>NC_143031.1:530000-840000 GCF_057628025.1 Oncorhynchus mykiss | reverse complement strand
TTTGTTACATAGGGCCATGAAGGTTCGGATAGATTTTTTTCCTTTTATAAATAAAATGATCACTTAACCCAAGTAAACACAAAATGCAGTTATCTTTGTGTAATATTACAAATTGTTTGATCTGAAAAATTTTAAGTGTAACAAATGTGCAAAAAAAAAAAAAATCACAAAGGTGCAAATAGTTTTTCACAGCACTGTACTTTACTATGCTAGACTACACTACTATCATACTACAATGGTAAATATAAGGGCTCTCAAACTAACGAGTGGATATTTTCAGCACCACCAGAGATCAAATCAAATGTATTTATGAAGCCCTTCGTACATCAGCTGATATCACAAAGTGCTGTACAGAAACCCAGCCTAAATCCCCAAACAGCAAGCAATGCAGGTGTAGAAGCACGGTGGCTAGGAAAAACTCCCTAGAAAGGCCAGAACCTAGGAAGAAACCTAGAGAGGAACCAGTCTATGAGGGTTGGCCAGTCCTCATGCAGTGGGCCTGGTTAGATTGACAGGTTGAAGCGATGGTGACGTCATTGACATGATTTAATGTGATTTCATAATGTGACGTCATCATGATATTGACTGGTTACGGACAGGGCTTTTAAAACTAATGGTGATCATACTGTGCTCTGTCGGGTGTGTAGGTTTGATGTGGCCAGCATGATGTCGGTGACGTTGAGTTGTGACCATCGCGTGGTGGACGGAGCGATCGGAGCTCAGTGGCTCGCAGAGTTCAGGAAGTTCCTGGAGAAGCCTGTCACCATGCTGCTCTGATTGGACAACTCTCTCACCAGGCCATGCTGTGGTTGGCTGCAGCCGTCGGCAAGCTGATCTGATTGGTGGAAACCTTTTCATCATGCTTCTGTGATTAGCTGGCCCACCACAAGGACACTCCCCCTTAAAGGGGTGAGGCAGGACTCACTCCCCTCCCAGAGTATAACACCCCTCCCCATCTCTCTCTCTTTATTTATTGCGACCACGTAGTTACAGTTTAGACCAGAAGCCATAATGTCACTCATGTTTATAAAGGGAACTGTTACAGACCCGCCCCTGTGTGTGTGTACAAAGAGTATTGGAGATTGTGTTTAAAAGCCAAAGTAAGATGTAGAATGCCCCCTAGACTCACTCACATGCCCACTGCAGACCACCCTAGCTCCTCTGAAGAACCATGTGTTGTGAACACATTGACAGTTCTGCTGGTTGTATGTTCTCCCTTGTAGTTTGTTCATTGATTGATTGGCCAGAGTTCACTCACCTATATTAAGTCTTCAGAGGGGAAGATCGCCAACCGGCCATGCTGCTTATCTCCAGGTGTGGAGCTGATCTATTGGTACCTTCTATAATGCTGTAGGATTGGTGGAATCTTCATTTACAGAGTAGGAGAGGCTTTATTCATGACATCACTCCTGACTAAGCTCTCTGCCAATCCCCTTCTTCTCCAGGACATGTTCTTGTTTTCTAACCCTTGATAAAGAACATTCTATTTACATGACATCATCTGTAAACAAGTGAAACTGGATATATGGTTTCCATGGAAATTACTGCTGAATAAATTGAAATGAGTCAAAATGAGCTACTATGGTGCTGTTGTGGAGAGTAATTCTGTATACAGATTAACTGGGTGTATATCCCATAGACAACAATGCATTTTATTTATTTAACTAGGCAAGTCAGTTAAGAACAACTTCTTATTTACAATGTCGGCCTACTAAAATGTCTCCTGCAGGGACGGGGGCCTGGTTAAAAAATGATACAATTAAATATAGGACAAAACACACATCACTACATAAAGAGACCTAAGGTAGCAACACAAAAACATGGTATAAACATTATTGGGCACAGACGACAGCGCAAAGATCAAGAAGGTAGAGACGGCAATACATCACACAAAGCAGTCACAACTGTTAGTAAGAGTGTCCATGAATGAAAAGATGGAGGGAAAACTGTCCAGTTTGAGTGTTTGTTGCAGCTCGTTCCAGTCGCTACCTGCAGCGAACTGAAAAGAGGAGCAACCCAGGGATGTGTTTGCTTTGGGGACCTTTAACAGAATGTGACTGGCAGAACAGGTGTTGTATGTGAAGAATGAGGGCTGCAGGAGATATCAAATTTTACATACACATGGTTAGCAGATAATGCCTTAAAGGGTTTTATAAATAAGCATCAACCAATGGGTCTTGCGACAGGTATACAGAGATTACCAGTTTAGAGGAGGTTAAAGTGCTGTTATGTGTCCTATAAGGAGCATTGGTGGCAAATCTGATGGCAGAATGGTAAAGAACATCTAGCCGCTCGAAAGCACCCTTACCTGCCAATCTATAAATTATGTCCCCGTAATCTAGCATGGGTAGGATGGTCATCTGAATCAGGGTTAGTTTGGCAGCTGGGGGGAAAGAGGAGCGATTACGATAGAGGAAACCAAGTCGAGTGAACTTTAGCCTGCAGCTTTGAAATGTGCTGAGAGAAGGACCGTACCATCTAGCCGTACTCCCAAGTACTTGTATTCGGTGACTACCTCAAGTTCTAAACCCTCAGAGGTAATCACATCTGTGTGGAGAGGGGCATTCTTCCTACTAAACCACATGTCCTTTGTTTTGGAGGTGTTCAGAACAAGGTTAAGGGTAGAGAAAGCTTGTTGGACACTAAGAAAACTCATTAGGGGTGTAGTATATCCTATAGGACACCATATTTGGTCAGAGAGCGACGCATGGCACGCCGATGACAGTCATTCAAGTGATGGCCATCTTTGTCAAATAGGCATCAAAGTTAAACAAAGCTAGCCAGATAGCCAATGAGTAAAAACAGGAGTATCCGGAAACAATGTATATTTTGTAAAAATGTAGCTTCTAACCTTCTAACAGTATGCCTTTTCATTTTGGAGTTTTATGAAGATATGAAAACTGGTTGTTTTGCAAATATTGAACTTATAATATGGCTACTAATACTTGAAAGCTAAATCAAAGTCCAAGTATACAGATTTGGTGATATTCTTGCAGGAAAATGGAATATGAATGTCTCCTTCATGATTTGCCCAAATCTACCTGGGGACTTTTTCACTCCCTTTTCAAGTTATCCATCTGAAACTTTGCACATACACCGCTGCCATCTTGTGGACACTATCATAATTACAACCAGAGTGATGGCCAGAACAACGACTGTTCTCTTGCATTTCAAAGATGGTGGTAGAAAAAGACTGGTTGGTTTTTTTTCTTTGTATTTTCTTCTACCAGATCTATTGTGTTATATTCTCCTACATTCAATTCACATTTCTACAAACTTAAGTGTTTCCTTTCAAATGGTACCAAGAAAATATCCTTGCTACAGGCAGTTAGATTTGGGTCATTTAGGGGAACATTTTTAAAAAGGAGCCTATCCCTAAGAAGTTTAAGCATGTCCCAGTTTAGTGTAAGGGGCCAGGCGAGAGGTTAGGGCAGGTAGGGTACAGGCCGGTGCTGATGGAGGACGATAGCACCCAGCAACAGTCAACAAAACATTTGAAAGTTTAATGATTAAAACCAGCAAATCAAATTGTTTGGGGACAGACTCATTTGGGACAACCGAGCACTAAAGGTGATCCTTGGTAAGGATTGCCACTCCACCACCTTTGGAAGATCTGTCTTGCCGAAAAAGGTTTTAAACAGAAAGGTTAACATCAGTATTCAAAACAATCTTCCTTAACCACGTCTCAGTAATGACCAACACATCTGGATTGAAGCTGTGAACCCACACTTTAAATTGATCCATTTTAGGTAATAATCTTCTAGTGTTAACGTGCAGAAACCAGGCTTTTACGAGTGCAGAAATCAGTGAAGCAGATTTTAGATTTGGGGCTAGCAACAGTAGATGGGCCAGAGTGTACATGCACATTTCTAGATATCATCAACAGTAATACAATCAAGGCACGGCAGAGGACAGGGAGAACTCTGCAGTGCTGGTTTATGACATACAGAGAGGGAGAAGCGAGAGGGTTTACTCCGCCCAAAATCTGGCCATGTTAAGCATATCATTAGTTATTCTGTTTTTGTACGTGGGGCAATTGAATACCACAGTATGAGTTATAATACCCATAAAACCAAGCGGTAAAACCCGGAAATGGTTCCAATCGTTTTTCCACCATTCATTTTTCCGTAGGGGATTTTAGTACTACTTCATGTAAAGGCTGAGTTTTGTGAAAGCTTACCGTGGCTTGACGTTTTGGTAACCCCGCAAATTTCTCTCGGACAAGGTCACTTTTATCAATATATACACCTGTAATTACCCCCCAAAAATGAAATGCTAATTAGCCTCTTATGTGGCCATCATATAGAACCACACATCCTGTCGCAAGCTGTGATGTAATCACTCATGGCCGGAAACCTTTCTCCATGCAAACGCTCATTGACAAGTAGCAAGTAACCTAGCGAGTAGATATTATAGACTTTTTACTTTGTTGTGTAAATAATTTATAGAATTAATTAGTTACCTTAGCATTTTTTAATTACTATAATTTTTTGAATGACCCTGGCCTTTGTAGCTAACGTCAACCTTAGCTCTCTCTGTCGATCAGAAGCAAGGATGTTTCTGTGCTATGTACCGGATTGTATCCACTACTCCGATAAGCACACATGCATTTAATAGTTTTCCGACGTCTGTAAGCGAGAGGCGTCACTGGAGCTGTGTGATGAGGTAAACCCTGTTTGCTAGCTGCTAACAAGCTATTGTGGTGAAGTCATAGTGTTTAACATGATGACATGCTAGCTAATGTTAGCCCACAAGGGCAGAGATATAGCCAGCTAAATATTGCCTGGTGTGCTAGCAAGTTAGACACCTTAGTTGGCTACATTAGCTTACGTTAACTAGATAACGTTGCAGAGTATCTCACTTTGGTGTAGTCAGACTATCCCGATAGGCTGTGATATGCCTAACGTTAGCCATACTAGCTTAGGTTCCATCCCTGCATGTCAGTCCCTATCACTGTTGGTCCTCCTCAGTGACCTCACAGCTGAGGGTTTTAATTTTCCTCTTGAGAATTAAAATCAGAAGTACAGTCGTATAGCTCATCGCAATACTTCACCTTTTCAGACAAATAGTACCCTTGACACAATGCTGCTTAACCCGGAAACCAGCCACACCAATATGTCAGAGGAAACACTGTACACCTGGTGACCGCTAGGGCGCGATGGGACACCTGGTGACCGCTAGGGCGAAATGGGACACCTGGTGACCGTGTCAGGGCGCGATGGGACACCTGGTGACCGTGTCAGGGCGCGATGGGACACCTGGTGACCGCTAGGGCGCGATGGGACACCTGGTGACCGCTAGGGCGCGATGGGACAAGGACATCCCTGCCGGCCAAACCCTCTAACACCGGATGATGCTGGGCCAATTGTGCGCTGCCCCATGGGTCTCACAGGAGTGGCCAGCTGCGACAGAGCCTGGACTCGAATCAGGATCTCTAGTGGCACGGCTAGCAACTGCGATGCAGTCAGTGCCTTAGACCACTGTGACAGAAGAGGGAGACTGTTGATTGGGAAACAAGAACAGACACTGAGGTATGGGAAATTGAGTGTTGAGGGACCACTTGTAACATAGTCCAAGGTGGGTTTGTGTTTTGATAAACAATGTGTTTTCTGTCCTGATAATGATGTTGATACGGCATTGAAAAATACTTACCGCTGACCAAATGTGTCTGTTTTCCAGTCCAACAGGAGTGAACCCCTCAGGACATCCTGTGTCAGTGGGATCCTGTGTCAGTGGGATCCTGTGTCAGTGGGATCCTGTGCATGGACATCCTGTGCCAGTGGGATCATGTGCATGGACATCCTGTGCATGAACATCCTGTGCCAGTGGGATCCGAGCGCATAAAGACCCTGTGGATGGACAGGTCAGTAACTCATGAAATACAATAGTGTAAAACATTGAATTTATAGATGTCCAGTTTCCCCCCATGTTTTAGGCATGATGTATTTATTAGGATGCCAAGGCAGCAGCTACTCTTCCTGGGGTCCAAACATATTAAAGCACTTACATTACATATAAAACAGTACATCATACTGTATATTATTACACCACTACAGATCCAATACCACCATTACAATATGCACGTGTCTGTACCTTTGTGTTACGTTACATTGAGTTACATTCACGAGAAGCAGCAGTGATCATCCCCCTGCAAGGAGATCTGCTGGAAGCGATGTCCTCACTGGGGGTAAGACCTCATTTAAACATCACAGATAGAAATTCCCACTGTGCCCATGATAAAATGCAATGTGAGTTGTGCTACTGAATGAAACTGTGAGGAGATGTACTCAGGCCAGCCTTTGTGATTGAACACGCAACAATTTCCACGATTTTACTGAGTTACGAAATCAGTCAATTGAAATTAATTAATTAGGCCCTAATCTATGACTTTCACATGACTGGGAATACAGATCTGCATCTGTTGGTCACATATATTTTCAGAAAAAAGGTAGGGGGTGGAACAGAAAACCAGTCAGTATCTGGAGTGACCACTTTCCTCATGCAGCGTAACACATCTCCTTCACATAGAGTTGATCAGGCTTTTGATTGTGGCCTGTGGAATGTTGTCCCACTCCTCTTCAACAGTGGTGCGACATTTCTGGATATTGGTGGGAACGCTGTTGTACACATAGACCCAGAGCATCCCAAAAAATTCTCAATGGGTGACATGTCTGGTGAGTATGCAGGCCATGGAAGAGCTGGGACATTTTCAGCTTCTTGGAATTGTGTACAGATCCTTGCAACATGGAGCTGTGTATTATCATGCTGAAACATGAGGTGATGGCTGTGGATCAATGGCACGACAATGGGCCTCAGGATCTCATCACAGTATCTCTATGTTTTCAAATTTCCATCGATAAAATGCAATTGTGTTCGGTGTCCGTAGCTTATGCCTGCCCATACCATTACCCCACCACCACCATGGGGGCACTCTGTTCACAGTGTTGACATCAGCAAACCGCTCGTCACACACAATGCAAAAATTATTTGGTTGTGCAAACCCACAGTTTCATCAGCTTGTCTGGGTAACTGGTCTCAGACGATCCCGCAGGTGAAGAAGCCGGATGTTGAGGTCCTGGGCTGGTGTGGTTGCACATGGTCTGCATTTGTGAGTTCTGTTGGACGTACTGCCAAATTCACTAAAACGATGTTGAAGGTGGCTTAAGGTAGAGAAATTAACATTCAATACTCCGGCAACATTCCTGCAGTCAGCATCTGTGGCATTGTGTTGTGTGACAAAACCACATTTTAGAGTGGCCTTTTATTGTCCCCAGCACAAGGTGCACCTGTGTAATGATCATGCTGTTTAATCAGCTTCTTGATATGCCACACCTGTCAGGTGGATGGATTATCTTGGTGAAGGAGAAATGCTCACTAACAGGGATGTAAACAGAGTTGTGAGAAATAAGCTTTTTGCATGTTGCGTTTATATTTTTGCTCAGTATAGTATAGCCTATTGTTTGCGTATGATCTTTATTCATTGTTCACTTGTTTTGTCAACAAGGCCAAATACAGACAGGGATGACTTGGGCCTTCAACAAGTAAGACACGGGGTAAGAAATAATTTGAACATCACAGATATAAATTCCCACTGTGCCCATGATAAAATGAACTACATTACTTTAGTTGGCTGCTTTGAGCAACATTTGTATGTAATGTAACATGTTCTGGGAGCCTAGTGTTTGTGTATGAACTATGTGGAATATTTTTGGACTATTGGCTTCTCTGAAAACAGGTACTGACAGGATGAGCAATATGAGTCTGTCAGAGGTCGTCACGCTGGAAGGTGACGGAGGCTTTGGTGGTCCACACAACGAAGAAACAGGTGTCCCTTCCAGTGATGTGGGACTGACCTTGGACCTGGTACCAGTAAGGATGGTCTTTACGGAGGCGGTAAGACCCTCGCTCCTTGATATAGAAATCCTTCGACTTCACTGCCTCTTCAACGGTCTGTTGCACCATTGTCCTCCACCAGACCATCCGGTGAGGCACCCAGGATCCCAGACTCAAAGCCCTGACTCCTGCATGCCCCAGGTGCCCTTGTTTTTTAACAATGCCCGGTACAGACAGGGATGACTGGGAGGGTAGGGGATTTTCTGACTCAGGTTCAAGGAGACGGGGTGGCAGGTAGCCTAGTAGTTAGAGCGTTGGACTAGTAACCGAAAGGTTACAAGATCGAATCCCTGAGCTGACAAGGTAAAATCTGTCCTTCTGCCCCTGAACTTGGTAGTTAACCCACTGTTCCTAAGCTGTCCTTGAAAATAATAATTTGTTCTTAACTGACTTGCCTAGTTAAATAAAGGTAAAATTAAAAAAAGACATGCCAATCCACTGAACCTTCCCCAGAGACGGTTCCTTACCCTCTGAGATCCTCCTCTGTGGGATCTCAGGACAGAGGGTTGTAGTCTTCGCCGGGTACAGGTCCTCCACTGACTGCACCTGGTTGGGCACGGCTGGCTTCCTCCACATTCCACATCCATATGTTGGATATTATGAACCACCAAAATAGGCTACATGGCACCGCTAATGGAGGCATTCACATGTGGTAGAGAGAATCCCCTGCCAACAGGAAGGAGGATGACGGCCTACCCCAGTCAAACCCTAACCCGGACGACGCTGGGCCAATTGTGAGCTGCCCTATGGGACTCCCAATCACGGCCGGTTAGGATACATCCTGGAATCAAACCAGGGTCTGTAGTGACGCCTCTGAGATTCAGTGCCTTAGACCACTGCGCCACTCGGGAACCCAGCTGTAGAATTTTTAAGCACATTTTCACATCAGGACAAGTGCAACTTTTCCATAACTTGTAATTTTATCAATTAAAAGTGTATCACTTAATCCTATAAATTCACTGTATGAATTAATGTACCACTCTGAATAAATAAACACTATGCTTTTGAAGATTTGTCTCTGCTCATGAAACTACAATACAGACTGGATGTCTAAACAAAGGCAATTCTGAATGTCAATATACTTTTAGATTCATTCTCATTATTGACAACAATCTAGAACTGAGTTATCAGTCATCTAAATCTGGTATCTGAGGTAATCTGGTTCATCATTATATCATTGATTAAGTGACTCTTTCCTTGTAGAATGTTGACAGCTGAAATGAACACATGGTATTGCTGAGATGCTCAAACTTAACTTAACAGCTACGCTCACCGACACAGGATAAAAGTTATCCCTCATGTTGGCACAGACCAAACCCCCTCGATTGCCCCTCACTATAGCTCACTTCTCCACATGGCCAGACTTCTGGTGGTCTTCTCCACATGGCCAGACTTCTGGTGGTCTTCTCCCCTTTTAATGCTCTTATGCTCATCCTTGAAAAATGTCATAAGGTATGAAATAGACACAAGTCGACATACTGTACAAACATATCCAGACGAAGTCATACAAAAATATATTTTGCTCTCCTAACTAGCAAGCTAAAGTGTAGTCAGTGGCTAGCTAAGAGAGAGAAAGGGGATGGAAGAAGTTCAACACTTTAGTCAATTCATTTCAATACAGCACATGGATTCATCATGGATTGGGCACATCTCTCTGATTGCGCTGGTGAACGGTAGCTGACTGTCAGCTAGAGATGATGTGCAGCACCTCCCTGCAGGAATTTGTAGTCTTGCTGAGGTCTTCTCTGTTGCTAGTTAACATTTCAATTGTTTTAGAGTAAATTGAGGCGAATATATTGACAAAACTCATATTGCCCGAGAGAGAATTACACTGTTATCAAAACATCACGCCAAGGTAAGCCCACACCAGACTCACAACTTTATCGGAGTTGTCCCTGTTGATATTCAAGACTGGCTATGCATATCATGAGGCTAGCATAACATCTCACTCTCCATTGAATACAGGTGGGTGATGTCAGCACCCCACAAGCATTTCGCTACACTCGCATTAACATCTGCTAACCATGTGTATGTGACCATTAACATCTGCTAACCATGTGTATGTGACCATTAACATCTGCTAACCATGTGTATGTGACCATTAACATCTGCTAACCCATGTGTATGTGACCATTAACATCTGCTAACCCATGTGTATGTGACCATTAACATCTGCTAACCATGTGTATGTGACCATTAACATCTGCTAACCATGTGTATGTGACCATTAACATCTGCTAACCATGTGTATGTGACCATTAACATCTGCTAACCATGTGTATGCGACCAATAACATCTGCTAACCATGTGTATGTGACCATTAACATCTGCTAACCATGTGTATGTGACCATTAACATCTGCTAACCATGTGTATGTGACCATTAACATCTGCTAACCATGTGTATGTGACAAATAAAATTTGATTTGAAGTATTCAAATAAGATTGAGACCAATCCAAAGAGAAGAATTGGTGGGAGCTTCTGAGTTAGAGGCTTTACAATCGTTTGTGTACAGTGTCTGTGAAAGTACGCAACCTTGAGGGGCTCCCGTATTCACCGTTCTAGATGCAGAGTTAGAATTCACTTGTTGAGTACTGTTCACAAGGAAACGATTTATCCACTTGCTCAGTTGAGAGTTCACACCCAAATTCACAAGCTTATCCACAAGTAGGTGGGGTTGGATGGTTTTAAACTCACTCCTGAAGTCAATGAATACAATTTTCACGAGGCTATTTGCCTTTTCTAAATGTTGGTAGATATTGTTCAGCATGACCAGTAACTCATCAACACCTCTGGAGGCACGGTATGCCAATTGCTTTGACTCTAATTGGAATGAGAATTTAGAGAGAATTTGTTATTGAAATAATTTTTTCAAAACATTTCATAGGTACAGATGTCGGAGCTACAGGACGTAAATTGTCCTTTTCTTTCGGCCTGTTGTTTTTAGGTATTGGGACAATCAGTGACTTCTAACATAAGTTTGTAATTATCCCAGTGTTCATTGACCGCTGGAACAGCTTCTGGAACGGTAATGCTGGTCTGAGCATGAAGTGCCTTGCTGCTGACGCCATCTGGACCATATGGTTTTCCTGGGTTGACACGTTGAAAGTATTGCTTGACGTCATTCACAGAGATCTGTATATCAACAGCTGTCTATACTGTCTAAGGCCAGTTTCTGCTGCGATGTCTAAGGCCAGTTTCTGCTGCGATGTAAAATCACACGTCAAACCTGCAAGGTAATTTTCGATGGACTCTGGTTTGTAGTCCTTGCCAGGCTTTCCTACTGTCTTTGTCCTTGAAAAGGTTTTCTGTCTTTGTATGCTGCCTTGCACTACTTCATTTTGCTTATGACATGCCTCTGAATATGTGTCTTTCCTCTTTACTGCCACCTGATTTAAACATGCCTTTTCTCTGGTTGAGGAGCTCTTCTAATACCCGAGTTACCCACACTATATTACTGGGGACGATGTTGACTTTCTTTTTGGGAATAACGAGATCCTCACAGAAACGGATGTACCCTTCCAGGTCATTGACGCCGTCCAGTCAGATGCTTCAGGAGTCCAGCTTTAAATCTACAGCTTTTTTAGCTTTCTCTCACAAAAAAGAACATCTACACCCGTGCATCAATGTAAGTAACATAATAAAAAACTCCCAAATACGTCAGTTTAAGCTAGAGGTGTTTTTTTTATACCTGGGCTGCACCGCATCCGCCCGATGTCGCACTCTCCCATCTGCGGTGAAAGGTGACACAGACAGAGCGGTTTGCCAGACCATGAGACAGCCCATCTGCGGTGAAAGGTGACACAGCCAGAGCGGTTTGCCAGACCATGAGACAGCCCATCTGCGGTGAAAGGTGACACAGCCAGAGCGGTTTGTCAAACCATGAGACAGCCCATCTGCGGTGAAAGGTGAAACAGCCAGAGCGGTTTGCCAGACCATGAGACAGCCCATCTGCGGTGAAAGGTGACACAGCCAGAGCGGTTTGCCAGACCATGAGACAGCCCATCTGTGGTGAAAGGTGACACAGACAGAGCGGTTTGTCAGACCATGAGACAGCCCATCCGCGGTGAAAGGTGACACAGCCAGAGCGGTTTGTCAGACCATGAGACAGCCCATCTGCGGTGAAAGGTGACACAGCCAGAGCGGTTTGTCAGACCATGAGACAGCCCATCCGCGGTGAAAGGTGACACAGCCAGAGCGGTTTGCCAGACCATGAGACAGCCCATCTGCGGTGAAAGGTGACACAGCCAGAGTGGTTTGTCAGACCATGAGACAGCCCATCCGAGGTGAAAGGTGACACAGCCAGAGCGGTTTGCCAGACCATGAGACAGCCCATCCGCTGTGAAAGGTGACACAGCCAGAGCGGTTTGTCAGACCATGAGACATCCTGAAAATCAGTCTTCTCATGAAAAAAAGTATGTAGCTCCAGAACAGTTTGGCCTAAAAACTGTACTGAACAAAAAATATAAACGCAACATGTAAAGTGTTGATCCAATGTTCCATGAGCTGAAAGAAAATCACAGCAATGTGCCATATGAACAAAATGCTTATTTCTCTCAAATGTTTTGAACAAATCCCTGTTAGTGACTTAATTGAAATGGATTGAAGAGAGCCTTATGAACACACTATTTCTTACATTACGCTCCTTGACCTTGTTTTGCATCATTTGTGGAATATAGTTGACTATTTTGGGCATCTTAATGCCTTTTTTAATTAAAACCTCTTGGGGATAGTGAGACACTAGCGTCCCAAGTGGCCAATAGCCTCGGGAAATGCAGAGCGCCAAATTCAAATAAAACACGTTAAAACTCAAACTTTCATTAAATCACACATGCAGGATACTCAATTAAAGCTACACTCGCTGTGAATCCAGCCAACATGTCAGATTTAAAAAATGCTTTTCGGCGAAAGCATGAGAAGCTATTATCTGATAGCATGCACCCACCTGAACCAGTTGTAAACAAAAGAACTAGCGTAGCAGGCGCTACACAAAACGCTGAAATAAAATATTAATCATGCATTACCTTTGACTTGTTTGCACTTGTTTGTCTCATAAACATCACAATTGGTCCTTTTTTTCGATTAATTCCGTCCATGCACCATTTTCCCTCTTGCGTAACTATCAACAGTGTAACGTTGTTCCAGGATGTGCCTCTTCTTCGTTGCACCAATGATTAACTTCAACCCAATTCCAAAGACTGGTGACTTCCTGTGGAAGTCGTAGGAACTGTAAAATGGTCGCTATCAAATTTCCCTTGGCAAAGACAACTGAGGGAACGGTCAGAGAAAAAAAAAAATTCTGAACAGTTTTTCCTCTGGGTTTTGCGTGCTACATAAGTTCTGTTATAGTCACAGACATGATTGAACCAGTTTTAGAAACTTCAGAGTGTTTTCTATCCACACATACTAATCATATGCATATAATATATTCCTGGCATGAGTAGCATGAAGTTGAAATTGTGCACGCTATTTATCCAAAAGTGGAAATGCTGCCCCCTATCCCTAACAAGTTTTAATAACCTCATCTTTTAACGGTTGGCCGTTTCATAGGCTACATCAATGTACTAGTGTGGTGACTGGACTTGATATTACAGTGATTCAATATAATTAATGTAATGTAACTGTGTGGGAGAAGTCATTTATGAACTAGCATCTAAAAGAGTGGCAGGACTTCCAGTATCAAACCCTCCTGTAGAGGGAAGTATGCAGGACAGAAATAAACAAAACATGATATTTTTAGATAAAAATATTTTATTGACTCCACACTAAAAATAAGAAAGCAATAAAAACACATCATCTAGATCAGTGGTTCCCAAACTTGTTTTAGTCCCGACCCCTTCAAACATTCAACCTCCAGCTGTACCCCTTCAAACATTCAACCTCCAACTGTACCCCCTCTAGCACCAGGTCAGCGCACTCTCAAATGTTGTTTTTTGCCATCATTGTAAGCCTGCCACACACACACTAGACTATACATTTATTAAACATAAGAATGAGTGAGAGTTTTTGTCACAACCCGGCTCGTGGGAAGTGACAAAGAGCTCTTATAGGACCAGGGCACAAATAATCATATAATAATAATCAATAATTTTGCTCTTTATTGAACTAACTTACAAATAAAACCTTATTTGTTCACAAAAATGGTGAATAACTAACTCACCACAAGTTAATGAGAAGGGTGTGCTTGAAAGGATGCACATAACTCTGCAATGTTGAGTTGTATTGGAGAGAGTATGTCTTAAAGTATTTTCCACACAGTCTGTGCCTGTATTTAGTTTTCATGCTAGTGAGGGCTGAGAATCCACCCTCACATAGGTACGTGGTTGCAAAGGGCATCAGAGTCTTAACAGTGCGATTTGCCAAGGCAGGATACTCTGAGTGCAGCCCAATCCAAAAATCTGGAAGTGGCTTCTGATGAAATTCTGTTTTCATAGAACCGCTTGTTGCAATTTCGATGAGGCTCTCTTGTTCAGATATCGGTAAGTGGACTGGAGCCAGGGCATGAAAGGGATAACGAATCCAGTTTGTGTCTTCCATTTTAGGGATGTACTCTACCTGCGTAACTGTGCACCCAACTCACTCAGGTGCTTCGCTAAATCACATTTGACATTGTTCGTAAGCTTCAGTTCATTTGCACAGAAGAAAATCATACAATAATGGAAATAGAAGAGCTCCAAATTCTTAATCATAGCCTCAATTGTATCTCGCACATTGAATATAGTCTGTATGTTGTAAAAGCGTTACATGGTCGCTGCCCATATCATTGCATAGTGCAGAAAATACACGAGAGTTCAGGGGTCTTGCTTTAACAAAGTTAACCATTTTCACTGTAGTGTCCAAAATGTCTTTCAAGCTGTCAGGCATTCCCTTGGCAGCAAGAGTCTCTCGGTGGATGCTGCAGTGTACCCAAGTGGCATCGGGAGAAACTGCTTGCACGCGCGTTACCACTCCACTATGTCTCCCTGTCATGGCTTTTGCACCATCAGTACAGATGCCAACATGAGCAGCAGCTCCGTTTGGCTACATACGGACCGTTAGTGGAATTCCCACGAGAGAGTAACGGTTAATGTGATTGGATGTTAATTATTTGACTAGGCAACCTGTATTTGACATTGTGTTGTTATTTCGCTGAACACTAGATGGTTAATTTTATTTTTGGCAATGAAACGAGGCTACTTAGGCGAGGAGAAAAAAACTCACCCAAACTCGCCTTCCACAGGTGAAGAACATTAGAATCACGCCTGACAAGGCCAATTTTTATTTTTTTACCTTTATTTTACTAGGCAAGTCAGTTAAGAACAAATTCTTATTTTCAATGACGGCCTAGGAACAGTGGGTTAACTGCCTGTTCAGGGGCAGAACGACAGATTTTGTACCTTGTCAGCTCGGGGATTTGAACTTGCAACCTTTCGGTTGCTAGTCCAATGCTCTAACCACTAGGCTACCCTGCCAGAAGCCCTGCCTCCACAGGTGAAAAACCAGAGGAACGTTCTTCACCTCCAGCTGAACAGAACAATTCACACATTTCTTTAAAAATAACTATTTTGGAGGGCAAAATATCTCGTGCCAGATGCCAACAAGCTCTCTCTCTCTCCGGAGGAGCGTGTAGGCTTCCTTAGAAGGCTTTGTGGGACTGAATTTGTCTTTCCTCTCCTGGGTGCCTGTACTTCGGCGGAGTCTGAGTTGCAGTATACGGGGTTGATCTGGATTCACTTTCGAATGATGCTGTTGTGTCTATGGTCTGTTCTAGGGGATTGAGAAGATTGAGGGTTTGTTTTCCGGGCAGCCACACGTCCTACGGAATCCCTTGATTCTAGTGAACCGCTAATTTATTTATGTCTCAGAGCGGCTGTCAGCGGAGGGGCTGTCCTCACCCTGCGGTGGAAGGCGTCAAGGTTTGGTGAAAATACCTGCTACTGGTGTTATCCACAGTCCTGCACCGCTACTGGTGCAATCCTCAGTCCTGCACTGGTGCGATCCACAGTCCTGCTACTGATGCTATCCACAGTCCTGCTACTGATGCTATCCACAGTCCTGCTATGGATGCTTTCCACAGTCCTGCACCGCTACTGGTGCTATCCACAGTCCTGCACCGCTACTGGTGCTATCCACAGTCCTGCACCGCTACTGGTGCTATCCACAGTCCTGCTACTGGTGCTATCCACAGTCCTGCTACTGGTGCAATCTACAGTACTGCAACTGGTGCTATCCACAGTCCTACACCGCTACTGGTGCTATCCACAGTCCTGCTACTGGTGCTATCCACAGTCCTGCTACTGGTGCAATCTACAGTACTGCAACCGGTGCAATCCATAGTTCTGATACTGATGCTATCCACAGTCCCGCTACTGGTGCTATCCACAGTCCTGCTACTGGTGCAATCTACAGTACTGCAACTGGTGCAATCTACAGTCCTGCTACTGGTGCTATCCACAGTCCTGCTACTGGTGCTATCCACAGTCCTGAACCGCTACTGGTGCTATCCACAGTCCTGCACCGCTACTGCTGCTATCCACAGTACTGCTACTGGTGCTATCATCAGTACTGCTACTGGTGCTATCATCAGTCCTGCTACTGGTGCTATCCTCAGTCCAGCTACTGGTGCTATCCACAGTCCTGCCTGCTACTGGTGCTATCCACAGTCCTGCCTGCTACTGGTGCTATCCACATTCCTGCCTGCTACTGGTGCTATCCACAGTCCTGCACCGCTACTGGTGCTATCCACAGTCCTGCTACTGGTGCTATCCTCAGTTCAGCTACTGGTGCTATCCACAGTCCTGCCTGCTACTGGTGCTATCCACAGTCCTGCTTGCTACTGGTGCTATCCTCAGTCCAGCTACTGGTGCTATCCACAGTCCTGCCTGCTACTGGTGCTATCCACAGTCCTGCCTGCTACTGGTGCTATCCACAGTACTGCTACTAGTGCTATCCACAGTCCTGCACCGCTACTGGTGCTATCCTCAGTCCAGCTACTGGTGCTATCCTCAGTCCAGCTACTGGTGCTATCCACAGTCCTGCCTGCTACTGGTGCTATCCACAGTCCTGCCTGCTACTGGTGCTATCCACAGTCCTGCCTGCTACTGGTGCTATCCACAGTACTACAACTGGTGCTATCCATAGTCCTGCACTGCTACTGGAGCTATCCACAGTCCTGCACCGCTACTGGTGCTATCCACAGTCCTGCACCGCTACTGGTGCTATCCACAGTCCTGCTGCTGGTGCTATCCACAGTACCGCTACTGGTGCTATCCACAGTACCACTACTGGTGCTATCCACAGTACCGCTACTGGTGCTATCCACAGTCCTGCTACTGGTGCTATCGACAGTCCTGCTACTGATGCTATCCACAGTACTGCTACTAGTGCTATCCACAGTCCTGCACCGCTACTGGTGCTATCCACAGTATTGCTACTTGTGCTATCCACAGTCCTGTCTGCAACTGGTGCTATCCACAGTCCTGCTTGCTACTGGTGCTATCAACAGTCCTACACCCCTACTGGTGCAATCAACAGTCCTACACTGCTACTAGGTGCTATCCACAGTCCTGCAACTGGTGCTATCCATAGTCCTGCACTGCTACTGGAGCTATCCACAGTCCTGCACCGCTACTGGTGCTATCCACAGTCCTGCACCGCTACTGGTGCTATCCACAGTCCTGCTACTGGTGCTATCCACAGTACCGCTACTGGTGCTATCCACAATCCTGCTACTGGTGCTATCCACAGTCCTGCTACTGGTGCTATCCACAGTCCTGCTACTGGTGCTATCCACAGTCCTGCTACTGATGCTATCCACAGTACTGCTACTAGTGCTATCCACAGTCCTGCACCGCTACTGGTGCTATCACAGTATTGCTACTTGTGCTATCCACAGTCCTGTCTGCAACTGGTGCTATCCACAGTCCTGCTTGCTACTGGTGCTATCCACAGTCCTGCCTGCTACTGGTGCTATCCACAGTCTTGCACCGCTACTGGTGCTATCCACAGTCCTACTACTGGTGCAATCCACAGTCCTGCTACTGGTGCAATCCACAGTCCTGCTACTGGTGCAATCCACAGTCCTGCTACTGGTGCTATCCACAGTCCTGCTACTGATGCTATCCACAGTCCTGCTACTAGTGCTATCCACAGTCCTGCACCGCTACTGGTGCTATCCACAGTATTGCTACTTGTGCTATCCACAGTCCTGTCTGCAACTGGTGCTATCTACAGTCCTGCCTGCTACTGGTGCTATCAACAGTCCTACACTGCTACTGGTGCTATCAACAGTCCTACACTGCTACTGGTGCAATCAACAGTCCTACACTGCTACTAGTGCTATCCACAGTCCTGCCTGCTACTGGTGCTATCCACAGTCCTGCCTGCTACTGGTGCTATCCACAGTCTTGCACCGCTACTGGTGCTATCCACAGTCCTACTACTGGTGTTATCCACAGTCTTGCTACTGGTGCTATCCACAGTCCTGCTACTGGTGCTATCGACAGTCCTACACCGCTACTGGTGCTATCCACAGTCCTGCTACTGGTGCTATCGCAGTCCTGCTACTGGTGTTATCCGCAGTCCTGCACCGCTACTGGTGCTATCAGCAGTCCTGCACTGATACTGGTGCATTCCCCAGTCCTGCTACTGGTGCTATCCTCAGTCCAGCTACTGGTGCTATCCACAGTCCTGTCTGCTACTGGTGCTATCCACAGTACTGCTACTAGTGCTATCCACAGTCCTGCACCGCTACTGGTGCTATCCACAGTACTGCTACTTGTGCTATCCACAGTCCTGTCTGCAACTGGTGCTATCCATAGTCATGCACCGCTACTGGTGCTATCCACAGTCCTGCACCGCTACTGGTGCTATCCACAGTCCAGCTACTGGTGCTATCCACAGTCCTGCTACTGGTGCTATCCACAGTACTGCTACTTGTGCTATCCACAGTCCTGTCTGCAACTGGAACTATCCATAGTCTTGTACCGCTGCTGGTGCTATCCACAGTCCTGCACCGCTACTGGTGCTATCCACAGTCCTGCTACTGGTGCTATCAACAGTCCTGCTACTGGTGCTATCCATAGTCCTGCACCGCTACTGGTGCTATCCGCAGTCCTGCACCGCTACTGGTGCTATCCGCAGTCCTGCAACGCTACTGGTGCTATCCACAGTCCTGCTACTGGTGCTATCCATATTCCTGCACCGCTACTGGTGCTATCCGCAGTCCTGCACCGCTACTGGTGCTATCCGCAGTCCTGCACCGCTACTGGTGCTATCCGCAGTCCTGCACCGCTACTGGTGCTATCCGCAGTCCTGCTACTGGTGCTATCCTCAGTCCAGCTACTTGTGCTATCCACAGTCCTGCCTGCTACTGGTGCTATCCACAGTACTGCTACTAGTGCTATCCAAAGTCCTGCACCGCTACTGGTGCTATCCACAGTACTGCTACTTGTGCTATCCACAGTCCTGTCTGCAACTGGTGCTATCCATAGTCATGCACCGCTACTGGTGCGATCCACAGTCCTGCCTGCTACTGGTGCTATCCACAGTCCTGCCTGCTGCTGGTGCTATCAACAGTCCTGCCTGCTACTGGTGCTATCAACAGTCCTGCACCGCTACTGGTGCTATCCACAGTCCTGCTACTGGTGCTATCGACAGTCCTACACCGCTACTGGTGCTATCCACAGTCCTACACCGCTACTGGTGCTATCCACAGTCCTACACCGCTACTGGTGCTATCCACAGTCCTACTACTGGTGCTATCCACAGTCCTGCTACTGGTGCTATCCACAGTCCAGCTACTGGTGCTATCCACAGTCCAGCTACTGGTGCTATCCTCAGTCCTGCACTGATACTGGTGCTATCCACAGTCCTGCACTGATACTGGTGCTATCCACAGTCCTGCTACTGTTGCTATCCACAGTCCTGCTACTGGTGCTATCCACAGTCCTGCACCGCTACTGGTGCTATCCACAGTCCTGCTACTGGTGCTATCCACAGTCCTGCTACTGGTGCTATCCACAGTCCTGCACCGCTACTGGTGCTATCCACAGTCCTGCTACTGGTGCTATCCACAGTCCTGCTACTGGTGCTATCCTCAGTCCTGCTACTGGTGCTATCCTCAGTCCTGCTACTGGTGCTATCCACAGTCCTGCTACTGGTGCTAACCACAGTCCTGCTACTGGTGCTATGCACAGTCCTACACCGCTACTGGTGCTATCCACAGTCCTGCTACTGGTGCTATCCACAGTCCTGCCTGCTACTGGTGCTATCCACAGTCCTGCACCGCTACTGGTGCTATCCACAGTCCTGCTACTGGTGCTATCCACAGTCCCGGTACTGGTGCTATCCACAGTCCTGCTACTGGTGCTATCCACAGTCCAGCACCGCTACTGGTGCTATCCACAGTCCTGCTACTGGTTCTATCCGCAGTCCTGCACCGCTACTGGTGCTATCCTCAGTCCTGCTACTGGTGCTATCCACAGTCCTGCACCACTACTGGTGCTATCCACAGTCCTGCACCGCTACTGGTGCTCTCCACAGTCCCGCTACTGGTGCTCTCCACAGTCCTGCTACTGGTGCTATCCACAGTCCTGCTACTGGTGCTATCCACAGACCTGCCTGCTACTGGTGCTATCCACAGACCTGCCTGCTACTGGTGCTATCCACAGTCCTGCCTGCTACTGGTGCTATCCACAGTCCTGCCTGCTACTGGTGCTATCCACAGTCCTGCCTGCTACTGGTGCTATCCACAGTCCTGCCTGCTACTGGTGCTATCCACAGTCCTGCCTGCTACTGGTGCTATCAGCAGTCCTGCACCGCTACTGGTGCTTCCCATGTCCTAATACTGGTGCTATCCACAGTCCAGCACCTCTACTGGTGCTATCCACAGTCCTGCACCGCTACTGGTGCAATCCACAGTCCTGCACCGCTACTGGTACTAGCCGCAGTCCTGCACAGCTACTGGTGCTATCCACAGTCCTGCTACTGGTGCTATCCGCAGTCCTGCTCCGCTACTGGTGCTATCCACAGTCCTGCTACTGGTGCTATCCACAGTCCTGCACTGCTACTGGTGCTATCCTCAGTCCTGCTACTGGTGTTATCCACAGTCCTGCTACTGGTGCTATCCGCAGTCCTGCACCGCTACTGGTGCTATCCGCAGTCCTGCACCGCTACTGGTGCTATCCGCAGTCCTGCACCGCTACTGGTGCTATCCGCAGTCCTGCACCGCTACTATCCACAGTCCTGCTACTGGTGCTATCCACAGTCCTGCACTGCTACTGGTGCTATCCACAATTCTGCTACTGGTGCTATCCTCAGTCCTGCTACTGGTGCTATCCACAGTCCTGCTACTGGTGCTATCCACAGTCCTGCTACTGGTGCTATCAGCAGTCCTGCACCGCTACTGGTGCTTGTTCACAGTCCTGCTACTGGTGCTATCCGCAGTCCTGCTACTGGTGCTATCCGCAGTCCTGCACCGCTACTGGTGCTATCCACAGTCCTGCTACTGGTGCTATCCACAGTCCTGCACTGCTACTGGTGCTATCCACAATTCTTCTACTGGTGCTATCCTCAGTCCTGCTACTGGTGCTATCCACAGTCCTGCTACTGGTGCTATCCACAGTCCTGCTACTGGTGCTATCCACAGTCCTGCTACTGGTGCTATCCGCAGTCCTGCTACTGGTGCTATCCGCAGTCCTGCTACTGGTGCTATCCGCAGTCCTGCTACTGGTGCTATCCGCAGTCCTGCACCGCTACTTGTGCTATCCACAGTCCTGCTACTGGTGCTATCCACAGTCCTGCTACTGGTGCTATCCACAGTCCTGCTACTGGTGCTATCCACAGTCCTGCTACTGGTGCTGTCCACAGTCCTGCTACTGGTGCTATCCACAGTCCTGCTACTGGTGCTATCCACAGTCCTGCACCGCTACTGGTGCTATCCACAGTCCTGCACCGCTACTGGTGCTATCCACAGTCCTGCTATAGGTGCTATCCACAGTCCTGCTACTGGTGCTATCCACAGTCCTGCTACTGGTGCTATCCATAGTCATACTACTGGTGCTATCCATAGTCCTGCTACTGGTGCTATCCACAGTCCTGCTACTGGTGCTATCCACAGTCCTGCTACTGGTGCTATCCGCAGTCCTGCACCGCTACTTGTGCTATCCACAGTCCTGCTACTGGTGCTATCCACAGTCCTGCTACTGGTGCTATCCGCAGTCCTGCACCGCTACTGGTGCTATCCGCAGTCCTGCACCGCTACTGGTGCTATCCGCAGTCCTGCACCGCTACTGGTGCTATCCGCAGTCCTGCACCGCTACTATCCACAGTCCTGCTACTGGTGCTATCCACAGTCCTGCACTGCTACTGGTGCTATCCACAATTCTGCTACTGGTGCTATCCTCAGTCCTGCTACTGGTGCTATCCACAGTCCTGCTACTGGTGCTATCCACAGTCCTGCTACTGGTGCTATCAGCAGTCCTGCACCGCTACTGGTGCTTGTTCACAGTCCTGCTACTGGTGCTATCCGCAGTCCTGCTACTGGTGCTATCTGCAGTCCTGCACCGCTACTGGTGCTATCCACAGTCCTGCTACTGGTGCTATCCACAGTCCTGCACTGCTACTGGTGCTATCCACAATTCTTCTACTGGTGCTATCCTCAGTCCTGCTACTGGTGCTATCCACAGTCCTGCTACTGGTGCTATCCACAGTCCTGCTACTGGTGCTATCCACAGTCCTGCTACTGGTGCTATCCGCAGTCCTGCTACTGGTGCTATCCGCAGTCCTGCTACTGGTGCTATCCGCAGTCCTGCTACTGGTGCTATCCGCAGTCCTGCACCGCTACTTGTGCTATCCACAGTCCTGCTACTGGTGCTATCCACAGTCCTGCTACTGGTGCTATCCACAGTCCTGCTACTGGTGCTATCCACAGTCCTGCTACTGGTGCTATCCACAGTCCTGCTACTGGTGCTGTCCACAGTCCTGCTACTGGTGCTATCCACAGTCCTGCTACTGGTGCTATCCACAGTCCTGCACCGCTACTGGTGCTATCCACAGTCCTGCACCGCTACTGGTGCTATCCACAGTCCTGCTATAGGTGCTATCCACAGTCCTGCTACTGGTGCTATCCACAGTCCTGCTACTGGTGCTATCCATAGTCATACTACTGGTGCTATCCATAGTCCTGCTACTGGTGCTATCCACAGTCCTGCTACTGGTGCTATCCACAGTCCTGCTACTGGTGCTATCCACAGTCCTGCACCGCTACTGGTGCTATCCACAGTCCTGCTACTGGTGCTATCCACAGTCCTGCTACTGGTGCTATCCTCAGTCCTGCTACTGGTGCTATCCTCAGTCCTGCTACTGGTGCTATCCACAGTCCTGCTACTGGTGCTAACCACAGTCCTGCTACTGGTGCTATGCACAGTCCTACACCGCTACTGGTGCTATCCACAGTCCTGCTACTGGTGCTATCCACAGTCCTGCCTGCTACTGGTGCTATCCACAGTCCTGCACCGCTACTGGTGCTATCCACAGTCCTGCTACTGGTGCTATCCACAGTCCCGGTACTGGTGCTATCCACAGTCCCGGTACTGGTGCTATCCACAGTCCAGCACCGCTACTGGTGCTATCCACAGTCCTGCTACTGGTTCTATCCGCAGTCCTGCACCGCTACTGGTGCTATCCTCAGTCCTGCTACTGGTGCTATCCACAGTCCTGCACCACTACTGGTGCTATCCACAGTCCTGCACCGCTACTGGTGCTCTCCACAGTCCTGCTACTGGTGCTATCCACAGTCCTGCTACTGGTGCTATCCACAGTCCTGCTACTGGTGCTATCCACAGACCTGCCTGCTACTGGTGCTATCCACAGACCTGCCTGCTACTGGTGCTATCCACAGTCCTGCCTGCTACTGGTGCTATCCACAGTCCTGCCTGCTACTGGTGCTATCCACAGTCCTGCCTGCTACTGGTGCTATCCACAGTCCTGCCTGCTACTGGTGCTATCCACAGTCCTGCCTGCTACTGGTGCTATCAGCAGTCCTGCACCGCTACTGGTGCTTCCCATGTCCTAATACTGGTGCTATCCACAGTCCAGCACCGCTACTGGTGCTATCCACAGTCCTGCACCGCTACTGGTGCAATCCACAGTCCTGCACCGCTACTGGTACTAGCCGCAGTCCTGCACAGCTACTGGTGCTATCCACAGTCCTGCTACTGGTGCTATCCGCAGTCCTGCTCCGCTACTGGTGCTATCCACAGTCCTGCTACTGGTGCTATCCACAGTCCTGCACTGCTACTGGTGCTATCCTCAGTCCTGCTACTGGTGTTATCCACAGTCCTGCTACTGGTGCTATCCGCAGTCCTGCACCGCTACTGGTGCTATCCGCAGTCCTGCACCGCTACTATCCACAGTCCTGCTACTGGTGCTATCCACAGTCCTGCACTGCTACTGGTGCTATCCACAATTCTGCTACTGGTGCTATCCTCAGTCCTGCTACTGGTGCTATCCACAGTCCTGCTACTGGTGCTATCCACAGTCCTGCTACTGGTGCTATCAGCAGTCCTGCACCGCTACTGGTGCTTGTTCACAGTCCTGCTACTGGTGCTATCCGCAGTCCTGCTACTGGTGCTATTCGCAGTCCTGCTACTGGTGCTATCCGCAGTCCTGCTACTGGTGCTATCTGCAGTCCTGCACCGCTACTTGTGCTATCCACAGTCCTGCTACTGGTGCTATCCACAGTCCTGCTACTGGTGCTATCCACAGTCCTGCTACTGGTGCTATCCAGAGTCCTGCTACTGGTGCTATCCACAGTCCTGCACCGCTACTGGTGCTATCCACAGTCCTGCACCGCTACTGGTGCTATCCGCAGTCCTGCACCGCTACTGGTGCTATCCGCAGTCCTGCACCGCTACTGGTGCTATCCACAGTCCTGCTACTGGTGCTATCCGCAGTCCTGCACCGCTACTGGTGCTATCCACAGTCCTGCTACTGGTGCTATCCACAGTCCTGCACTGCTACTGGTGCTATCCACAATTCTTCTACTGGTGCTATCCTCAGTCCTGCTACTGGTGCTATCCACAGTCCTGCTACTGGTGCTATCCACAGTCCTGCTACTGGTGCTATCCACAGTCCTGCTACTGGTGCTATCCACAGTCCTGCTACTGGTGCTATCCACAGTCCTGCCTGCTACTGGTGCTATCCGCAGTCCTGCACCGCTACTTGTGCTATCCACAGTCCTGCTACTGGTGCTATCCACAGTCCTGCTACTGGTGCTATCCACAGTCCTGCTACTGGTGCTATCCACAGTCCTGCTACTGGTGCTATCCACAGTCCTGCTACTGGTGCTGTCCACAGTCCTGCTACTGGTGCTATCCACAGTCCTGCTACTGGTGCTATCCACAGTCCTGCACCGCTACTGGTGCTATCCACAGTCCTGCACCGCTACTGGTGCTATCCACAGTCCTGCTACTGGTGCTATCCGCAGTCCTGCACCGCTACTGGTGCTATCCACAGTCCTGCTACTGGTGCTATCCACAGTCCTGCACTGCTACTGGTGCTATCCACAATTCTTCTACTGGTGCTATCCTCAGTCCTGCTACTGGTGCTATCCACAGTCCTGCTATAGGTGCTATCCACAGTCCTGCTACTGGTGCTATCCACAGTCCTGCTACTGGTGCTATCCATAGTCATACTACTGGTGCTATCCACAGTCCTGCTACTGGTGCTATCCACAGTCCTGCTACTGGTGCTATCCACAGTCCTGCTACTGGTGCTATCCATAGTCATACTACTGGTGCTATCCATAGTCCTGCTACTGGTGCTATCCACAGTCCTGCTATCAGCAGTCCTGCATCGCTACTGGTGCTATCCACAGTCCTGCTACTGGTGCTATCCACAGGCTTGCTACTGGTGCTATCCACAGTCCTGCTACTGGTGCTATCCACAGTCCTGCTACTGGTGCTATCCACAGGCTTGCTACTGGTGCTATCCACAGTCCTGCTACTGGTGCTATCCACAGTCCTGCTACTGGTGCTATCCACAGTCCTACTACTGGTGCTATCAGCCTCTTTTTCAAGACTCTTTCGATGAGCTTAAGACAACATGTGTCCAGCCACAGTCTGACAAGCTGATGTTGCATGGATAATTCCCACTTCACGGATATGGAGGGGGCGGGGGATTTTCTTCATGCCTCCGGTGGATGAGAAGCTAGCTGGCTACCTAGACCCGTTGGCTAACAAAGGGATGACTAACCCCAATATGTCGCTCCCTAATAAGCAATTTCAGGACGCAGCTGGACAAGGTGTACTGGGCCCAGGGGGTGGCGTACTGATCAGTAGAGGGCAGGAACTCCCCATAGCTGTGTTGTACCTGGTTTCCCTCTCTCAGGGAACAGAAGATACAGTAATGAGTATATGTTCTGCTGAGTCCAGGTGGTACTTGGCAAGAAGGACATCAATGCAGCAGCTGAAACCAGTTTCTTAAAACTTGTGTGTTATTGTGTGTTGTGTGTGTTACTCTGTATGGTGTGTGTGTTACTCTGTGTGGTGTGTGTGTTACTCTGTGTGGTGTGTGTGTTACTCTGTGTGGTGTGTGTGTTACTCTGTGTGGTGTGTGTTACTCTGTGTGGTGTGTGTGTTACTCTGTGTGGTGTGTGTGTTACTCTGTGTGGTGTGTGTGTTACACTGTGTGGTGTGTGTGTTACTCTGTGTGGTGTGTGTGTTACTGTGTGGTGTGTGTGTGTTATTGTGTGTGTTCCTCTGTGTTGTGTGTGTGTTCCTCTGTGTGGTGTGTGTGTTATTGTGTGTGTTCCTCTGTGTGTGTGTGTTCCTCTGTGTGGTGTGTGTGTTATTGTGTGTGTTCCTCTGTGTGGTGTGTTCCTCTGTGTGGTGTGTGTGTTATTGTGTATGTTCCTCTGTGTGGTGTGTGTGTGTGTGTTATTGTGTGTGTTCCTCTGTTATTGTGTGTGTTCCTCTGTGTGGTGTGTGTGTTATTGTGTGTGTTCCTCAGTGTGGTGTGTGTGGTGTGTTCCTCTGTGTGGTGTGTGTTATTGTGTGTGTTCCTCTGTGTGGTGTGTGTGTTATTGTGTGTGTTCCTCAGTGTGGTGTGTTCCTCTGTGTGGTGTGTGTTATTGTGTGTGTTCCTCTGTGTGGTGTGTGTGTTATTGTGTGTGTTCCTCAGTGTGGTGTGTTCCTCTGTGTGGTGTGTTCCTCTGTGTGGTGTGTGTTATTGTGTGTGTTCCTCTGTGTGGTGTGTGTTGTAAGTCTCTCTCAGCCTCCCCAGAAGCTCCTGCAGCTCCTCCATGTTGTGATTCTTGTCCTCCAGCAGCTCATAACGCAGACTGGAGATATCCTGCTTAATCTCTTTCAGCTCACCTACACACACACACACACATACACACACACACAGACCACACAGTTCGCGTTGAGTAAAGTTTCAAAACTACTCGGCATTTCTTATGACTGAAGTGTGTGTGTCAGTCACCTTCGTTGATCTCGTCATTTTCTTTGTCCGTCTGGGCTTTGATGATGTAACGTTTTATAAGGCGCTTCATGATCTTCTGCAAAATACACACACACAAACTGAACAGATAAACTTACAAAATATACATTCATTATTGTAACCTGGTATTGTGAGTGAGTGAGTGGCGATTCCTCAGAGGAAGGGGAGGACCATCCTTTTCAGTGATTTTCATAAAAATGCAAATAGTGAAACATATATATAATATACTAAATACTGCATATTCACGTCACCAAATAATTTATTAAAACACACTGTTTTGCAAAGAAGGTCTACAGTAGCCTCAACAGCACTCTGTAGGGTAGCACCATGGTGTAGCCAGAGGACAGCTTAGCTTCCATCCTTCTCTGGGTACATTGACCACAATACAAAACCTAGGAGGCTCATTGTTATCACCCCCCTTCCATAATTATGACAACTTCCGGAAGACGTCCTCTAACTTATCAGAGCTTTTGCAGCATGAACTGACATGTTGTCCACCCGATCAAAGGATCAGAGAATGAATCTCGTACTGAAAGTATAAGCTACAGCTAGCTAGCACTGCAGTGCATAAAATGTGGTGAGTAGTTGACTCAAAGCGAGAGAAAGGAAGTTTAACAGTTTTGAACATATACATTTCTTAAAAAATGATTGAGAGGCAAGAGAAAGGGAGAGAGAGCTAGCTATATTTCGTAGTATTTTTTTCTCTCACTTTTACTTAGTTAGCTACTTTATCTAGCTAGCTTGTTTAGCCTAATCAAAAACCCAGCTCAAAACAGAGAGGAATGTTACGTTAGCTAACTGGCTATGGCTTATCCAACACTGGAACTCTTAAGTCACGGTAAGCTTTTGGTTGTATTAATTTATTGCCACCAGGGCACTCCGGTGTAACTGCTAAAATGCTTGCTGACTGTACTGCATGATTGTAGCAAGTTTACTAGTGCATTAGTTATGTTAGCTATGTTGACTATGACGTTAGATAATATGGTGACAACAATGTAGGCTGTGTGTAGCATTTAGAGGGTATGATATGAAGCTTTGGCTTGGAATGGTTTTTTCACCTGGTCACATACAGCTGATGTGTTGTGCACTGAAGTCCACAAGCGAAGGCAAAAGGTGAGAGGAGGAGACCAAGTAGATCAGAGAAGGAATTACAACGTGAAAAGTGATAATGCTGTTTGTATGTGGCTGCTACGAAATGAACTGTGTTTGTGTGTGATTAGGGGTGTATTCATTCTGCATATTCTGTTGAAAAAAATTTCTTAAACGGAATGAAATGGGGATAAACATAGCTGAATTGGTCCAATAGAATCTCTCATTTGCAACTGTTGTACTAATGCTTGCATCTTAGATGGGGCGGCAGGTAGCCTAGTGGTTAGAGAGTTGGGCCAGTAACTGAAAGGTGGCTAGATTGAATTCCCGAGCTGTCGTTCTGCCCCTGAACAAGGCAGTTAACCCACTGTTCCTAGGCCGTCATTCTAAAAAATAATTTGTTCTTAACTGACTTGCCTAGTTAATTAAAGGTTAAATAAAAAAATATATATATTATCAGCTAGATGCAGACAAGATGATATTGAATATGTTACTGTCTGTGAGCTTGATTGTTAAGAATTCTCTTGACCTGTGAACCTACATTGTAAACTTTCATTCATAGGTTAGGTTCTATCAACGTCATGATAGGTTTAGGGAAAATTACAGTATCATGTAGTAGCCTAAACCTATCGTTGTTACATTGAGCTTTGTCCATGGAATATGAATGACAGTCATCCAATATGCTGTAATATAAATAAGGCCATGCTCATTAAAATAATAAAATAATCCTGGTGTATGTTACCTGGTATCTGGTGGGTCTCGGAGAGTTGCTGTATCCTGAAGCTTTACTGTCTCCCAGCTGGAACACACAGAGACACAGTATTAAATACTTACAATACTATTACAATTGCTATATTAATACTGTTTACATACCTATATAAATACGTATTACCGTTAACACTTTACAGTAAGTTTTATAATTACGTTATTAATGGTTATTTAATCATTTGTAAATGCATTATAAACCAGTGAAAAGCAGGTTACAACGCATTGGTCAAAATAGTGTGATCGGCAGTCAGTGCTTGCCTCCAGTTAACCATTTATAAATGCACTTACAAATGTAATAATAGGAACCCTTATGTATTATCATGCAACCTTATTTTCTATAGTTGCACAGTTGAACGTTATCTTTTCACATTTGGGTGTGGTGCATTGTTGCTCTGCCCCAGGAAAATAAATGGTTGGTTTTTAGACCAGTGGTCAACTCCTATGATGTGTTTTGCCCCACGTTTGAAACCCTGATGATGATGATGAATTGGTGCGCTTTGTCCCAGTCTAATACCCTCATAAACCATGTATTATAATCATTACCCTTTACTACAGCCTTTGTTGATGAGCCTATGGTGTTTTCTATTGCATCAAACACTTGTTACTTTCATGTGCAAACGTAGAAGAAACAAAATTTCAGGGTCAATGTTTAATTTTCTATTGTACCATTCACTTAAATATTTTGACCTTTTATGCTGTAATCAACTAAAGTAACCTATTTTGTTTTAGCCAATTAGAAGCCTTGCTAAGCCATCATTGTTTCAATAATTAGCCTAGCTTCTTCAGAGGAAGAGTTGGAGAGGACAGCTTTGTTCCAAGATGACCTGAGGACTTTTTTTGTGACCTGGACTTCTCTTCTGTTGCACGCAGGGCAATTTCCTTCCTCTGGGCCAGCAGCCTTGCGAGGGTTAATACATTTAAATGTTTTTCTCACATTCTCTCACATGGAGAAGGAAGGAGGGGGGAGGCGCAGTCCTTGTTAGTGGGGCGCGACGGAGGCACTGTATCCTCAAAGCGGGCAAAGAAGGTGTCTGGAGGCGTGATGTTGGTGCCTGTGACGTGGCTTTTTTTTGTAGTCCATTATTTCCTGTAGACTCTGCCACATACGTCTCGTGTCTGAGCCGTTGAATTGCGTCTCCACCTTGTCCCTGTACTGGCATTTCGCTTGTTTGATTGCCTTGCGGAGGGAATAACTACACTGTTTATATTCAGCCATATTCCTGGACATCTTTCCATTGTTAAATGCGGTGGTTCATGCTTTCAGTTTTGCACAAATTCCGCCACCCGTTCACAGTTCCTGGTTAGGGTAGGTTTTAATAGTCACAGTACAACATCTCCAATGTACTTCTTTCTAAAATCACTCACAAGTCAGCGTATAGGACGATGCTGTTCTCTGAGGATGATCGCAACATATTCCAGTACGTGTGATCAAAACAATCTTGAAGCGTGGCTTCCGATTGGTCAGACCAGCGTTGAATGGGTTCTCATCACTGGTACATCCTGTTTGAGTTTCTGCCTATAAGACGGTAGGAGCAAGATGGCGTCGTGGTCGGATATGCTGAAGGGAGGGTGGGGGATGGCTTTGTATGCATCGCAAAAGTTAGAGTAGCAGTGGTCGAGTGTATTACCCCTGCGCGTAGTGCAATAAAGAAGCTGATAGAATTTAGGTAGCCTTGTTCTCAAATTTTCTTGTTAAAATCCCCAGCTACGAGTCCAGTGAAGTTCCTTGAGGGCCGTCTTGGTGTCTGCTTGAGGGGGAATGTACACCGCTGTGACAACAACTGATGAGAATTCTCTTGGTAGGTAAAATGGCCTGCATTTGATTGTAAGGAATTCTAGGTCGGGTGAGCAAAAAGACTTGAGTTCCTGTATGTTATGATTACACCATGAGTCGTTAATCATGAAGCATACACCCCCGCCCTTCCTCTTCCAAGAGAAGTGTTTATCTCTGTCGGCGCGATGCATGGAGAAGCCCGGTGGCTGAAACGATTCCAACAACATACCCCGAGAGAGTCATGTTTCCATGAAACAGAGAATGCTACAATCTCTTAGTTCTCTCTGGAATGCATCCCTTGCTCGAATTTCGTACTGTATACAGCTGTGGCCAAACGTTTTAAGAATGACACAAATATTACTTTCCACAAAGTTTGCTGCTTCAGTGTCTTTAGATATTTTTGTCAGATGTTACTATGGAATACTGAAGTATAAGCATTTCATAAGTGTCAAAGGCTTTTATTGACAATTAAATGAAGTTGATGCAAAGAGTCAATATTTGCAGTGTTGACCCTTCTTTTTCAAGACCTCTGCAATCTGCCCTGGCATGCTGTCAATTAACTTCTGGGCCACATCCTGACTGATGGCAGCCCATTCTTGCATAATCAATGCTTGGAGTTTGTCAGAATTTGTGGGTTTTTGTTTGTCCACCTGCACTTTGAGGATTGACCACAAATTCTCAATGGGATTAAGGTCTGGGGAGTTTCCTGGCCATGGACCCAAAATATCTATGTTTTGTTCCCCGAGCCACTTAGTTATCACTTTTGCCTTATGGCAAGGTGCTCCATCATGCTGGAAAAGGCATTGTTCATCACCAAACTGTTCCTGGATGGTTGGGAGAAGTTGCTCTCAGAGGATGTATTGGTACCATTCTTTATTCATGGCTGTGTTCTTAGGCAAAATTGTCAGTGAGCCCACTCCCTTGGCTGAGAAGCAACCCCACACAAGAATGGTCTCAGGATGCTTTACTGTTGGCATGACACAGGACTGATGGCAGTGCTCACCTTGTCTTCTCCGGACAAGCTTTTTTCTGGATGCCCCAAACAATCGGAAAGGGGATTCATCAGATAAAATTACTTTACCCCAGTCCTCAGCAGTCCAATCCCTGTACCTTTTGACCAGGCCATCCTCCAAAAGTCTTCGCCTCACTGTGCATGCAGATGCACTCACACCTGACTGCTGCCATTCCTGAGCAAGCTCTGTACTGGTGGTGCCCCGATCCCACAGCTAAATCAACTTTAGGAGACGGTCCTGGCACTTGCTGGACTTTCTTGGGCGTCCTGAAGCCTTCTTCACAACAATTGAACCGCTCTCCTTGAAGATCTTGATGATCCGATAAATGGTTCATTTAGGTGCAATCTTACTGGCAGCAATATCCTTGCCCGTGAAGCCCTTTTTGTGCAAAGCAATGATGACGGCATGTGTTTCCTTGCAGGTAACCATGGTTGACAGAGGAAGAACAATTATTCCAAGCACCACCCTCCTTTTGAAGCTTCCAGTCTGTTATTCGAACTCAATAAGCACGACAGAGTGATCTCCAGCCTTGTCCTCGTCAACACTCACACCTGTGTTAATGAGAGAATCACTGACATGATGTCAGCTGGTCCTTTTGTGGCAGGGCTGAAATGCAGTGGACATGTTTTGGGGGGTTTCAGTTCATTTGCATGGCAAAAAGGGACTTTGCAATTAATTGCAATTCATCTGATCACTCTTCATAACATTCTGGAGTATATGCAAATTGCCATCATACAAACTGAGGCAGCAGACTGCAGTTTCCTAAGAATTCGAACCGTCTCTGTCGGCGTCATCTTACACTACGTCTACCATAACTAGAGGCAGATACAGGACCAAGGTCTACCATGGTTCATAACTAGAGGCAGATAAAGGACCAAGACCTACCATGGTTCATAACTACAGACAGATACAGGACCAAGGTCTACCATAACTAGAGGCAGATACAGAACCAATGTCTACCATGGTTCATAACTAGAGGCAGATACAGATCCAAGGTCTACCATGGTCCATAACTAGAGGCTGAAACAGGACCTACGTCTACCATGGTTCATAACTACAGGCTGATACAGAGCCTAAGTCTACCATAACTAGAGGCTGATACAGGACCATCGTCTACCATAACTAGAGGCTGATACAGTGGATGAACAAAGAGGTGTGTTTGTGTGTGTACCTGGTTGAGCTGCGCTCCGTCAGGTGGCTGTGTGTGGCTGTGTAGCAGCAGCTCTCTAACAGCAGTGGCCAGCCCCAACATTGCTTTAGGACTAGGAACCAGGTTAAATGGGACGGGCAGGGTCCTGCCTTCCTCAAAGTAGGAGAACCACAGCTTGGCACGGGCAAACTTCCACTCCACATCAGCATCATCCTGTAAACAGGTAGAGAGAGAGAGAGAGAGAGAGAGAAGGAAGGAGAGAGAGAGCGAGAAGGAAGGTAAGAGAATGAAAGAGAGTGAGAGGAGAGAATGGGGAGAGAGAGAGAAGAAGAGAGGACAGAGAGAGGGAGAGAAGAACAGAAGAGAGAGAGAGAAGAACAGAGAAGAAGGAAGGAGAGATTATTAAACAGGTTTAGGAGAGTCTGACTGATGAGACCTTACAATGCCAGGGCCTTGATCCTGTGTGTGTCAGGCGTGTTTTTGAGTTTGCGTATGTGTGTGCTTGCATGGGTGTGTTTCAAGTTTTATTTATCGTACGGGATACACATGGTATACATTGTTCAATGAAATGCTTACTTCCGTGTTCCTTCTCAACAATAAGAAATAACAAAAGATAAGAATATGAACACAAAGTAAATGGCTCAGTAGGATAGAATAAACATTTTAACATCAGTATAATACAGGAAGGCACAATTTATGGTCCAATGTTTACACGTTTTGGACAGGGGGATTAGGGGGCAAGTTCTTAAATGTTACAGTATTTACCAATCATATTATGAGTCTGGTAGCATCAGTAGTGGGGTGTGTACCTCTATCTCCTGGAAAGAGCTGTTTATCATTGCGATCAGCATGTTGAGCAGAACGATCACCATGGTAACATTGTAAACACCATACAGCACGTAGCCGATGTTCTCAATGAATTTGTGATCGTTGTTAATGACTACCGACTTCACCTCCGACAGGCCGAAGATCGCCCAAAACAGAGTCTTAAAGCTCTCCTCGAGACTGGAGGGAGGGGAGGGGAGGGGAAATAGAAGGGAGGATGGGGGAGTTATTTGAAGCACCACTGGAAATAAAACATAATTAGAATGAAAATAAAGCCGTATGTAACGGACTGGGTTGAAACCATCTGAGTTAGCCTGCTGAGCTAAAGGCTGCACGGAAGTTGTTACTGTGTGTGAATGTAATGCGTGATAAAGGAGTCGTTCTGCTTGGCCCCCAGGTAGTAGGACTGTGTGTGTGTGAATGTTTTACGTGATAAAGGCATCGTTCTGCTTGGCCCCCAGGTAGTAGGACTGTGTGTGTGTGAATGTTTTACGTGGTAAAGGCATCGTTCTGCTTGGCCCCCAGGTAGTAAGAGTAGAGGTTGAACATTCCGATCATAAACGCCAGGAACACCAGGATAAAGATCACCATGAACTTCAAGATGTCTGCAACACACACACACACACACGGGAGTGGTGAGAAAGTGATATAATCAGGTATATTAACAGAGTGGTTACTGTTGTGTTTGGGTTATGAGATTATCAGGTGGAGTAACAGAGAGGTTATTGTGGTGTTGGGGTTATATATGAGATAATCAGGTAGGGTATCAGAGAGGTTATTGTGGTGTTGGGGTTATACAGTGGGGCAAAAAAGTATTTAGTCAGCCACCAATTGTGCAAGTTCTCCCACTTAAAAATATGAGAGGCCTGTAATTTTCATCATAGGTACAAAATGAGAAAAACATTTTTTTTAATGAATTTATTTGCAAATTATGGTGGACAATTAAGTATTTGGTCAATAACAAAAGTTTATCTCAATACTTTGTTATATACCCTTTTTTGGCAATGACAGAGGTCAAACGTTTTCTGTAAGTCTTCACAAGGTTTTCACACACTGTTGCTGGTATTTTGTCCCATTCCTCCATGCAGATCTGGGAAACACGGACTTTCAACTCCCTCCAAAGATTTTCTATGGGGTTGAGATCTGGAGACTGGCTAGGCCACTCCAGGACCTTGAAATGCTTCTTACGAAGCCACTCCTTCGTTGCCCGGGCGGTGTGTTTGGGATCATTGTCATGCTGAAAGACCCAGCCACGTGTCATCTTCAATGCCCTTGTTGATGGAAGGAGGTTTTCACTCAAAATCTCACGATACATGGCCCCATTCATTCTTTCCTTTACACGGATCAGTCGTCCTGGTCCCTTTGTAGAAAAACAGCCCCAAAGCATGATGTTTCCACCCCCATGCTTCACAGTAGGTATGGTATTCTTTGGATGCAACTCAGCATTCTTTATCCTCCAAACACGACGAGTTGAGTTTTTAGCAAAAAATTATATTTTGGTATCATCTGACCATATGACATTCTCCCAATCTTCTTCTGGATCATCCAAATGCTCTCTAGCAAACTTCAGATGGGCCTGGACATGTACTGGCTTAAGCAGGGGGACACATCTGGCACTGCAGGATTTGAGTCCCTGGTGGCGTAGTGTGTTACTGATGGTAGGCTTTGTTACTTTGGTCCCAGCTCTCTGCAGGTCATTCACTAGGTCCCCCCGTGTGGTTTTGGGATTTTTTCTCACCGTTCTTGTGATCATTTTGACCCCACGGAGTGAGATCTTGCGTGGAGCCCCAGATCGAGGGAGATTATCAGTGGTCTTGTATGTCTTCCATTTCCTAATAATTGCTCCCACAGTTGATTTCTTCAAACCAAGCTGCTTACCTATTGCAGATTCAGTCTTCCCAGCCTGGTGCAGGTCTACAATTTTGTTTCTGGTGTCCTTTGACAGCTCTTTGGTCTTGGCCATAGTGGAGTTTGGAGTGTGACTGTTTGAGGTTGTGGACAGGTGTCTTTTATACTGATAACAAGTTCAAACAGGTGCCATTAATACAGGTAACAAGTGGAGGACAGAGGAGCCTCTTAAAGAAGAAGTTACAGGTCTGTGAAAGCTATAAGTCTTGCTTGTTTGTAGGTGACCAAATACTTATTTTCCACCATAATTTGCTAATAAATTCATTAAAAATCCTGCAATGTGATTTTCTGGAGAAAAAAAATCTAATTTTGTCTGTCATAGTTGAAGTGTACCTATGATAAAATTACAGGCCTCTCTCATCTTTTTAAGTGGGAGAACTTGCACAATTGGTGGCTGACTAAATACTTTTTTGCCCCACTGTATATGAGATAATCAGGTAGGGTATCAAATAGGTTATTGTGGTGTTGGGGTTATATATGAGATAATCAGGTAGAGTATCTGAGAGGTTATTGTGGTGTTTGGGTTATATATGAGATAATCAGGTAGAGTAACAGAGAGGTTATTGTGGTGTTGGGGTTATATATGAGATAATCAGGTAGAGTAACAGAGAGGTTATTGTGGTGTTGGGGTTATATATGAGATAATCAGGTAGAGTAACAGAGAGGTTATTGTGGTGTTGGGGTTATATATGAGATAATCAGGTAGAGTAACAGAGAGGTTATTGTGGTGTTGGGGTTATATATGAGATAATCAGGTAGAGTAACAGAGAGGTTATTGTGGTGTTGGGGTTATATATGAGATAATCAGGTAGAGTAACAGAGAGGTTATTGTGGTGTTGGGGTTATATATGAGATAATCAGGTAGAGTAACAGAGAGGTTATTGTGGTGTTGGGGTTATATATGAGATAATCAGGTAGAGTAACAGAGAGGTTATTGTGGTGTTGGGGTTATATATGAGATAATCAGGTAGAGTAACAGAGAGGTTATTGTGGTGTTGGGGTTATATATGAGATAATCAGGTAGAGTAACAGAGAGGTTATTGTGGTGTTGGGGTTATATATGAGATAATCAGGTAGAGTAACAGAGAGGTTATTGTGGTGTTGGGGTTATATATGAGATAATCAGGTAGAGTAACAGAGAGGTTATTGTGGTGTTGGGGTTATATATGAGATAATCAGGTAGAGTAACAGAGAGGTTATTGTGGTGTTGGGGTTATATATGAGATAATCAGGTAGAGTAACAGAGAGGTTATTGTGGTGTTGGGGTTATATATGAGATAATCAGGTAGAGTAACAGAGAGGTTATTGTGGTGTTGGGGTTATATATGAGATACTCCGGTGTGAATGTTAATACAGTAGGCAAATAATTAGTAGTAAACAACTTTGCCATGTTTATGATGTCGGCAATTTTACTTTAGACAGATGGCAATGTTGTTATTAGCTATCAAGGTTTGTCAAAAGTACTTAGCAATGCTTAAGTTAGCTAGCTAAAATCCGGTGCTCTCCCCTCAGTCTTGGCTAAATAGTTAACGCTAAACTACGTCTAAAGACATTTTGACGACATCACAATGATGACAAGGTTTTCCTACTAATGATTTGCCTCCTTTAGAAATGTCATTGTTTTTCCAAGCCACCACAATTAACTTTAGACTAACTTTTTATCAACTCCAATTGAGAAGGCATTGAGTAGAACATTTTGTCTGGAGTCAGTCTTCAAAACAATATTGTGATGAAACATGCAACCCATTAACCTACCAGGTCTCACAGTCTCACGTCAGAATTAGACGATCATCCATGTTTCTCAATGTCAAATTTCATTTTTTTTTTCCAAGAATAACTCTTAGAAGTGTTTAAGGCTAAGTTTAGGCATTAAATCTGCATTTTTAAGGTTGGAGTTCAGTTCAGGCATTAACTCAAAAGTCTTAAGGTTAGGCATTAACTCCGATTGGTTGGTTAAGGTAAGAGTCGGTTTGGGATAGGCTTAAAACAAAAATACCAAAAACAACTTTATATCACTGGACTCAAACTTGCAAACTTCGGAATAAGAGGCAGATGCTTACACCCATCTGCAATCCCTGTCCACAACACCCTAGCAAAACCGAAAACCTTGAAGGTAACACCGCTCACTGTTGCCTCTAGCAGCCGTTTTCCACGTCATCTCCCGACATCCTTAGACATGGATGGACGTCAAATATTGACTTGTGTCACCAGGGACCTGCCTGCATAAATAGCAGTTAGTTAGGTGTGTGTGTGTACCTTTAACAGTGCGTCCCAGTGATATCTGCAGCGGTCCGAAGCTTTCATTGGCTGGCAGGATGTAGGCGATGCGGCTGAAACTGAGCACCACGGCAACCGCATACAGGCCCTCAGATATCAGCTGGGGGTCAGAGGGCAACCAGGAGAGACGAGCTGGGGGGGATTGATTGATTGGTTGGTTGGTTGATTGATTAAATGAATGATTGACTCAAGTCTAAGCTCTGTGTATGTGTGTGGTGTGGTGTGTGTATACTCACCCAGTGTGTAGTAGTGTACGTGTGGTGGAAGGGTGATGTTGTCCAGCGTAGAGAGGTGGGTGTAGTGTGTGTGGACATATAGCTGGGCTGAGTGGGTGTGGTTATAGGCAGAGAAGCGGGAACTGAAGGACGCCAGGAAGATGGCCAACATTCCGAAGTCCAAGAAGTTCCATGGTTCTAAGAGGTATTCTCCCGCTCCCTGGGACCAGATCTCTTTTACCTCTGCCCAAATCATACCTGAGGGAGGGAGTTAGTAGTTCATAGATGCTCCTTTCACCCCAGGTCAGATCATTCCGCTGGACTTACTTTACATTTAGTTACAGTGCCTTGCGAAAGTATTCGGCCCCCTTGAACTTTGCGACCTTTTGCCACATTTCAGGCTTCAAACATAAAGATATAAAACTGTATTTTTTTGTGAAGAATCAACAACAAGTGGGACACAATCATGAAGTGGAACGACATTTATTGGATATTTCAAACTTTTTTAACAAATCAAAAACTGAAAAATTGGGCGTGCAAAATTATTCAGCCCCCTTAAGTTAATACTTTGTAGCGCCACCTTTTGCTGCAATTACAGCTGTAAGTCACTTGGGGTATGTCTCTATCAGTTTTGCACATCGAGAGACTGAATTTTTTTCCCATTCCTCCTAGCAAAACAGCTCGAGCTCAGTGAGGTTGGATGGAGAGCATTTGTGAACAGCAGTTTTCAGTTCTTTCCACAGATTCTCGATTGGATTCAGGTCTGGACTTTGACTTGGCCATTCTAACACCTGGATATGTTTATTTTTGAACCATTCCATTGTAGATTTTGCTTTATGTTTTGGATCATTGTCTTGTTGGAAGACAAATCTCCGTCCCAGTCTCAGGTCTTTTGCAGACTCCATCAGGTTTTCTTCCAGAATGGTCCTGTATTTGGCTCCATCCATCTTCCCATCAATTTTAACCATCCTCCCTGTCCCTGCTGAAGAAAAGCAGGCCCAAACCATGATGCTGCCACCACCATGTTTGACAGTGGGGATAGTGTGTTCAGGGTGATGAGCTGTGTTGCTTTTACGCCAAACATAACGTTTTGCATTGTTGCCAAAAAGTTCAATTTTGGTTTCATCTGACCAGAGCACCTTCTTCCACATGTTTGGTGTGTCTCCCAGGTGGCTTGTGGCAAACTTTAAACGACACTTTTTATGGATATCTTTAAGAAATGGCTTTCTTCTTGCCACTCTTCCATAAAGGCCAGATTTGTGCAATATACGACTGATTGTTGTCCTATGGACAGAGTCTCCCACCTCAGCTGTAGATCTCTACAGTTCATCCAGAGTGATCATGGGCCTCTTGGCTGCATCTCTGATCAGTCTTCTCCTTGTATGAGCTGAAAGTTTAGAGGGACGGCCAGGTCTTGGTAGATTTGCAGTGGTCTGATACTCCTTCCATTTCAATATTATCGCTTGCACAGTGCTCCTTGGGATGTTTTAAAGCTTGGGAAATCTTTTTGTATCCAAATCCGGCTTTAAACTTCTTCACAACAGTATCTCGGACCTGCCTGGTGTGTTCCTTGTTCATGATGCTCTCTGCGCTTTTAACGGACCTCTGAGACTATCACAGTGCAGGTGCATTTATACGGAGACTTGATTACACACAGGTGGATTGTATTTATCATCATTAGTCATTTAGGTCAACATTGGATCATTCAGAGATCCTCACTGAACTTCTGGAGAGAGTTTGCTGCACTGAAAGTAAAGGGGCTGAATCATTTTGCACGCCCAATTTTTCAGTTTTTGATATGTTAAAAAAGTTTGAAATATCCAATAAATGTCGTTCCACTTCATGATTGTGTCCCACTTGTTGTTGATTCTTCACAAAAAAATACAGTTTTATATCTTTATGTTTGAAGCCTGAAATGTGGCAAAAGGTCGCAAAGTTCAAGGGGGCCGAATACTTTCGCAAGGCACTGTATGTTACAGCCTGAATTCAATTTAGATTAAATAGATTACAGTACACCATAATGACAAAGTGAAAACAAGTTTTTAGAAATGTTTGCTAATTTATTGAAAATTAAATGAAGAAACGTGTAATTTACGTAAGTATTCACACCCCCGAGTCAATAGATGTTAGAATCACCTTTGTCAGCGATTACAGCTGTACATCTTTCTGGGTAAGTCTTTAAGAGCTTTTCACACCTGGATTGTACAATATTTGCAGATATTTATTTGTAAAATTCTTCAAGCTCTGTCAAGTTGTTTGTTGATCATTACTAGACAGCCATTTTCAAGTCTTGCCATAGATTTTCAAGACGATTTAAGTCAAAACTGTAACTAGGTCACTCAGGAGCATTCAATGTCATCTTGGTAAGCAACTCATATATATTTGGCCTTGTGTTTTAGGTTATTGTCCTGCTGAAAGGTGAATTTTTCTCCCAGTGACTGTTGGAAAGCAGACTGAAACAAGTTTACCTGTAGGATTTTGCCTGTGCTTAGCTCTATTCTGTTTTTTTTTATCCCAAAAAACTCCCTGGTCCTTGCCGATGACAAGCATACCCCTAACATGATGCAGCCACCACCATGCTTGAAAATATGAAGAGTGGTACTCAGTGATGTTGGATTTGCCCCAAACATAAAACTTTGTATTCAAGACATAAAGTTAATTTCTTTACCACATTTTTTGCAGTTTTACTTTAGTGCCTTTTTGCAAACAGGATGCATATTTTGGAATAGTTTTATTCTGTACGAGTTTCCTTCTTTTCACTTTGACATTTCAGTTAGTATTGTGTAGTAATGGTAGACTTCCGGTCAGGCGATGTAAGAAGACGTGTTTGAGAAAGGTACCCAATTAAACATTTATTTGAAAGTTTTTACACTCCGCTGTCAGTTTTTATGTTGATGTATCAGTTTGTTATATTCTTTTGATCACTTTTTATGGTAGTTTGAGCAAGACCAGCCCAGATAGAACTGCTACAACCAACACATCGAAGGCCAAACCAACTACTGTATATGGCTGCCAGCCCTGCTGCAGAGTTGGAGGCCTTGCATATGACCACTCTTGTAGCTGAGGTAGCTAAACAAATAAGTAGCCTAAAAGAGGATATGGCTTGTCTCCTCAGCACTTGGCTTGCACCTCTCCAAACTTCCATTGACGCCTTTTGCGAAACAGTCAACACATTTGGGCGATGCCTCACTACACTAGCAGGTTTCTCCATTGACAACACCGAGCGGATTGCTGAGCTGTATCTCATATGGAAACAGCCAACACAGCTCCACTTTCCAAGGTAGATTTGCTGGTGAATTATGCCAGAAGGGAAAACATCTGATTGTTGGCGTCATGGAGAGAATTTAGACTGGAGTCAACCCTGTGAAATTTGTCTCCAACATGCTGGTGGAAGTGATGGGTAAAGGTGTCTTTGACAAGCCGCCGGAGCTCGACCGAGTGCACAGATCCCTCTCCCCTATACCCAACTCAGGTGAGCAACCTAGGTTAATCATAGCCCACTTTCATTATTACCAAGACAAGGAATGTGCAATGTGCTGGGCAAGGTAACATGAACCAAAATTCTGTGGCCAAGATATATGATTCTACCCGGACCTGAGTGGCAACCTTGTGAAGAAATTAGCTGAATTCAAGGACATCAAAACCGGTCTCAACAAGAAGGGGATCAAGTTTCAGCTCCGACACCCTCCCCGTCTTCTATGCCCATAGAGTAAAGTTGATCGAGGAAGGCTAGCAGTCAGGCTGGAGAAATATATGGCTGGCTGGCTGGCTAATTTGCTAGCTGACAACGGACTGATTTTCATGACATCCACTTGGATATTACTTTTCACATGAAAGCATTGTTGTTTTATCTTCTCATTCCAGGAGCACAGACTTATTTGTTTGTTATATTTGACTGAGACTAATGGCAACTAATACATCACACTCAAGCGGGAGCTGGCTGGAGACACTTGACTGTTTACTATCTAGCTAGCTACGTTTATTTTGAGATGTGTTTCTACATGGCTCAACTCCAGGAGCACCGAGGGATATCTTCACTACGTCTATACTTGGCTGAGAAGATTTCAGACAACAGGGACATTCGTCTGACTTGCTAGCATGGCTAGCTATGCACAGCAAAAACAGGAGTGCTCAAGCACTGACTGGGCTATTTGAATGTGGCGGTGGATTTAGTTCAGCACTTCTCCTCCATTTCTAGCGGTTAGCTAGCTGAGATATAGCTTGACATATGGACAACTACCTAGCTAGCTACATTGAGAATCAACTGAACATGACCTGTATCCATGTACGATGCTGGCACTAATAACACATGTTAAATATCCAACGTGGGTTTTTTTCTACCAGCATGTTAAATGTGCAACCAGAGGGAAAAAAACTCTAGACCACCTTTACTCCACAAACAGAGACACGTACAAAGCTCTCCCTCGCCCACCATTTGGCAAATCCTGATTTCTGCTTACGAGAAAAAACTAAACCAGGGACTCGCTCCAATAAGGAAGTGATCAGATGACGCAGATGCTAAGCTACAGGACTGTTATGCTAGCACAGACTGGAATATGTTCTGGGATTCTTCCGATGGCATTGAGGAATACAACACATTAGTCACTGGCTTCATCAATAAGTGTATCGATGACGTCATCCCCACAGTGACCGTACATACATACCCCAATCAGAAGCCATAGATTACAGGCAAAATCCGCACTGAGATAAAGGGTAGAGCTGCCGCTTTCAAGGAGCGGGACTCTAACCCAGACGCTTATAAGAAATCCCGCTATGCCCTCCGACAAACCATCAAACAGGCAAAGCGTCAATACAGGAATAAGATTGAATAGTACTAAACCAGCTCCGACGCTTGTCGGATGTGGCAGGGCATGCAAACTATTATGGACTACAAAGGGAAGCACAGCTGCCCGCTGCCCAGTGACACGGGCCTACCAGATGAGCAAAATGACTTCTATGCTTGCTTTGAGGCAAGCAACACTGAAACATACATGAGAGCATGTTCCGGATGACTGTGTGATCACGCTCTCCGTAGCCTTTAAACAGGTCAACATTCACAAGGCTGTAGGACCAGACGGATTACAAGGACTTGTAGTCCGAGCATGCGCTGGCAAGTATCTTCACTGACATTTTCAACCTCTCCCTGACCAAGTCTGTAATACTAACATGTTTCAAGCAGACCACCATAGTGCCTGTGCCCAAGGAAGCAAAGGTAACCTGCCTAAATGACTACCGACACGTAGCACTCACGTCTGAGGTCATGAAGTGCTTTGAAAAGCTGTTCATGGCTCACATCAACACCATTATCCCAGAAACCCTAGACCCACTCCAATTTGCACACCGCCCCAACAGATCCACAGATGATGCAATCTAGTATTGCACTCCTCACTGCTCTTTCTCACCTGGACAAAAAGAACACCTACGTGAGAATGCTATTCATTGACTAGAGCTCATCGTTCAACACCATAGTGCCTTCAAGGCTCATCGCTAAGCTAAGGACCCTAGGACAAAACACCTCCCTCTGCAACTGGATCCTGGACTTCCTAACGGGCCACCCCCAGGTAGTAAGGGTAGCAACACATCTGCCACACTGATCCTCAACAAGGGGGGGCCCTTCAAGAGTGCGTGCTCAGTCCACTCCTGTACTCCCTGTTCACCCATGATTGCATGGCCAAGCACAATTCCAAAACCATCATTAAGTTTGCTGACGACACAACAGTGATTGTCCTGATCACCTACAACGATGGGACAGCCTATAGGGAGGAGGTCAGAGACCTGGCCGTGTGGTGCCAGGATAACAACCTCTCCCTCAACGTGAGCAAGACAAAAAATATGATTGTGGACTACAGAAAAAGGTGGACTGAGAACGCCCTCATTCTCATTGACGGGGCTGTAGTGTTGCAGGTTTTAAGAGCTTGAAGTTCCTTGGTGTCCACACCACCAACAAACTATCATGGTCCAAACACACCAAGACATTTGTGAAGAGGGCACGATAACACCTATTCCCCCTCAGATATTGGTCTGTAGCAGTTTGGGTCTAGAGTGTCTCCCACTTTGAAGAGGGGGATGACCGCAGCAGCTTTCTAATCTTTGGGGATCTCAGATGATACGAAAGAGAGGTTGAACAGGCTAGTAATAGGGATAGCCACAAATATAGATAGTTTTAGAAAGAGAGGGTCCAGATTGTCTAGCCCTGCTGATTTGTAGGGGTCCAGATTTTGCCGCTCTTTCAGAACATCAGCAATCTGGATTTGGGTGAAGGAGAAATGGGGGAGGCATTCTGTGGGGGGTGCATGGCTGTTCACAAGGGGTATACACGCGGAAAGCATGGGCAGCCGTAGAAAAATGCTTTTTGAAATTCTCAATTATCGCAGATTTATCGGTGGTGACAGTGTTTCCTAGCCTCAGTGCACTGGGCAGCTGGGAGGAGGTGGTCTTATTCTCCATTGACTTTACAGTGGCCCAGAACTTTATGGTGTTTGTGCTGCAGGATGCAAAATTTGTGTTAGGAAAGCCAAGGCTAGCTTTTTCAAACTGCCTGTGTATATTGGTTCCTAACTTCCCTGAAAGTTGCATATCGCGGGGGCTATACGAATGTAAAATGCCACAGGATGTTTTTGTGCTGGTCAAGGGCAGTCAGGTCTGGGGTGAATCACGGGCTATATCTGTTCCTGGTTCTACATTTTTTGTGTGGGGCATGCTTATTTAAGATGGTGAGAAAGCACTTCTAAAGAATAACCAGGCATCTTCTACTGACGGCATGAGGTCAGTATCCTTCCAGGATAACCCGGGCCAGGTCGATTAGAAAGGCCTGCTTGCTGAAGTGTTTTAGGAAGCGTTTGACAGTGATGAGGGGTGGTCGTTTGACCACAGACCCATTAAGGACGCAAGCAATGGGGCAGTGATCTCTGAGATCCTGGTTGAAGACAGCAGAGGTGTATTTGTAGGGCAGGTTGGTTAGGATGATATCTATGAGGGTGCCTGTGTTTACGGATTTGGGGTTGTTCCTGGTAGGGTCATTGATAATTTGTGTGAGGTTGAGGGCATCAAGCTTAGATTGTAGGATGGCCGGGGTGTTAAGCATGTCCCAGTTTAGGTCACCTAACATCCCGAGCTCTGAAGATAGATGGGGGGCAATCAATTCACATATGGAGTCCAGGGCACAGCTGGAGGCAGAAGGTGGTCTATAGCAAGCGGCAATGGTGAGAGACTTGTTTAATAAACAATGAAAAATGAAACAACATTTTGGGATTAGGACAACAGTACTACACCTCTCCATCACCAGAAATGTGTAATAAAGGCTGGGTCTTCAAACGTGGCTTTGCCTTCCTGTTGGCCCGCAGAAGGATTTTATTGGATTGGAAATCTATCTATCCTCCCTTAACCTCTCTTTGGCTCAAAGATCTGATGCTGTTCCTAAAATGAGAAGATATTAAGTATACTATCTGAGCGTCAAGCAACTCATTTTATTCCACCTGGGACCCGATAATATCCTATTTTGAACAGCTCGAAACACTTCCTTCAGATTAGTACTCTTGGCCTCACCCCCACCAATTAAGATTATTGCTATATAGGCCTATAAAATCACCTAATCACCTGAAATTGTTAGGCTATTATGTTTTCGCTTGTTTTGAAGTATCATTTTGTTTTCTGACATGTAACTCAATGACTTCCCTTTCTTTTTAAATGTGTTTGGAGGGGGGTCGAAGAGGGCCAAAAAGGGGAAAATGTGTCTTTACATTTTATCTTTCATTCAGTGTGAACAAGAATATTATACAAATATTTGGAGTAACTACACTGTTGTTTATCCAGCCTCAGTTCTCTTTTATTACAGCCATTGGCCTCATACTGAAATCCTTGAGAGGTTTTCTTCCTCTCCGGCAACTGAGTTACCACCTGTAACAAAGGGGTTGAATCCTTATTGACTGAAGACATTTCAGCTTTTCATTTTTTACAAATTAGTAAAAAAAAATGTAAAAGCATAATTTCACTTTGACATGATGGCGTATTGTGACAAAATCTACATTTAATATTTTTTTATTTAGGCTGTAACGACGAAATGTGGAAAAAGTCAATGAATGAGATTACTTTCTGAAGGCACTGTACTTATAGCAGGGAGAGAGAGGGAGCGAAGGATAGAGGGAGCGAAGGATAGAGGGAGCGAAGAATAGAGGGAGTGAAGTATAGAGGGAGAAAAGGATAGAGGGAGGGAGTTAGTAGCCAGGAAATTATGTTATAGCAGCAGGATATGATGTCAGACTGACCAATGACCCAGGATATGATGAGAATCTCCATCCAGGTGAAGGGGGTGGTGGTCATACGATACAGCATGGTGGGGTCTTCCTCTGGAGAGGAGAAGGAGGAGGAGATGAAGATGAAGAACAATTAAAGTTGCAAGCAGCAATGCTGGGATTCAAGCTGTGGGCCCACTGTTCCACCATCAGGTGTAATTGGACACATCGCCCTACAATGGGGTCAGTCTGTTATATCTGGTGTAAATCTCCTGTCTTTTCTGGTGTCCTGTGTGAATTTAAGTATGCTTCCTCTAATTCTCTCTCTCCTGGAAGAACTGAGCACTAGGACCTGGCCTGATGACTCCTGGCTGTCACAAATCCATCTGGTCGTGCGGCTGCTTCAGTTTCAACCCTGACCTGTTCACAGGATGTGTTACCTTGTCCCGGACCTGCTGGTTTTGACTTTCTCTCTCTCTCTCACTCACGCACCTGCACCTGCTGTCTCAACCTCTGAATGCTCGGCTTTGAAAAGCAAACTGACATTTACTCCTGAGGTGCGGATCTGTTGCACCCTCTACAACCACTGTGATTATTATTTGCTTGTCATCTATGAATGTTTGAACATCTTGAATAAGAATCTGGCCTTAATGGACATGTACTGTTATAATCTCCACCCGGCACAGCCAGAAGAGGACTGGCCACCCCTCAGAGACTGGTTCCTCTCTAGGTTTCTTCCTAGGTTCTTGCCTTTCTAGGGAGTTTTTCCTAGCTACCAAGCTTCTACACCTGCATTGCTTGCTGTTTGGAGTTTTAGGCTGGGTTTCTGTACAGCACTTTGAGATATCAGCTGATGTAAAAAGGGCTTAATAAAAACATTTGATTTGATCTAATCCTTACCATACTTGGCCAAACATCAGAACTCAACATCAAACAAATCATGCAATATGCCTTTGACATTAGCCTTTGACTATTTTTCAGAACCGCTGGGCTGATCGGCCCCAAATTTTTTAATTAAACATTTTCCATTGGTCGATCTGAATGTACTTACATATGTCGAGTCTTGGCAGTGTTTGGAAACAAGTTTTGTTACAATACAAAAATATCTGTGTCTGATTTATGTATTCTGATTTACGACAGAATAATAATAATGAACCCAAACAAATACAATAGGTTTCACCAGCTTCGCTGCTGAACCCCTAATAATAGTAATAATTACAGCCACAAGCTGTGTTGCCGGGGTTTACGCTAGGTACTGTTATTCATTGTTGGTAAATGTTGAAGTGAGCTGAGCAGTTGTAATAAGATGGCAATAGTTAGTGGTACCTGAAGAGGGGCATTAGGAGTATTGATAATGTTTCGCAAAGCAAACATTTCACATAGTCAAACACACCAACAACATTATATTACAGTATTCCAATGTTAGGATTATTTGGCTGAAATATGGCACGATTCCACAATTGAAATCAATTAGCATCAGTTTCACTGAGGGACTTTTATTTTGAAGGCAAACCGCAAAATTAACTATTATGGCTGACTAGTGGTTATTGTGGTTAGCATCACATAGCTCAGTTCTCAGTTTAACAACAGTCTCTTTTAACCCACTGTAAATGTTGTGTAATCTGAACCTTAGTGAAAACTGTACCCTCGTTTCTAATCTTCAATTCAATTAGCACCCTATGCCTACATGAAGTTTGGTGTTCTGTTACAAATACATTTAAAACAGACTGTAGGCCTGAGCAACGTGAAGTAACGTTAGGCAGCTAACGTTACTACCTATGTAGAAACTGATGAGGGGAAGCGGGAGTAGACGTGACACAATCACGTGTCTATGAACAAGAATTATGCTGTTAGCACTGAGGCGGTGTGCCCTAGTAGGAAGTCCACTGTGTGCAGCTCACCCTGCACTAACATAAAAAACATGAACATATCTACTTCTGCTAAGCTTCCCAGTAAAGCAATGAAAACAAACATTTCAGAAAAGTGCTCAAAATAGCCTAAGCTAACATATGTAGTTTAAGAAACAAGGTTCATGAAATTAATAACTTAATAGTAACAGATGACATTCATATTCTGACTCTCTCTGATACTCACTTAGACAATACCTTTGATGATACATTGGTAGCAATACAAGGTTATAACATCTACAGAAAAGACAGAAATGCCAATGGTGGAGGTGTTGCTGTTTATATTCAGAACCTCATTGTCTCCTAAACACGGCGACCCTGCTAAATGGCCCCACTGGACTGAGGGGCAGCTCCGGACTGAGGAGTAGCTCGGGACTGAAGGGCAGCTCCGGACTGAGGGGCAGCTCCGGACTGGCTGACGACTCTGGCAGATCCTTGCTGAATGGCGGCTCTGGCGGATCCTGGCTGAATGGCGGCTCTGGCGGATCCTGGCTGACTGGCGGCTCTGGCGGATCCTGGCTGACTGGCGGCTGTGGCGGATCCTGGCTGACTGGCGGCTCTGGCGGATCCTGGCTGACTGGCGGCTCTGGAAGATCCTGGCTGACTGGCGGCTCTGGAAGATCCTGGCTGACTGGCGGCTCTGGAAGATCCTGGCTGACTGGCGGCTCTGGAAGATCCTGGCTGACTGGCGGCTCCGGAAGATCCTGGCTGAATTGCGGCTCTGGCGGATCCTGGCTGAATGGCGGCTCTGGCGGATCCTGGCTGAATGGCGGCTCTGGCGGATCCTGGCTGAATGGCGGGTCTGGCGGATCCTGGCGGCTTTGGAAGATCCTGGCTGACTGGCGGCTCTGGAAGATCCTGGCTGACTCGCGGCTCTGGAAGATCCTGGCTGACTGGCGGCTCTGGAAGATACTGGCTGACTGGCGGCTCTGGAGGATCTTGGCAGCACTGGTGGCTCTGGCGGCTCTGGCGGCTCCCTGCAGACTGGCGGCTCTGGCGGCTCCCTGCAGACTGGCGGCTCTGGCGGCTCCCTGCAGACTGGCGGCTCTGGCGGCTCTGGACAGACGGGAGACTCTAGCGGCTCTGGACAGACGGGAGACTCTAGCAGCTCTGGACAGACGGGAGACTCTAGCAGCTCTGGACAGATGGGAGACTCTAGCAGCTCTGGAGAGGCACACTGTAGGCCTGGTGCGTGATGCCGGCACTGGTGGTACTGGGCCGAGGACACGCACCTCAGGGCGAGTGCGGGGAGGAGAAACAGGGAATACTGGGCTCTGGACATGCACAGGAAGGCTGGTGCGGGGGGCTGCCACCGGAGGGCTTGTGCGTGTAGGTGGCACTGGATAGGCCGGACCGTGCAGGCGTACTGGAGCTCTTGAGCACCGAGCCTGCCAAACCTTACCTGGTTGAATGCTCCCGGTCGTCCTGCCAGTGCAGCGAGGTGGGATAGCCCGCACTGGGCTGTGCAGGTGAACCAGGGACACCATGTGCAAAGCTGGTGCGATGTACGCTGGCCCAAGGAGACACACTGGAGACCAGATGCGTAGAGCCGGCTTCATGGCACCTGGCTCGATGCCCACTCTAGCCCGGCCGATACGAGGAGCTGGTATGTACCGCACCGGGCTATGCACCCGCACTGGGGACATCGTGCGCTCCACAGCATAACACGGTGCCTGCCCGGTCTCTCTCGCCCTCCGGTAAGCACATGAAGTTGGCGCAGGTCTCCTACCTGGCTTCGCCACACTTCCTGTGTGCCTCCTCCCAAGACATTTTAGGGGCTGACTCTCGGGCTTCCTACCGCGCCGCCGTGCTCGTTTCTCCAACTCCATTCTCCTATAACCCTCCTCGCACTGCTCCAGCGAATCCCAGGCGGGCTCCGGCACTCTCCCTGGGTCGACCGCCCACCTGTCTATCTCTTCCCAAGTCGTATAGTCCAGATTCTGCTGCTGCTGCTGCCTCTCCTGCTGTTGCTGCTTTTCACCACGCCGCTTGGTCCTGTTGTGGTGGGTGGTTCTGTAACGGCTTTCTTCCTGGGAAGGAGAGGACTAAAACGCAGCGTGGTTGAAGTTCATGGTTCTTTAATAAGAGACACTTAACATGAACAAACTACAAAACAATAAACGTGGCAAATCCGAAAAAGCCCTATCAGGTGCATAAAACACAAAGACAGGGAACAACCACCCACAAATCCCAGCACAAAACAGGCTACCTAAATATGGTTCACAATCAGAGACAATGACTAACACCTGCCTCTGATTGAGAACCGTATCAGGCCAAACATAGAAATAGACAAACTAGATTCACAACATAGAATGCCCACCCAGCTCACGTCCTGACCAACACTAAAACAAGGAAAACACAAAAGAACTATGGTCAGAACGTGACATGAAGTAATATGGCTACAGGTTCATCTGCCTCACCTAAAGCCCATTCTGGTGGGAAGCTGCTATAGACCACCAAGTGCTAACAGTCAGTATCTGGATAATGTGTGTGAAATGCTTGATAATGTTTGATACAGTGCCTTGCGAAAGTATTCGGCCCCCTTGAACTTTGCGACCTTTTGCCACATTTCAGGCTTCAAACATAAAGATATAAAACTGTATTTTTTTGTGAAGAATCAACAACAAGTGGGACACAATCATGAAGTGGAATGACATTTATTGGATATTTCAAACTTTTTTAACAAATCAAAAACTGAAAAATTGGGCGTGCAAAATTATTCAGCCCCCTTAAGTTAATACTTTGTAGCGCCACCTTTTGCTGCGATTACAGCTGTAAGTCGCTTGGGGTATGTCTCTATCAGTTTTGCACATCGAGAGACTGACATTTTTTCCCATTCCTCCTTGCAAAACAGCTCGAGCTCAGTGAGGTTGGATGGAGAGCATTTGTGAACAGCAGTTTTCAGTTCTTTCCACAGATTCTCGATTGGATTCAGGTCTGAACTTTGACTTGGCCATTCTAACACCTGGATATGTTTATTTTTGAACCATTCCATTGTAGATTTTGCATTATGTTTTGGATCATTGTCTTGTTGGAAGACAAATCTCCGTCCCAGTCTCAGGTCTTTTGCAGACTCCATCAGGTCTTCTTCCAGAATGGTCCTGTATTTGGCTCCATCCATCTTCCCATCAATTTTAACCATCTTCCCTGTCCCTGCTGAAGAAAAGCAGGCCCAAACCATGATGATGCCACCACCATGTTTGACAGTGGGGATGGTGTGTTCAGCTGTGTTGCTTTTACGCCAAACATAACGTTTTGCATTGTTGCAAGAAAGTTCCATTTTGGTTTCATCTGACCAGAGCACCTTCTTCCACATGTTTGGTGTGTCTCCCAGGTGGCTTGTGGCAAACTTTAAACGACACTTTTTTATGGATATCTTTAAGAAATGGCTTTCTTCTTGCCACTCTTCCATAAAGGCCAGATTTGTGCAATATACGACTGATTGTTGTCCTATGGACAGAGTCTCCCACCTCAGCTGTAGATCTCTGCAGTTCATCCAGAGTGATCATGGGCCTCTTGGCTGCATCTCTGATCAGTCTTCTCCTTGTATGAGCGGAAAGTTTAGAGGGACGGCCAGGTCTTGGTAGATTTGCAGTGGTCTGATACTCCTTCCATTTCAATATTATCGCTTGCACAGTGCTCCTTGGGATGTTTAAAGCTTGGGAAATCTTTTTGTATCCAAATCCGGCTTTAAACTTCTTCACAACAGTATCTCGGACCTGAATGATAGTAAAGAATGATAGTAAAAAACATTGGCGCACCTTCAAAAAGCAAGCAGCTCCATCATTCATTGAAACAGATGGATCATTCACTACAAAACCGACTGATATTGCCAACTACATTAATGTTTTTTTCGTTGGCAAGATTAGAAAACGTAGGCATGACATGCCAGAAACAAACGCTAACACCACACATTATATCAGTATATCTAACCAAATTATGAAAGACAAGCATTGTAATTTTGAATTCTATAAAGTGAGTGTGGAAGAGGTGAAAAAAATAATTGTTGTCTATCAACAATGACAAGCCACCAGGGTCTGACAACTTGGATGGAAAATTACTGAGGATAATAGCGGACGATATTGCCACTTCTATTTGCCATATCTTGAATTTAAGCCTACTAGAAAGTGTGTGCCCTCTGGCCTGGAGGGAAGCTAAAGTCATTCCGCTACCTGAGAATAGGAAAGCCCCCTTTACTGGCTCAAATAGCCGACCAGTCAACTTGTTACCAACCCTTAGTAAACATCTGGGGAAAATTGTGTTTGACCAGATACAATGCTATTTTACAGTAAACAAATTGACAATTGACTTTCAGCACACTTATAGGGAAGGATATTCAACAAGCACTGCACTTACACAAATTAATGATGATTGACTGAGAGAAATTGATGATAAGATTGTGGGGGCTGTTAGATTTCAGTGCGGCTTTTGACATTGTCGATCATAGTCTGCTGCTGGAAAAATGTGTTGTGGAGAAATAGTTAACTGTCAAATAGAACACAGAGGGTGTTCTTTAATGGAAGCCTCTACAACATAATCCAGGTAGAATCAGTAATTCCCCAGGGCAGCTGCCTAGGCCCCTTACTTTTAAAAATCTTTACTAACTACATGCCAGTGTATCTATGTATGTGGATGACTCAACACCATACACAGTATTCCACAGTACTACATAGAGCCATGACTACATGGAACTCTATTCCACAGTACTACATAGATACATGACTACATGGAACTCTATTCTACAGTACTGCATAGAGCCATGACTACATGGAACTCTATTCCACAGTACTACATAGAGACATAACTACATGGAACTCTATTCCACATCAGGTAACTGATGCAGCAGTAGGATCAGATTTTAAAAGCAGGTAAAAATACACCTTATGGAAAGCGGGGACTGTGAAGCAAGACAAACAGGCTCAGACACATGCATACACACACATGATAACATATGCGCTACCCACACGTACACATGGATTTTGTGTTGTAGATATGTGGGTGTGGAGTATGGGCCTGAGGGCCAACAATGTGTTGTGGATTCTGTAATGAATGTATTGTAATGTTTAAAAAAAATGTATAACTGCCTTAATTTGAGCCTTGTTAGCATCTAATGGGGATCCATAATAAATAGAAATACAAACACTATGGCTGCCATATTGGACACATTGCTGTAGTGTAATCCTTACCAGACCTTGTTGTTGGTTGTGATCGGGTCGGGGTCATGTGGGGAGAATTAAGGTTAAAGTTAAACAGACCTTGTTGTTGGTTCTGTTGCAGTCGTGTGGGGAGATGTGTGGTCATGTTGGGTAGCAGTGTGGTCCCAGCGAAGCGGTCGGCAGCGTTCAAGACCAGCAGACACAGAAAGATGGAGAAAGAGGAAGCGTGGGCCACGAACTTCATGAAGGGACTTCTCATCACCTTCCCTACCTGTGGGAGACAGGTGACCACAAGTAGTTTAACAGCTGTAGGGTGGAGGGGTTAGGCTGTAGTGTGCGTAGTGGAGTGTGTAGGGTACCTACCCTACTGCAGGGGGCCACCAGGTAAGCCACAGCTAGTCCAGGAAGTCCAACAGCCACTCCCAGGACCACTAGTAGTTTAACAGCTGTAGTCTGCTGTCTCAGACCTGGTAGGTTCTCATACCAGATAGACAACAACTGCTGTTGACAGTTAGGATGGGCTACAAACTGGAGAGATGAAGGGAGTTAAATTAGACTGATATCCATACGCACATGCAAGTGTGTGTGTGTGTGTACTGACCTTCTTGAGTTCATATTTGATGGCCAGTTTGAGTCGCATGAGTGAGGGTCGGCCAGGTGGATGGTACTTCTCCTCTGAGTCAGTATCTCCACTCAGTATAGCCTCCACCTCCTCAGTGCTGCGACAGAGATCCAACAGACCTACCACATAGTCTTTACACTGCCCAGACAGACGCCGGTAGTCATTCTACAGGGAGTGAGGGAGGGAGGGAGGTGCGGAAGTAGAGTGGGAGATAGTGAGAGAGAGTTGGGGTAGGGAGAGTGGGAGAGAGACAGAAAGGGGGAGAGCGAGAGGGGGGAGAGAGGGTGGAGAGAAAGAGAGGGAGACATTAATGTCGTTTATGCAAGTTCTGTCACTTGTCTGTGCATAATTATATGTATGTGTGTGCATGTGCACCTGTGTGTGGTATGTACATTTTTACCTTCATAAATGCATGGTTGTGTGTATAGAGCACAGGTGTGTATAGTACCCGTGTGTGTGTGTTAGTTAGAGCCTGTGAGTGCTCCTCTGTGTGCACCTTAAACTCCTTCTCGATGTTGGCCAGGACAGCTAACTCGTTACTGAGTTCCAGGGCGGCTAATACTGGATCCTCATTGGACAGCGAGAGGTAGGCGGGGCTAGCCAGGCCACGGTAAGCGTTAATCCTGGACCGTGAGTGGCTGAAGGAGTCAAATTGCTGCTGGTAGTTGCACGAATCACAGCAACAAAAGTAGTCGTGGGGCGGGTCTATACGAGCTCCTTTACCCAATAGGTTGTGGACAATCTCATATTCATGACAATGAGCAGCAAGAATCACTGGAGTCACATCATGGGAGAAACTATAGAGAGAGACAAAGAGAGAGACAGTATCAATGAATTGGCGAGGGCACTAGAACAGTCTGCAGCATCCGGCCTCACCCTACTAGCATCTGAAGTCAAATGACTCCTGTTTGCTGATGATGTGGTGCTTCTGTCCCCAACCAAGGAGGGCCTACAGCAGCACGTAGATCTTCTACACATATTCTGTCAGACCTGGGCCCTGACAGTATATCTCAGTAAGACAAAAAAAATGCTGGTCCAGTTGCCAGAACCACAAATACAAATTTAATCTAGACATCTCTACCCTAGAGCACACAAACTATACATACCTTGGCATAAACATCAGCGTCAGAGGTAACATCCACAAAGCTGTGAACGATGTGAGAGACAAGACAAGAAGGGCCTAATATACCATCAAAAGGAACATAAAATTCAACATACCAATTAGGATCTGACAAGAAAATACTTGAGTTAGTTATAAAAACCCATGGCTCTTTCCGGTTGTGAGGTCTGGGGTCCGCTCATCAACCAAGAATTCACAAAATGGGACAAACACCAAATTGAGACTCTGCATGCAGAATTCTGCTGAAATATCCTCAGTGTACAATGTAAAACACCAAATAATGCATGTAGAGCGGAATTAGGCCAATACCCATTAATTGTCAAAATCCAGAAAAGAGACATTATATTCTACAACCACCAAAAACAAAGCGATTCACAAACCTTCCATAACAAAGCAATCACCTACAGAGAGATGAACATGGAGAAGAGTCCCCTAAGCAAGCTGGTCCTGTGGCTCTGTTAACACAACAGACCCCACAGAGCAACACAATTAGAACCAACAAAATCATTAGAAAACCAAAAGATAATTACTTGACACATTTGAAAGAATTAATAAAAAAACTGAGCAAACTAAATTGCTATTCGGTCCTAAACAGAGAGTACACAGTGGCAGAATATCTGACCACTGTGACTGACCCTAAACAGAGAGTACACAGTGGCAGAATATCTGACCACTGTGACTGACCCTAAACAGAGAGTACACAGTGGCAGAATATCTGACCACTGTGACTGACCCTAAACAGAGAGTACACATTGGCAGAATATCTGACCACTGTTAGTGACCCTAAACAGAGAGTACACAGTGGCAGAATATCTGACCACTGTTAGTGACCCTAAACAGAGAGTACACAGTGGCAGAATATCTGACCACTGTTAGTGACCCTAAACAGAGAGTACACAGTGGCAGAATATCTGACCACTGTTAGTGACCCTAAACAGAGAGTACACAGTGGCAGAATATCTGACCACTGTTAGTGACCCTAAACAGAGAGTACACAGTGGCAGAATATCTGACCACTGTTAGTGACCCTAAACAGAGAGTACACAGTGGCAGAATTTCTGACCACTGTGACTGACCCTAAACAGAGAGTACACAGTGGCAGAATATCTGACCACTGTGACTGACCCTAAACAGAGAGTACACAGTGGCAGAATATCTGACCACTGTTAGTGACCCAAACTTAAGGAAAGCTTTGACTACAGTTGAAGTCAGAAGTTTACATACACCTTAGCCAAATACATTTAAAAACTCAGTTTTTCACAATTCCTGACGTTTAATCCCAGTTAGGATCACCACTTTATTTTAAGAATGTGAAATGTCAGAATAATAGTAGAGGGAGTGATTTATTTCAGTTTTAACTTCTTTCATCACATTCCCAGTGGGTCAGAAGTTTACATATACTCAATTAGCATTTGGTAACTTTGCCTTTAAATTGTTTAATCTGGGTCAAACTTTTTGGGTAGCCTTCCACAAGCTTCCCACAATAAGTTGGGTGAATTTTGGACCCTTCCTCCTGACAGAGCTGGTGTAACTGAGTCAGGTTTGTAGGCCTCCTTGCTCGCACATGCTTTTTAAGTTCAGCCCACAAAATGTATATAGGGTTGAGGTCAGAGCTTTGTGATGGCCACTCCAATACCTTGACTTTGTTGTACTTATTAATGCCATTTTACCACAACTTTGGAAGTATGCTTGGGGTCATTGGCCATTTGGAAGACCCATTAACAACCAAGCTTTAACTCCATTACTGATGTCTTGAGATGTTGCTTCAATATATCCACATCATTTTCCTGCCTCATGATGCCATCTACTTTGTGAAGTGCACCAGTCCCTCATGCAGGAAAGCACCCCCACAACATGATGCTGCCACCCCCGTGTTTCGCAGTTGGGATGGTGTTCTACAGCATGCAAGCCTCCCCCTTTTTCCTCCAAACATAACGATGGTCAGTATGGCCAAACAGTTCTATTTTTGTTTCATCAGACCAGAGGACATTTCTCCAAAAAGTACAATCTTTGTGCCCATGTGGAGTTGCAAACCGTAGTATGGCATTTTTATGGCGGTTTTGGAGCAGTGACTTCTTCCTTGCTGAGCAGACTTTCAGGTTATGTCGATATAGGACTTGTTTTACTGTGGATATACAGTGAGGGGGAAAAAAGTATTTGATCCCCTGCTGATTTTGTACGTTTGCCCACTAACAAAGAAATTATCAGTCTATAATTTTAATGGTAGGTTTATTTGAACATTGAGAGACAGAATAACAACAACAAAATATCCTGAAAAACGCATGTCAAACATGTTATAAATTGGTAATAAACAGGTGGCGCAGTGGTCTAGGGCACTGCATCGCAGCGCTAGCTGTGACACCAGAGACTCTGGGTTTGCGCCCAGGCTTTGTTGCAGCCAGCCGCAACTGGGAGGTTCGTGGGGCGACGCACAATTGGCCTAGCATCGTCCAGGTTAGGGAGGGTTTGCCCGGTAGGGATATCCTTGTCTCATCGCGCACCAGTGACTCCTGTGGTGGGCCGGGCGCAGTGCACGCTAACCAAGGTCGCCAGGTGCACAGTGTTTCCTCCGACACATTGGTGCGGCTGGCTTCTGGGTTGGATGCGCTCTGTGTTAAGAAGCAGTGCGGCTTGGTTGGGTTGTGTTTCGGAGGATGCACTCTCGACCTTCGTCTCTCCTGAGCCCGTACAGGAGTTGTAGCAATGAGACAAGATAGGAACTACTAATAATTGGATAGTATGAAATTGGGGAGAAAAAGGGGGTAAAATTCAAAAAAATAATAATAAGTAAAGAAAAAAAAAATTGATTTGCATTTTAATGAGGGAAATAAGTATTTGACCCCTCTGCGAAACATGACTTAGTACTTGGTGGCAAAACCCTTGTTTGCAATCACAACCCTTGTTGGCAATCACAGAGTTCAGACGTTTCTTGTAGTTGGCCACCAGGTTTGCACACATCTCAGGAGGGATTTTGTACGACTTCTCTTTGCAGATCTTCTCCAAGTCATTAAGGTTTCGAGGCTGACTTTTGGCAACTCGAACCTTCAGCTCCCTCCACAGATTTTCAATGGGATCAAGGTCTGGAGACTGGCTAGTCCACTCCAGGACCTTAATGTGCTTCTTCTTGAGCCACTCCTTTGTTGCCTTGGCCGTGTGTTTTGGGTCATTGTCATGCTGGAATACCCATCCACGACCCATTTTCAATACCCTGGCTGAGGGAAGAAGGTTCTCACCCAAGATTTGATGGTACATGGCCCTGTCCATCGTCCCTTTGATGCGGTGAAGTTGTCCTGTCTCCTTAGCTGAAAAACACCCCCAAAGCATAATGTTTCCACCTCCATGTTTGACGGTGGGGATGGTGTTCTTGGGGTCATAGGCAGCATTCCTCCTCCTCCAAACACGGCGAGTTGAGTTGATGCCAAAGAGCTCCATTTTGATCTCATCTGACACACACTTTCACCCAGTTGTCCTCTGAATCATTCAGATGTTCATTGGCAAACTTCAGACGGGCATGTATATGTGCTTTCTTGAGCAGGGGGACCTTGCGGGCGCTGCAGGATTTCAGTCCTTCACGGCGTAGTGCGTTACCAATTGTTTTCTTGGTGACTAATGGTCCCAGCTGCCGTGAGATCATTGACAAGATCCTCCCGTGTAGTTCTGGGCTGATTCCTCACCGTTCTCATGATCATTGCAACTCCACGAGGTGAGATCTTGCATGGAACCCCAGGCTGAGGGAGATTGACAGATCTTTTGTATTTCTTCCATTTGCGAATAATCGCACCAACTGTTGTCACCTTCCCACCAAGCTGCTTGGCGATGGTCTTGTAGCCCATTCCAGCCTTGTGTAGGTCTACAATCTTGTCCCTGACATCCTTGGAGAGCTCTTTGGTCTTGGTCATGGTGGACAGTTTGGAATCTGATTGATTGATTGCTTCTGTGGACAGTTGTCTTTTATACAGGTAACAAGCTGAGATTAGGAGCACTCCCTTTAAGAGTGTGCTCCTAATCTCAGCTCGTTACCTGTATAAAAGACACCTGGGAGCCAGAAATCTTTCTGATTGAGAGGGGTTCATATACCCTCATTAAAATGCAAATCAATTTATTACAATTTTTCACATGCGTTTTTCTTGATTTTTTTGTTGTTATTCTGTCCCTCACTGTTAAAATAAACCTACCATTAAAATTATAGACTGATAATTTCTTTGTCAGTGGGCAAATGTACAAAATCAGCAGGGGATCAAATACTTTTTTCCCTCACTGTAGATGCTTTTATACCTGTTTCCGCCAGCATCTTCACAAGGTCCTTTGCTGTTGTTCTGGGGTTGATTTGCACTTTTCACACCAAAGTACGATCATCTCTAGGAGACAGAATGCACCTCCTTCCTGAGCGGCTGATAGCTGAATTGTCCCATGGTGTTTATACTTGCGTACTATTGTTTGTACAGATGAACGTGGTACCTTCAGGCGTTTGGAAATTGCTCCCAAGGATTAATCAGACTTGTGGAGGTCTACAATTTTTTTCTGGGGTCTTGATTTCTATTGATTTTCCCATGAGGTCAAGCAAAGAGGCACTGTGTTTGAAAGTCGGCCTTGAAATACATCCACAGGTACACCTCCAATTGACTCAAATTATGTCAATTAGCCTATCAGAAGCTTCTAAAGCCAGGACATCATTTTCTGGAGTATTCCAAGCTGTTTAAGAAAGGTACAGTCAATTTAGTGTATGTAAACTTCTGACCCACTGGAATTGTGATACAAAGAATTATAAGTGAAATAATCTGTTTGTAAACAATTGTTGGAAAAATGACTTGTCATGCACAAAGTAGATGTCCAAACCGACTTGCCAAAACTATAGTTTGTTAACAAGAAATTTGTGGAGGGGTTGAAAAACTAGTTTTAATGACTCCAACCTAAGTGTATGTAAACTTCCGACTTCAACTGTATGCTGAAGAGGGTGGGGCTTAAGCAAAATCCCTGTCTTAACAATCATGAAGCATGGATTTCGATTGGTCAGACCAGCATTGAATAGTCCTTAGCACGGGTACTTCCTGTTTGAGTTTCTGCCTATAGGAAGGAAGGAGCAAAATGGAGTCGTGGTCAGATTTGCCGAAGGATGGCAGTGGAGGGCCTTACAGGCATCCCGGAAGTTGGAGTAACAGTTGTCGAGTGTTTTGGCAGCGCGAGTCTATGTGTTGATAGAACTTTGGCATCTTTTTTCTCAAATTTGCTTTGATAAAATCCCCAGCTACAATAAATGCAGCCTCAGGATATATGGTTTCCTGTTTGCATAAAGTTCAGTGGAGTTCTTTGAGGGCCGTCGTGGTATCAGCTTGAGGGGGGATATACATGGCCATGGCTATAACCGATGAGAAATCTCTTGGGAGATAATACAACATTTGATTGTGAGGTATTTTAGATCGGGTGAACGAAAACATACAGGAACTCAAGTCCTATCACAATTACACCATGAGCCGTTAATCATGAAACATGCACCCCTGTCCTTCTTCTTACCAGAGATATTTATTCCTTTCTGCGCAAAGAACTGAGAATACAGCTGGCTGACCGATTCTAACAGTATATTCCGAGAGAGCCATGTCTCCATGAAGCAGAGTATGTCACAATCCCTGATGTCTCTCTGGATCTTTCCAGACTCGGGCTCTGAGCTCGTCAACTTTGTTATCCAGAGACTGAACATTAGCGAGTAATATACTCGGAGGTGGTGGGTGGTGTTTTCGCCTCCTAAATCAGACTAGAACCCCACTCCTTCGCCGGCGTTGTTTTGGATCGGCTTCTGGAATCCTTTCAATTGCCCTGGTGGTTGCAAACAAAGGATCTGCTTCAGAAAAGTCATCCCTGCTCGTGATGCTGGTAGTGCTGGTAGTGCTGGTGAGTTACCAGCGCTCTGATATCCAATAGTTCTCCCCGGCTGTATGTAATAACACAAAAATATTCTGGGCCAATAATGTAAGATATAATACATTGTCTAGTTTATGTCTAGGTAATCCTGTTTAATGCAGTCTTTTAAATGTATCATGTAGTAAAACTGCATAAGTGTTGCTCTCCACTATTAGGAGTAAGTTTTCTTAATGTCAATATTCAATATTAGGAGTAATAGGTCAATATTAGGAGTATAAGTTTTCTTAATGTTTTGTACACTCAGTGTTAGCTGCTAGAATTTATTATTTTATTTTTTATTTAACTAGGCAAGTTAGTTAAGATCAAATTCTTATTTACAATGATGGCCTAGGAACGGTGGGTGAACTACTTGTTCAGGGGCAGATTGATAGATTTTTACCTTGTCAGCTCGGGGATCGAGCTAGCAACCTTTAGGTTACTGGCCCAACGCTAGGCCTAGAATCCCTGGGGTCACGTCACAGGAGAAACTAGAGAGAGAGAGACATACACGTACATAGACACACACACAAAAACAGACAGACAAGCATTACACACACACACACATACACACACACACACCCCTCTCACCGTGTCCCATCCTCATCATAAGCGTAGAAGTCATCCAACATGTCCACCTGGGCAGGGCTTGCTGTCAGGCGTTGCGCGTCACTGAACGAACGGTGGCCTAGCAACACCTCCGTTATACGTACATAACCTTTACCTAGGATACACACAGAGAGTAATGGAGTAAGTGTATCTCTCTCTCTCTTTCTCTCTCTCTCTATCAATCATCAATCAACCAATCACTCACTGATGGCCAGTAGCAGAGCGTCTCCCACCCTGGATAGCTCCACTCTCCCAAGCAGCAGCTCAGTCACCTCTAGATGCTCATTTGCCACCGCCAGCTGCAATGCATTCTGGCCCATGTAGTCTACTGCGTTGACGTTGAGACTGGGCATGTGTAGGACCATGCGTCGCACCTCGTGGGAGAAGTAAATGCTGGTTAAAAAACAGCGATATAATGCCCTGTGGTGAATTTAAGCCTGGTCCCAATGTCTGAAACAGATACACAACGCACTGTGGTGACATTAAACTAAAGTCCCCTGTATAATTTGGCATTATAAAGAGTTTTATGGTAAAGGTCTGTAATATCATGTTAAGGTCAATGTCCAAGCACCCATGGAAAATCTATTTGGCAAAATAAAAAATTCCCCATACAAATCTGTCAGTTTAAACGAGAAATATTGCTCGTTTTGCATTGGAATGCGTCTCAATCCACTGCATCTGCCGATGTAACACTTCCGCATCTGCAGTGAAACGTGATAGAGCTACAGCGGTGTTTGTGAGACCATGAGACATCCCGAAAATCAGTCTTCTCACAAAATCGTCTGTAGCTTCCGAACTGCCTTCAAACTATTATGACCTGTCATGACGTGACTATCATTAATGTGATGACATGCGATTTATCAAATAATTAACTATGTTGAATTATTATGTGATTAAATTAATCATATAACAATCAACCAATTAGTATCTTGGGGCACCATGGAAAAAGTTTGTTTAATGAGTTACCGTTTCCCGAATTAACTCAAGACTACAGTGGGGCAAAAAATTATTTAGTCAGCCACCAATTGTGCAAGTTCTCCCACTTAAAAAGATGAGAGAGGCCTGTAATGTTCATCATAGGTACACTTCAACTATGACAGACAAAATTAGAAAAAAAAATCCAGAAAATCACATTGTAGGATTTTTAATGAATTTATTTGCGAATTATGGTGGAAAAAAGTATTTGGTCAATAACAAAAGTTTATCTCAATACTTTGTTATATACTCTTTTTTGGCAATGACAGAGGTCAAACGTTTTCTGTAAGTCAATAAGTCAACCAATTTCTAGAGACTGTTGACATCTAGTGGAAGCCATAGAAACTGCAACCACATACCTCAGAAATCTAGATTCACATAGAAAACCAATTGAAAACACAGTCACCTCAAAAAATAAAATTCCTGGACAGTTTGTCCTCTGGGTTTCGCCTGCCAAATAAGTTCTGTTAAAAAACCTGTTGAGGATATGGCTGACTTATGCCCCCTTTGGAGGAATTGGGTACCCCTAGTAAACTGAAAAAACAAATTGTCAAAAATTGCTAATATATGCATATAATAATTATTATTGGATAGAAAACACTCTAAAGCTTCTAAAACCGTTGGAATTATGTCTGTAAGTATAGCAGAACTCACAGGGCAGGCATTCTTCCAAACTAGTTTTTGTGGTCATGAAAGTCGGAGCAACTTTGACGTCATCGCCCCCACCCTTCCCAACCAGTTATGAATCTGGGGAGACTTTCTATGTCTTCCACTAGATGTCCTCATTCAGTAGAGCTTTTAATCGTTCAAATCGCGCGAGAATTGGCCCTATGGGAGTGAAATTAGTGTGTGCCATGAGAAAATATGTTGTGCGTTGGGGCGCGAATTGGTCCCGGTCATTCCTTTGTTCCAGCACTTCTGGGAAGAGCTAACGATGACCGGTTGAATTGAAATTTGTTTTGTGTGTTTAAAACATCATAAAGCTTGCTTCTGTACTTAGTTTGACCTGTTTAGTCGACATATAATATGTCATTTTGAAGTTTTGATGCGCAACCTTTCTGGACCAGAGGACATTTTGGGTGCATTTCAGCTGATGTTATTAGCAGTAGCTAATACAAAGACACAAGACTTGAAACCAAACGATGTATTGGGTAAGTATGAAGCCTTCCAGAACATTCTGAATGAAGACCATCGAAGGTAAGGGAATATTTATGCTGAAATCTGTGTTTCTGTTGACTCCAACATTACGGAGAAATGTAGCTTATATCTGAGCGCCGTCTCAGAATATTGAATAGTGTGCGATTTCTGTAACGTTAAAAATCAATGTAACAAAGCGATTGCATAAAGAAGCAGTGTATCTTTCTAACTATATGTAGAACATGTATATTTAGTCAAAGTTTATGATGTCTATTTACGTTATCTTGAACATGAACTCAATGTAAATGGACATTTATGGATATAAATGGCATATTATTTAAAAAAAAAAATGTACTGTGTAACATGTCCTATTACTGTCATCTGATGAAGATTTTCAAAAGGTTAGTGAATGATTTATTTTTTAATCCTGCGTTTGTTGATTGCATGTTTTGGCTATTCAAATGAGCTGTGTCTGGTGGTTTGACATCTATATGTGCTATGTTTTCGCCGTAAAACATTTTAGAAATCTGACTTGCTGGCTAGATGAACAAGGTGTTTATCTTTCATTTGAGCTATTGGACTTGTTAATGTGTGGAGGTTAAATATTTCTAAGAATATTTTTGCGTTCCATGTGCCACCGTTCCAGCTGAACGTGGGAGGGTTGGTTCCCAACTGGGAACCAGTATCTCTAAAGAGTTTTAAACTCACAGACATCATTTTAACAGTTTTACAAACTTTAGAGTGTTTTCTATCCAAATCAACCAATTACGTTCATATCCTAGCTTCTGGGCCTGAGTAGCAGGCAGCTTACTTTGGGCACGCTTTTCATCCAGACATGAAAATAGTTCCCCCTAGCCCGAAGAGGTTTTAAAACATGTTGGCATTACAGACTCAGACAGAGAGAGGTTGAAAATGTCAGTGAAGACACTTGCCACTTTGTCAACGCGTGTTCGCAGTAACACGTCCTGGTAATCCGTCTGGCCCTGTGGCCTTGTGAATGTTGACCTGTTTAAAGGTCTTACTCACATCGACTGCAGAGAGTGTGATCACCCAGTCTTTCCCGAAACAGCTGATGCTCTCATGCATGTTTCAGCGAAGGTTTACCTTCTAACAGGACAACGACCCTAAGCACACAGCCAAACCTACACAGGAGTGGCTTTGGGACACGTCTCTGAATGTCCTTTAGTGGCCCAGCCAGAGATTGGACTTGAACCCGATCAAACATCTCTGGAGAGACTTGAAAATAGCTGTGCAGGGACGCTCCCCATCCGACCTGACAGAGCTGAGAGGATCTGCAGAGAAGAATGGGAGAAACTCCCCAAATACAGGTGTGCCAAGCTTGTAGCGCCACACCCAAGAAGACTCAAGGCTTTAATCACTGTTAAAGGTGCTTCAACAAAGTCCTGAGTGAAGGGTTTGAATATTTATTTTTTATTTTGAATAAATTAGCTACATTTTCTAAAAACCCGTTTTTGCTTACGGGGTATTGTGTGTAGATTGATGACGGAAAAACACAATTTAATACATTTTAGAATAAGTCTGTAACGCAGCAAAATGTAGAAAAAGTCAAGAGGACTGAATACCTTCCGATTAACTGTATATGACCCCTCTGTGGAAATGTGAGACTATACTGTACATTTTGGTGTTTTGCTCGAGAATGCCCACAGGACTCACAAGACTCATCTGAATGTCCCCCATGCCAGTTGAAAAAATGTAATGTTTCCTGATCTTTCTTATCTCTCAGATATAGTACAGACACTTCATAACAAACTTCCTTTAGATTTTTTGAGGGGGGACTGTAGCTGTTGTTCCATTTGGTGAATCTGTTATTCAATAAGTTTGTATGGGCTGATTTGGGATACTCTAAGGAGTCTTCTTAATCAAAAGTATCCTTGGTATGACCTTCTTAAAACAATTCCATATAGCTTAGTAGAACCCCTTCCCCAGCTTAGACAGGGTTTAGACTCTTATAAGTTAACTGACAGGGGTGTAACATTGTCATGGTAACAGTTCCTTATTGTTGATCCTTATTCTTGAACTGCATTGTTGAGTAGATTTAGCAAGTAAGCATTTCACTGTACCCTTTACACCTGTATTTTGTGCACGTGACCAATAAACGTGTATTTTATTTGACAGGGCTGTAATGTTGTCATGGTAACTGACCTCTGGGATATTGCCATACTCTGCCGCCTCCAGGAAACGCTGTTCTGCATCCGTGAGGCTGATGGGCGGATCCGAGAACATGTAGGCAGGGCCTCGAAGGGCCTGTCGTCGCTTAGCAACCGCCTGACGTGCCAGGAGCTGTCGCTCTGCACTGCTGCGACTGACAATTGAAACACAAATATACAAATGTAAATACACACATACACACACACACACACACACACACACGTCAACACACACACATATACAAACTGAAACCCCTACCTATATGTACAAATTACCTCGACTAACCTGTACCCCTGCACATTGACTCAGTGCCGGTACCCCCTGTATATAGCCTCCACATTGACTCTGTACCGGTACCCCTTGTATATAGCCTCCACATTGATTCGGTGCCGGTACCCCCTGTATATAGTCTCCACATTGACTCTCTGCAGGTACCCCCTGTATATAGCCTCCACATGGACTCTGTACCGGTACTCCTTGTATATAGCCTCCACATTGACTCGGTGCCGGTACCCCCTGTATATAGTCTCCACATTGACTCGGTGCCGGTAGCCCCTGTATATAGCCTCCACATTGACTCTGTGCTGGCCCCCTGTATATAGTCTCCACATTGACTCGGTGCCGGTACCCCCTGTATATAGCCTCCACATTGACTCAGTGCCAGTACCCCCTGTATATAGTCTCCACATTGACTCCGTACCGGTACCCTCTGTATATAGTCTCCACATTGACTCTGTACCGGTACCCCCTGTATATAGTCTCCATATTGACTCGGTGCCGGTACCCCCTGTATATAGTCTCCACATTGACTCTGTACCGGTACCCCCTGTATATAGTCTCCATATTGACTCGGTGCCGGTACCCCCTGTTTATAGCCTCGTTATTATTATTTTAGTGTTACTTCTTTCTTTTTTTTTTACTTTAATTTATTTAGTAAATATTTTTGAACTGCATTGTTGGTTAATACGGGCTTGTAATTAAGCATTCACGGTAAGGTCTACTACACCTGTTGTATTCGGCGCATGTGACAAATAAAATTTGATATGACAAACACACACACAATTCCTACTGCCGGTCCTTGTTATCGACAACAATCCTTCATAGAAGTGCTTATATTATTACGCATATTATTCGTCAATTGTGGGAATAAATTAAGATATGCAAGATTTTTTAACATTTTTTTTTTAAAGGCCCTAGGACCCATTTGTTCTTTTAAAGGATGGGCCCCCATCCCTTAAAGGCCCTAGGATCCATCTGCTCTTTTAAAGGATGGGCCCCCATCCCTTAAAGGCCCTAGGATCCATCTGCTCTTTTAAAGGATGGGCCCCCATCCCTTAAAGGTCCTAGGACCAATCTGCTCTTTTAAAGGATGGGCCCCCATCTCTTAAAGGCCCTAGGACCCATCTGCTCTTTTAAAGGATGGGCCCCAATCTCTTAAATGTCTTAGGATCCATATGCTCATTTTAAAGGATGGGCCTCTATCTCTTCAAGGTCATAGGATCCATGTGTACAGGGATGGTCAGCCAGTCACTGGGAGGACAACCCAACTTGGGATGAGGGGATGTTTTAGCGGGTGGAATATTGGAGGACAAATAGTTTTACTTAGTCGCAGCTACAGCGTAAAAGTGCAACCAGCTCAATTCGGGTTTATGTAACAATATTTGAAACTTTGTTTTTTACATTGGAAAAAAGTAGAGACTCAGAGCAGTTGAGGAACAATGGGAAAGTAATTCTGCTTTGAAAGTTGATAAACTTGTAACTTCACTTTTGAGAAAATAGCCTTGAATGTTTAGGTACACCTACTGGAGAGCTCTTCTTTGTCTACACCCATTCAGCATTGTTCTCAACCTCTAAAGCCATCTCTTTAAGGATTCACATGTGAGGCCAAGTACTAAATAACCAAAGATTTCAAGACTAAAGGCTGGTTTATACTACGGGTGTATTCATAAATTTAATCTGGAGTGGCAGAGTGTGTTCAGAGTGCGCTCAGTATGTTTGTAAACTCAGAGCATTGCCAGATTGTCCATTTGTAAATTCAGAGCGTTTCACTCTGGAGCATTCAAAGCCACACTGGACGCTCTGGCCGAGGAGTAGAGTTGATGAGCGTTCTGACCTAACAACAGTAGTCAAGCTAACTGGCTAACGTTGGCTAGATTGCTAACTACTTCCAGACACAAATGAGAGAACTGCTCACTCACCGTTTTACTCACCCTAGCAGAGCTGGTTAGGCTGTTTTTATGTTATCGAGAGCATTGGTGACTGCAACTGTGCTGCTGGCAACAAATGATTTACACTTTTTTGCCAACGTTTTCTGACACCGGCCATATTCAACGGGTGTTGAGCGTTCGTAAATGCATCAGTTATTATGCACACTTAGACAAGAATGCTTTGAAATCGGAGTAGATAGCCAGAGCGAATTCACCAGCTATGCCTATCGACACTTGTCGCAGTGATATCATGAACATTGCACTGAAATGGTTACTTTTTAATGTATTTTTTATAAGTTGAAAACAAGTTCTCATTTGAGACTGCGACCTGGCCAAGATAAAGCATAGCAATTCGACACATACAACAACACAGAGTTACACATGGAATAAACAAAACATAGTCAATAATACAGTAGAACAAAAGAAAACAAAAAGTCTATATACAGTGAGTGCAAATGAGGTAAAATAAGAAGTTAAGACAATAAATAGGCCATGGTGGCGAAGTAATTACAATATAGCAATTAAACACTGGAATGGTAGATGTGCAGAAGAGGAATGTGTAAGTAGAGATACTGGGGAGCAAAGGAGCAAGATAAATAAAGAAATACAGTATGGGGATGAGGTAGGTAGATAGATGGGATGTTTACAGATGGGCTATGTACAGGTGCAGTGATCTGTGAGCTGCTCTGACAACTGGTGCTTAAAGCTAGTGAGGGAGATATGAGTCTCCAACTTCAGTGATTATTGCAGTTCGTTCCAGTCATTGGCAGCAGAGAACTGGAAGGAAAGACGACCAAAGGAGGAATTGGCTTTGGGGTTGACCAGTGAGATATACCTGCTGGAGCGCGTGCTACGAGTGGGTGCTGCTACGGTGACCAGTGAGCTGAAATAAGGCATGGCTTTACCTAGCAGGGACTTGTAGATAACAGGTAGCCAGTGGGTTTGGCGATGAGTATGAAGCGAAGGCCAACCAACGAGAGCGTACAGATCGCAATGGTGAGTAGTGTTTGGGGCTTTGGTGACAAAACGGATGGCACTGTGATAGACTGCATCCAGTTTGTTGAGTAGAGTGTTGGAGGCTATTTTATAGATGACATCACCGAAGTCGAGGATCGGTAGAATGGTCAGTTTTACGAGGGTATGTTTGGCAGCATGAGTGAAGGATGCTTTGTTGCGTTATAGGAAGCCGATTCTAGATTTAATTTTGGATTGGAGATGCTTAATGTGAGTCTGGAAGGAGAGTTTACAGTCTAACCAGACACCTAGGTATTTGTAGTTGTCCACGTATTCTAAGTCAGAGCCGTCCAGAGTAGTGATGCTGGATGGGCGAGCAAGTGCGGGCAGTGATCGGTTGAATAGCATGCATTTAGTTTTACTTGCATTTAAGAGCAATTGGAGGCCACGGAAGGAGAGTTGTATGGCATTGAAGCTCGTCTGGAGGTTAGTTAACACAGTGTCCAAAGAGGGGCCAGAGGTATACAGAATGGTGTAGTCTGCGTAGAGGTGTATCAGAGAATCACCAGCAGCAAGAGCAACATCATTGATGTTTACAGAGAAGAGAGTTGGCCCGAGGATTGAACCCTGTGGCACCCCCATAGAGACTGCCAGAGGTCTGGACAATAGGCCCTCCGATTCGACACACTGAACTCGATCAGAGAAGTAGTTGGTAAACCAGGCGAAGCAATCATTTGTGAAACCAAGGCTGTCGAGTCTGCCAATAAGAATGTGGTGATTGACTAAGTCGAAAGCCTTGGCCAGGTCGATGAATACGGCTGCACAGTAATGTCTCTTATCGATTGCGGTTATGATGACGTTTAGAACCTTGAGCGTGGCTGAGATGCACCCATGACCAACTCTGAAACCAGATTGCATAGCGGAGAAGGTATGGTGGGATTCGAAATGGTCCGTAATCTGTTTGTTAACTTGGCTTTCGAAGACCTTAGAAAGACAGGGTAGGATAGATATAAGTCTGTAGCAGTTTGGGTCTAGAGTGTCACCCCCTTTGAAGAGGAGGGTGACCACAGCAGCTTTCCAATCTTTGGGAATCTCAGACGATATGAAAGAGAGGTTTAACAGGATAGTAATAGGGGTTGCAACAATTTTGGAAGATAATTTTAGAAAGAGAGTGTCCAGATTGTCTAGCCCAGCTGATTTGTAGGGGTCCAGATTTTTGCAGCTCTTTCAGAACATCTGCTATCTGGATTTTGGGTGAAGGAGGAATGGGGGAGGCTTTGGCAAGTTTGCAGTGGAGGGTGCCGGGCAGTTGACCTGGGTAGGGGTAGCCAGGTGGAAAGCATGGCCAGCCGTAGAGAAATGCTTATTGAAATTCTCAACTATAGTGGATTTATCGGTGGTGACATTGTTTCCTAGCCTCAGAGCAGTGTGCAGCTGGTAGGAGGTGCTCTAATTCTCCATGGACTTTACAGTGTCCCAGAACTTTTTTGAGTTAGTACTACAGGATGCAAATTTCTGTTTGAAAAAGCTAGCCTTAGCTTTCCTAACTGCTTGTGTATATTTGTTCCTAACTTCCCTGAAAAGTTGCATATTACGGGGGATATTCGATGCTAATGCAGTACGCCACAGGATGTTTTTGTACTGGTCAAGGGCAGACAGGTCTGAAGTAAACCAAGGACTATATCTATTCCTGGTTCTACATTTTTTTAATGGGGCATGCTTATTTAAGATGGTGAGGAAGGCACTTTTAAAGAATAGCCAGGCATCATCTACTGACGGGATGAGATCAATGTCATTCCAGGATATCCCGGCCAGATCGATTACAAATGCCTGCTCGCAGAAGTGTTTTAGGGAGCGTTTGACAGTGATGAGGGGTGGTTGTTTGTTCGCAGACCCATTACGGACACAGGCAATGAGGCAGTGATTGCTGAGATCTTGATTGAAAACAGCAGAGGTGTATTTGGAGGGCGAGTTAGTTAGGATGACATCTATGAGGGTGCCCGTGTTTACGGATTTGGAGTTGTTCCTGGTTGGTTCATTGATAATTTGTGTGAGATTGAGGGCATCAAGCTTGGATTGTAGGATGGCCGGGGTGTTAAGCATGTCCCAGTTTAGGTCACCTAGTAGCACGAGCTCAGAAGATAGATGGGGGGCAATCAATTCACATATGGTATCGAGTGCACAGCTGGGGGCAGAGGGAGGTCTATAGCAAGTGGCAATAGTGAGAGACTTGTTTCTGGAAAGGTGCATTTTTAGAAGTAGAAGCTCGAATTGTTTGGATACAGACTTGGATAGTAATACAGAACTCTGCAGGCTATCTTTGCAGTAGATTGCAACTCCGTCCCCTTTGGCAGTTCTATCTTGGCGGAAAATGTTATAGTTAACAATGGAGATTTCAGACACGGCTAAGACATCTGGGTTGGCAGAGTGCTAAAGCAGTGAGTAAAACAAACTTAGGGAGTAGGCTTCTAATGTAAACATGCATGAAACCAAGGATTTTATGGTTACAGAAGTCAACAAATGAGAGCACCTGGGGAGTGGGAGTGGAGCTAGGCACTGCAGGACCTGGATTAACCTCTACATCACCAGAGGAACAGAGGAGAAGTAGGATAAGGGTACGGCTAACGGCTATACGAACTGGCGGTCTAGCACGTTCGGAACAGAGAGTAAAAGGAGCAGGTTTCTGGGCACGATAGCATAGATTCAAGGCATAGTATACAGACAAAAATAAGGTAGGATGTGAGTACATTGGAGGTAAACCTAGGCATTGAGTAATGATGAGAGAGATATAGTCTGTAGAGACGTTTAAACCAGGTAATGTCATTGCCTATGTAGGAGGTGAAACAACATGCTTGGTTAAGGTATATTGAGCAGAGCTCTACAGTGAAATAAGACAGTAATCACTAACTAGGACAGTAATGGACAAGGCATATTGATATTAGAGAGAGGCATGCGTAGCCAAGTGAACATATGGGTCCACTGAGTGGTTGGGCTGACTGGGGACACGGCGATTCAGACAGTTAGCAGGCCAATGCTAACATGCTAACAGTTAGTAGGCCGGGGCTAAACAAGCTAGCAGTTAGCAGACCAGGTTAGCAAGCAAGCATAGTGGAATATTCTGTTTTGACATGTATCTAGCTAGCTAAACAAAGAACCATAATCCCAACTCATGGTTACTAGCCTGCATGAAGCAACAGTTAGCTAACCAACCAGGTTCAATGTTAGCTAGCCAACAATAGGCTATAACTATCAATTTTAATGGCTCTGAGATACAAAAAATATAACTACACAGATCTCACACGTGTAACGTCAGCTAGCTAGCAACCAGTACACTAACTTGAAATGAAAATGACTTTGACAAAATTAGAAATGTGTAATATCTGAAAATGGTAGCTAGCTAGACTATCTTACTAATGTACATGGATGAACACTTCTCCCTCTCTGTCACGGATGCCATGGTTGCCCTTTGTTTGAAGATGTGATCCGGAGACAGGTGTTTTATACAACAGCCTTCTGTGTTGCCTTTTCGACTCCGTCGGCATGTTTGCAATCAAACGCCAGACGTTTCTCCATCTCCTTAGCTATCATACTCTAATTCCACTGATTTCAAAACTCGGTCCTCCAGAAAGTGGAGAGCAACACATGCAGTTTTACTACATGATATCTTTCAAAAAAGCCACGTTAGAAAGGAGTACCTACACATACTGACCAGCTCATGTTATAGACAGAAGCATGTTACATGGCAGACCAAGCCGAACTCATCTCTCGGCATGTCTAGCCCACTCATTATCTCAGCCAATCATGCTTACTTTTTCTGTGACTAAACCAACCAGGCTCATAATTTTACAATTGTATTTGTATTTACAGATGGCATAGAAGTCTGTTATTAAGGCTTATGAAAGTTCACATTTTCCAGAATGCATTTCTTCCCAGAATGCATTTCTTCCCAAAAAACGACACGCAACATATAGTTTCCAGAAACGAGACACAAATGGACACTCAATTATCATGGTACTTCTTAATGGTAAGTTTACAAACATATATTATGTTAAGTATAATAAAAACATGTATCTCATTATGTTATGTAGAATCAGAACTTGTATCTCATTATGGTAAGTGGTGAAATCAATATAGCTAGTTATAATTGTAATGGCTTAGCAGATAATGAGAAAAGACGATCAGTATTTATCAGTATTCAGACCCCTTGACATTCCACATTTTGTTACCTTACAGCCTTATTCTAAAATGGATTAAATTATTAAATTATTATTTTCCCCTCAATCTACACACAATATCCCATAATGACAAAGCATAAACAGGTTTTGTAAATGTATATATTTTTTTAATATCACATTTACATAAGAATTCAGACCCTTTACTCAGTACTTTGTTGAAGCACCTTTGGCAGCGATTACAGCTTGGAGTCTTCTTAGGTATGATACAAGCGTGGCACACCTGTATTTGGGTTGTTTCTCCCATTCTCTCTGCAGATCATGTCTAGCTCTGTCAGATTGGATGGGGAGCATCGCTACATAGCTATTTTCAAGTCTCTCCAGAGATGTTCGATCAGGTTCAAGTCTGCCTTCTGGCTGGGCCACTCAGGGACATTCAGAGAAGCCACTCCCCACAGCATGATGCTGCCACCACCATGCTTCACTGTAGGGATGGTGCCAGGTTTCCTCCAGATGTGACACTTGGTATTCAGGCCAAAGAGTTCAATCTTGGTTTCATCAGCAATCTTGTTGTTGTCTTTTAGGTGACTTTTGGCAAACTCCAAGCGGGCTGTCATGTGCCTTTTATTGAGGACTGGCTTCCGTCTGTCCACTCTACCATAAAGGCCTGATTGGTGGAGTACTGCAGAGATGGTTTTACTTCTGGAAGGTTATTCCATTACCATAGGGGAAGTCGAGAGCTCTGTCAGAGTGACCATTGGGTTCTTGGTCACCTCCCTGACCAAGGCCCTTCTCCCCCGATTGCTCAGTTTGGTCAGGCAGCCAGCTGTAGGAAACGTCTTGGTGGTTCCAAACTTCTTCCATTTAAGAATAATGGAGGCCACTGTGATCTTGGGGACCTTCAATGTTACTCAAATGCTTTGGTACTTTTCCCCAGATCTGTGCCTCGGCACAATCCTGTCTTGGAGCTCTACGGACAATTCCTTCGACCTCAATGCTTAGTTTTTGCTCTGACATGCACTGTCAACTGTGGGACCTTATAAGTGTGTGCCTTTCCAAATCATGTCCAATCAATTGAATTTACCTCTGGTGGACTCCAATCAAGTTGTATAAACATCTCAAGGATGCTCAATGGAAACAGGATGCACCTGAGCTCAATTTCGAGGCTCATAGCAAAGGGTCAGCGTAGAGTGGAAAGCTTTCCCAGAAGAGTGGAGGCTGTTACAGCAGTAGAGGTTTGACCAACTCCCTATTAATGCCTGTGATTTTGGAATGAGATGTTCTTTTGTTCATACTTTTGTTCATGTGGTGTATATTTACAGGAAAAACTATACGGGGGATTGGAAATGATGCAGACATTTAAATTGATAGAAACCACAAACTTCCTGCAAGATTAAAGCTGATCTACCCCCAAAAGATAAACAAAAACATCTATAATGAGTCTTTGCCGGTATTAGGAAAAGTACTGAGCTGTTACTGTAATCTTCAACAGCTGTTACTGTAAGCTTCAACAGTTGTTACTATAACCTTCAACAACTATTACTGTAACCTTCAACAGCTGTTACTATAACCTTCAACAACTATTATTGTAACCTTCAACAGCTGTTACTATAACTGTTACGAGAGGTGCTCTCATTTTATCTATAAACATAGACAGGGCTCTAACTCCTCTAGCTCCACAATGAGATAGGATGCAGGCCAAGCAGCTGTTAGCCAGCCTGCCAGCATAGTGGAGTCTGCCACTAGCACAGTCAGTGTAGTCAGCTCAGCTATCCCCATGGAGACCGTGTCTGTGCCTCGATCTAGGTTGGGAAAACTAAACATGGCAGTGTTCACCTTAGCAATCTCACTGGAATAAAGACCTATATTCCTGTCATGATTGAAAGAGATTGTGATATTGCACATCTCAAAATAGGGCTACTTAATGTTAGATCCCTCACTTCCAAGGCAGTTATAGTCAATGAACTAATCACTGATCATAATCTTGATGGGATTGGCCTGACTGACACATGGCTTAAGCCTGATGAATTTACTGTGTTAAATGAGGCCTCTCTTCCTGGTTACACTAGTGACCATATCCCCCATTCATCCCGCAAAGGTGGAGGTGTTGCTAACATTTACAATTTCAATTTACAAAAAAAGACTGTGTTTTTGTCTTTTGAGCTTCTAGTCATGAAATCTATGCAGCCTACTCAGTAACTTTTTATAGCTACTGTTTACAGGCCTCCTGGGCCATATACATCGTTCCTCACTGAGTTCCCTGAATTCCTATAGGACCTTGTAGTCATGGCAGATAATATTCTAATTTTTGATGACTTTAATATTCACATGGAAAAGTCCACAGACCCCCTCCAAAAGGCTTTCGGAGCAATCATCGACTCAGTGGGTTTTGTCCAACATGTCCGGACCTACTCACTGCCACGGTCATACTCTGGACATAGTTTGGTCCCTTGGAATAAATGTTGTGGATCTTAATGTTTTTCCTCATAATCCTGGACTATCGGACCACCATTTTATTATGTTTGCAATTGCAACAAATCATCTTTTTAGACCCCAACCAAGGATCATCAAAAGCTGTGCCATAAATTCTCAGACAACCCAAAGATTCCTTGATGCCCTTCCAGACACCCTCCACCTACCAAAGGAGGTCAGAGTACAAACATTGGTTAGCCACCTAACTGAGGAACTACATTTAACCTTGCGCAATACCCTAGATGCAGTCGCACCCCTAAAAACATTTGTCATAAGAAACTAGCTCCCTGGTATATAGAAAATTCCCGAGCCCTGAAGCAAGCGTACAGAAAATTGGAACAGAATTGGCACTACACCAAACTGGATATCGTCTGACTCTCTTGGAAAGACAGCACCGTGCAATATCGAAGAGCCCTCACTGCTGCTCGATCATCCTATTTTTCCAAATGAATTGAGGAGAATAAGAACAATCCTAAATGTATTTTTGATCCTGTAGCAAAGCTAACTAAAAAGCAGCATTCTGTAAGAGAGATAGATGGCTTTCACTTCAGCAGTGAAATTCATTAACTTCTTTGACGAAAATATCATAATCATTAGAAAGCAAATTATGGACTCCTCTTTAAATTTGTGTATTTCTCCAAAGCTCAGTTGTCCTGAGTCTGCACAACATTGACATGACATAGGATCAAGGGAGACACTCAAGTTTTTTTTATCCTATATCTCTTGAAACATTCATGAAAATAGTAATGGCCTCTGAACCTTCAAGCTGCATACTGGACCCTATTCCAACTAAACTACTGAAAGAGCTGCTTCCTGTGCTTGGCCCTGCTATGTTGAACATAATAAACGGCTCTCTATCCACCGGATGTGTACCAACCTCACTAAAAGTGGCAGTAATAAAGCCTCTCTTGAAAAAGCCAAACCTTGACCCAGAAAATATAAAAAACTATCGGCCTATATCGAATCTTCCATTCCTCTCAAAACATTTTGAAAAAGCTGTTGCGTAGCAACTCACTGCCTTCTTGAAGACAAACAATGTATATGAAAAAATACGACAAATATTTTACTTGTAAACTCGGACAAAACAGAGATGCTTGTTCTGGGTCCCAAGAAACAGAGATCTTCTGTTGGATCTGTCAATTAATCTTGATGGTTGTACAGTCGTCTTAAATAAAACTGTGAAGGACCTCGGCATTACTCTGAACCCTGAACTCTCTTTTGACGAACATATCAAGACTGTTTCAAGGACAGATTTTTTCCATCTATGTAACATTGCAAAAAATGTGGAACTTTCTGTCCAGAAATTATGCAGAAAAATTAATCCATGCTTTTGTTACTTCTAGGTTAGACTACTGCAATGCTCTACTTTCCGGCTACCCAGATAAAGCACTAAATAAACTTCAGTTAGTGTTAAACACAGCTGCTAGAATCTTGACTAGAACCAAAAATGTGATCATATTACTCCAGTGCTAGCCTCCCTACACTGGCTTCCTGTTAAGGCAAGGGCTGATTTCAATGTTCTACTGCTAATCTACAAAGTATTACATGGGCTTGCTCCTACCTATCTCTCCGATTTGGTCCTGCCGTCCATACCTACACGTACGCTATGGTCACAAGACGCAGGCCTCTTTATTGTCCCTAGAATTTCTAAGGTGGTCTGCCTATCCATGTGAGAGATGCAGACTCGGTCTCAGCCTTTATTGAAGACTCATCTCTTCAGTAGGTTGAGTGTAGTCTGGCCCAGGAGTGTGAAGGTGAATGGAAAGGCACTGAAGCAACGAACCACCCTTGCTGTCTCTGCCTGGCCGGTTCCCCTCTCTCCACTGGGATTCTCTGCCTCTGACCCTGTTACAGGGGCTGAGTCACTGGCTTACTGGTGCGTCACTTGAGTGGGTTGAGTCACTGACGTGATCTTCCTGTCCGGGTTGGCGCCCCCCTCGGGTTTGTGCCGTGAGAGAGATCTTCGTGGCCTATACACTGCCTTGTCTTCGGGTAGTAAGTTGGTGGTTGAAGATATCCTTCTAGTGGTTGTGGGGTTGTGCTTTGGCAAAGTGGGTGGGGTTATATCCTGCCTGGTTGGCCCTGTCCGGGGGTACCGTCGGACATGGCCACAGTGTCTCCCGACCCCTCCTGTCTCAGCTTCCAGCATTTATGCTGCAATAGTTTGTGTTGGGGGGCTCCTGTCTAATCCGGTGTCCTGCGTGAATTTAAGAATGTTCCCTCTAATTCTCTCTCTCTCCCCTCCAGGGGGACCTGAGCCCTGGGACCATGCCTCAGGACTACCTGGCCTGATGACTCCTCTCTGTCCCCAGTACACCTGGTCATGCTGCTGCTCCAGTTTCAACTGTTTTGCCTGCGGCTATGGAACCCTGACCTGTTCACCAGACGTGCTACCTGCTGTTATTGATTCTCTCCCTCTACCGCACCTACTGTCTGGAACTCTGAATGCTCGGCTATGAAAAGCCAACTGACATTTTATTTATCATTTATTTATTTTTTATCTAAACTTTATTTAACTAGGCAAGTCAGTTAAGAACAAATTCTTATTTACAATGACGACCTATGAACAGAACATTTACTCCTGAGGTGCTGACCTGTTGCACCCTCTACAACCACTGTGATCATTATTACTATTTGACCCTGCTGGTCATCTATGAACATTTGAACATCTTGGCCATGTACAGTTATAATCTCCACCCGGCACAGCCAGAAGAGGACTGGCCACCCCTCAGAGCCTGGTTCCTCTCTAGGTTTCTTCCTAGGTTCCTGCCTTTTAGGGAGTTTTTCCTAGCCACCGTGCTTCTTCATCTGCATTGCTTGCTGTTTGGGGTTTTAGGCTGGGTTTCTGTACAGCACTTTGTGACATTGACTGGTGTAAAAAGGGCTTCATAAATACATTTGATTCATTGATTGATTAACCGACTATAACCTTCAACAGCTGTTACTATAACCTTCGACAGCTGCTTAAAGACACAATCAGTCATTCACTTCTCAGCCAAATATCAGCCCAGCCACTTGGTTTACTATAAAGGTGAAGGATGGGGCTGGAGCTTTAGCCTAGGTGGAAGATACCCAGGTGTCACGCTCTGACCTTTAGTATCTCTGTTTTCTATATATTTTGGTTAAGTCGGGGTGTGACTTGGGTGGGTATGCTAGTTTTTGTATTGTCTAAGGGTTTTGTATGTCTAGAGGTTTTGTAGGTATTCATATGTCTATGGTGGCCTGATATGGTTCCCAATCAGAGGCAGATGTTTATCATTGTCTCTGATTGGGGATTATATTTAGGTGGCCATTTACCCTTTTGTGTTTGTGGGTTCTTGTTCTATATTTAGTTGACTTTAGTGACACCAGGTTAGGACAAGAGGATTCCAATATCCCATAACTCTGCATGAATTCATTAGAATTCTAAACAATGGTGCTAGTTCCATGAATTCTAAACAATGGCGCTAGTCCCATGAATACTAAACAATGGCGCTAGTTCCATGAATTCTAAACAATGGTGCTAGTCCCATGAATTCTAAACAATGGCGCTAGTTCCATGAATTCTAAACAATGGTGCATGTCCCATGAATTCTAAACAATGGTGCTAGTCCCATGAATTCTAAACAATGGTGCATGTCCCATGAATTCTAAACAATGGTGCATGTCCCATGAATTCTAAACAATGGTGCTAGTCCCATGAATTCTAAACAATGGTGCATGTCCCATGAATTCTAAACAATGGTGCTAGTCCCATGAATTCTAAACAATGGTGCTAGTCCCATATGAATCCTAAACAATGGTGCTAGTCCCATGAATTCTAAACAATGGTGCTAGTCCCATGAATTCTAAACAATGGTGCTAGTCCCATGAATTCTAAACAATGGTGCTAGTCCCATGAATTCTAAACAATGGTGCTAGTCCCATGAATTCTAAACAATGGCGCTAGTCCCATTCATCTGTTTGTTTTCCAAATGTTCTGTACGTGAATACAACTTGTCCTAACCTTTATTATCTTCATCTTAGGGGTTAGTCCCATCATCTCTGCCAACTCAGTTTGTTGTCGTATCAAGTGCCATGTCATGATATGAAACCATAATCAGAGTGGGCTACAACACCTTGTCCCCTATCTAAATCAACCTGTTTTTGTCTATAACCTGCAATTTAGCTCTTAATTGCTCATGTGTACAAGATCAAAATAAACCTCACTATAATACACCTTTCTCTACACAGACAGGTTAAAAGCATAAAGACTACACTAAAGTGTAATCCAGACCTACAGAAAGTCTGTTCCATTTGTCTATTTTTCTTGCCTTGTATTCTGCACATAAAGGGTTAGTAAATCTATTACGTATTACTCTGGAAATCAGATTAGTTTAGGCCTACGTTATCAGTCACTATTTGAAACAACTTAAAAATGCAAGTCAGAAGGATAACTTATTATTTTAGGCTGAATCAGAGCCATGTCACTCACCCTGGGTAGTATCCATGGTAACTGGAACAGTTGTCATCTCCAAAGTCTGCATTGATGAGCAGGTTGTCACGACTCCTGACCCTCCGCTCGATCACATGGTTCTGTTCCGACACAGACCGGCGCTGGTTCATCTTCTGACCGCTCCACAACTGCTAAACAACCACTTCAGACCACTAAAGACTAATGCAGAAAACTATAGATAACTACAGATCAGGACAGATAACTACTGACATCTACAGACTACTACAGACCACTAGACTACTACAGACCACTACAGACCACTACAGAGAACTACAGACCACAATCCACAACGGCCGCTCTTGCTGCTGGTTGCCGCTCTAGGGTTCTGACATCTCACACACACGGAGGAGCCAATACAGCAACGCGTGGCCTCTGTCATTCGTTCTCACTCTCTCTTTCTCTACTTTCTCTCTCGCTCTCTCTCTCCAACTGCCTCTCCTCCCTTCTCTCTCTCTCACCTCTTTCTCCCCCTCTCTCTCAATTAATTTATATTCAAATTGGCTTTATTGGCATATAAACATATGATTATATTGCCAAAACAAATTAAATAAACAATAAACACAAGTGAGAAGAAACACATGTAACAGCAGTAAAACATTGCACTGCAAAAGGTTTTTAAAAATACATTTTAAGTGTTAACTTATCAGCTATGTACAGTGTTTATCTCTCTCTCTCTACCCCATCTCTCTACCCCCTCTCTCTCAACCCGCTTCCTTCTCTCTCTCTCCACCCCCTTCTCTCTCTACCCCCCTCTCTCTCTACCCCCTCTCTCTCAACCCCCTTCTCTCTCTCTCTCCACCCCTTCTCCCTCTCTACCCCCTCTCTCCACCCCCTCTCTCTCCACCCCCTTCTCTCTCTAACTCCTCTCTCTCTCCACCCCCTTCTCTCTCTCTCTCTCCACCCCCTCTCTATCCCCCTCTCTCTCCACCCCCTTCTCTCTCTAACCCCCCCTCTCTCCACCCCTTCTCTCTCTCCACCCCTTCTCTCTCTCCACCCCATTCTCTCTCCACCCCATTCTCTCTCCACCCCCTCTATCTACCCCCCCTCTCCCTCTACCCCCCCCTCTCTATCCACCCCCTTCTCTCTTTAACCTCCTCTCTCTCCACCCCCCCCTCTCTCTCTCTACCTACCCCCTCTATCTCAATTTATTTTTCAATTTAAGGGGCTTTATTGGCATGGTTAACATATGTTAACATTGCCAAAGCAAGTGAAATAGATCAACAAAAGTGAAATAAACAATAAAAAATTAACAGTAAACATTACACTCACAGAATTTCAAATGTCATATTATGTCTATATACAGTGTTGCAACGATGTGCAAATACTTAAAGTACAAAAGGGAAAATAAATAATCCGAAATATTTGTTGTATTTACAATGTTGTTTATTCTTCACTGGTTGAACTTTTCTTGTGGCAACAGGTCACAAATCTTGCTGCTGTGATGGAACACTGTGGTATTTCACCCAGTAGATATGGGAGTTAATCAAAATTGGATTTGATTTCAAATTCTTTGTGGATCTGTGTAATCTGAGGAAAATATATGTCTCTAATATGTTCATACATTTGTCAGGAGGTTAGGAAGTGCAACTCAGTTTCCACCTCATTTTGGAAAGAATTAACAAAAAAACAGAGCAAACTAGAATGCTATTTGGCCCTAAACAGAGAGTACACAGTGGCAGAATACCTGACCACTGTGACTGACCCAAACTTAAGGAAAGCTTTGACTATGTACAGACTCAGTGTGCACATAGCCTGTCTTCTCTTGAGAGCCAGGTCTGCTTTCGACAGCCTTTCTCAATAGCAAGGCTAAGCTCACTGAGTCTGTACATAGTCAAAGCTGTTTTTTTGTTAATTCTTTCCAATGTGTCAATTAATTATCTTTTTGTTTTCTCATGATTTGGTTGGGTCTAATTGTGCTGCTGTCCTGGGGCTCTGTGGGGTCTGTTTGTGTTTGTGAACACAGCCCCAGGACCAGCTTGCTTAGGGGACTCTTCTTCTCTCTGTAGGTGATGGCTTTGTTATGGAAGGTTTGGGAATCGATTACTTTTAGATGGTTGTTAAATTTAACGTCTCTTTTCTGGATTTTGATAATTAGTGGGTATCGGCCTAATTCTGCTCTGCATCATTTGGTATTTTACGTTGTACACAGAGGATATTTTTGCAGAATTCTGCATGCAGTCTCAATTTGGTGTTTGTCCCATTTTATGAATTGTTGGTTGGTTGGTGAGCGGACCCCAGACCTCACAACCATAAAGGACCATGTCTAATTTTATGTTCCTTTTGATGGTATAGAAGGCCCTTTTTGCCTTCTCTCAGATTATTCACAGCTTTGTTGAAGTTACCTGTGGCGCTGATGTTTAGGCAAAAGTAAGTATAGTTTTTCGTGTGCTCTAGGGCAAAGATGTCTAGATGGAATTTGTATTTGTGGTCCTGGCGACTGGACCTTTTTTGGAACACCATTATTTTGGTCTTACTGAGATTTACTGTCAGGACCCAGGTCTGGCAGAATCTGTGCAGAAGATCTAGGTGCTGCTGTAGGCCCTCCAGTAGACATTTGACTTCAGATTCTAGCAGGGTGAGACCAGGTACTGCAGACTGTTCTAGTGCCCTTGCCAATTCATTGATATACAGTTGAAGTCGGAAGTTTACATACACCTTTAAACCCAGTTTTTCACAATTCCTGACATTTAATCCTAGTAAAAATTCCCTGGCTTAGGTCAGTTAGGATCACCACTTTATTTTAAGAATGTGAAATGTCAGAATAATAGTAGAGAGTGATTTATTTCAGCTTTTATTTCTTTCATCACATTCCCAGTGGGTCAGAGGTTTACAAACACTCAATTAGTATTTGGTAGTATTGCCTTCAAATTGTTTAACTTGGGTCAAACGTTTCATGTAGCCTTCCACAAGCTTCCCACAATAAATTGGGAGAATTTTGGCCCATTCCTCCTGACAGAGCTGGTGTAACTGAGTCAGGTTTGAAGGCTTCCTTGTTCGCACACACTTTTTCAATTCCCACACATTTTATTATGAGTAACTGCAATTAGAAGGCATCATGTGAATGTTACTACTTAGCTTCGGCTGTTGGAGGACCTGACGAACCATGTCCAGTTAAAGCTTCCGGGGTGAAAAAAATGTAATGAAAAAAGTTGAGTGAGGGGGAAAATAAAAATATAAAACAGTAATTAAAAAGTAAAAAGTGTAAAGTTGGCAGGTAGCAAAGTAACGTTAGCAATAAACTGCACAGCAGCACGTAAACATGTCTCTAGATTCCCCTCTGTCTCTCTAGACTCACCTCTCTGTCTACACTCCCCTCTCTCTACCCCCCACTCTCTAGACTCCCTCCTCTCTCTAGACGCCCCCCCTCTCTAGACTCCCCCCTATCTCTCTAGATTCCCCTCTCTGTCTACCCTCCCCTCTCTCTAACCCCCCTCTCTCTAGACTCCCCCCCCCTCTAGACTCCCCCCTATCTCTCTAGATTCCCCTCTGTCTCTCTAGACTCACCTCTCTGACTACCCTCCCCTCTCGCCCTCTACACCCCTCTCTCTAGACTCCCCCCTCTCTCTAGACCCCCCCCCCTCTCTCTAGATTCCCCCACTCTCTCTCTCTACCGCCCTCTCTATAGACTCCCCCCTCATTCTCCACCCCTCTCTCTAGACTCCCCTCTCTCTCTAGACTCCCCTCTCTCTCTCTATGCCCCCTCTCTCTAGACTCCCCCCTCTCTCTCTAGATTCCCCCTTTCTCTAGATTCCCCCCTCTCTCTAGACTCCCCCCTCTCTCTCTAGACTCCCCCCTCTCTCTACGCCCATCTCTCTACGCCCCTTCTCTCTTTCTCTACACCCCCTTCTCTCTCTACCCGCCTCTCTCTACCCACACCCTTCCTCCTCCACCCTTCTCTCTGGTTTCTCTCATACTTTCATCCGATGACAAGTTGTTAAGTTGTTAAGCATTCTAGATTCCTCTCCTTGTTTAACTTCAGTCGGGTCTATAGAGGCCCGTTGGTTCCCTACAGTTCAATGTGTTTCACTTTAGACATAGATGGCACTCTATTCCCTAGTGACAGACAGACAGACAGACAGACAGACAGACAGACAGACAGACAGACAGACAGACAGACAGACAGACAGACAGACAGACAGCATTACCAGTATCATCCAGGTATCTAGAGGGCTTCAGATATAATTTTAAAAACATTTTTTAGTCAGTCAAGTCAGTTAAGAACAAATTCTTATTTACAATGACCGGCCTACCCCGGACGACGCTGGGCAAATTGTGTGCCGCCCTATGAGACTCCCAATCACGGCCGGATGTGATTCAGCCTAGAAACCAGGGACTGTAGTGACACCTCTTGTACTGACAGGCGGTGCCTTAGACCGATGCGCCACTCGGGAGCCCTACTACCATCACCAGTATCATCCAGGTATCTAGACGGCTTCAGACAGACAGACTATTACCATCAGCAGTATCATCCAGGTAACAAATCAAATCAAACTTTATTTGTCACGTGTGACCTTCCTGGTCCGGTCCGTCAAGTCAGTGAGTCAACACAGGAATGAGTAAGGATGGATAGTTCATTTATTTCCAAAGCTGCAATTGTGGGACACACACAGTATGGATGAATGGTCAGTAGTGACGGGATATAAATAGCAATTCTCCATAAATCTGCTGTATAATATACTAACAAAAGAACAATTGAAATGTCTATCAAAGTCATTGTGATCGTATAGTAGATTTATCATTTTCTACTAATTCCTAATTTACAATAATAAGAATACATTGTTTCCATGTGTCTCATATTCACATCAGAATAAACTAACAAAATATGTCAAATGAACCTGAATAATGACTCAACGTCTCTTATGGCGAAGAAATATAATACACCTAGAATGTACCACATATTTTCCACAGCTAACAAAACCAGGCTAATACGCTGCTAGCTGGTGCTCATAAATTTATAAAACATATACTTTATACATTTGTCATACATTACCTGCAATCGTGGGACACACAGAGTATGGATGAATGGTCAGAAGTGACGGGGTAAAAATAGCACTCCTAAAGAAGATGCATTTTCCAGTTAGCTACCGACTTCAAAGAGGGAACTTTAGCATAAAACCCACATGGAAAACTGAGATTCAGCAAATAACAGATAAAGAGAGGCTTATTTGACGCCAAACCAACAACAGTAGTTACTAATAACATAAATGGCTAATGTTGATGTAAAAGGTTATTCTAACAATTAAATTAAAAAATGTTCCACAATCTACACAGAGAAGTACCTTATTTACATACATATTCAGACCCTTTGCTATGAGACTAGAAATTGAGCTCAGGTGCATCCTGTTTCCATTGATCATCCTTGAGATGTTTCTACAACTTGATTGGAGTCCACCTGTGGTAAATGAAATTGATTGGACATGATTTTGAAAGGCACACACCAGTCTATATAAGTAAACCTAGCCATGAGGTTGAAGGAATTGTCCGTAGAGCTCCAAGACAGGATTGTGTGGAGGCACAGGAAAGGTACCAAAACATTTCTGCACTATTGAAGGTCCCCAAGAACACAGTGGCCTCTGTTTTTTAATGGAAAAAGTTTAGAACCACCTTGATTCTTCCTAGAGCTGGCTGTCCAGCCAAACTGAGCAATCGGGGGAGGAGGGCCTTGGTCCGGGAGGTGACCATGAACCCGATGGTCACACTGACAGAGCTCCAGAGATCCTCTGTGGGGATGGGAGAACTTTCCAGAAGGGCAACCATCACTGCAGCACTCCACCAATCAGGCCGTTATGATAGAGTGGCCAGATGGAAGCCACTCCTCAGTAAAAGGCACATGACAGCCCGCTTGGAGTAAGCCAAAAGGCAGCTAATGGACTCTCAGACCGTGAGATACAAAATTATCTGGTCTGATGAAGCTAAGATTGAAAAAAAAATTTTTTAATCAATTTTAGAATAAAGCTGTAACGTAACAAAATGTAGAAAAAGCCAAGGGGTCTGAATACTTTCCGAATGCACTGAAAGTTAACACGTACTTAATTCTTAAACTGCTCAAGTACCACCAGATCAGAAAATTCCTCCAATGTATCTACCTCTGAGGCAGAACACCAATGATTAAACTGAGACGCTAAACGTGCAAATTCTACATTGTTTTTCTTGTCACTTTTCCAATTGCGAAAACGCTGCCAATAAGCCCCTGGGACCAATTTGTAGGCTTTTAACACTGTCATTTTCACCATTTCACAATTTCACTTTAAAAGTGCTTTCCTTAGCAACTTAAATAAGCATGCCCCTTTCAAAAAATGTAGAACTAAGAACAGATATACAGTGGGGCAAAAAACTATTTAGTCAGCCACCAATTGTGCAAGTTCTCCCACTTAAAAAGATGAGAGAGGCCTGTAAACTTTCATCATAGGTACACTTCAACTATGACAGACAAAATGAGAAAAAAAATCCAGAAAATCACATTGTAGAATTTTTAATGAATTTATTTGCAAATTATGGTGGAAAATAGGCATTTGGTCACCTACAAACAAGCAAGATTTCTGGCTCTCACAGACCTGTAACTTGTTACCTGTATTAATGGCACCTGTTTGAACTTGTTATCAGTATAAAAGACACCTGTCCACAACCTCAAACAGTCACACTCCAAACTCCACTATGGCCTAGACCAAAGAGCTGTCAAAGGACACCAGAAACAAAATTGTAGACCTGCACCAGGCTGGGAAGACTGAATCTGCAATAGGTAAGCAGCTTGGTTTGAAGAAATCAACTGTGGGAGCAATAATTAGGAAATGGAAGACATATAAGACCACTGATAACCTCCCTCGATCTGGGGCTCCACGCAAGATCTCACCCCGTGGGTTCAAAATGATCACAAGAACGGTGAGCAAAAATCCAAGAACCACACGGGGGGACCTAGTGAATGACCTGCAGAGAGCTGGGACCAAAGTAACAAAGCCTACCATCAGTAACACACTACGCCGCCAGGGACTCAAATCGTGCAGTGCCAGACGTGTCCCCCTGCTTAAGCCAGTACATGTCCAGGCCCGTCTGAAGTTTGCTAGAGAGCATTTGGAAGATCCAGAAGAAGATTGGGAGAATGTCATATGGTCAGATGAAACCAAAATATAACTTTTTGGTAAAAACTCAACTAGTCGTGTTTGGAGGATAAAGAATGCTGAGTTGCATCCAAAGAACACCATACCTACTGTGAAGCATGGGGGTGGAAACATCATGCTTTGGGGCTGTTTTTCTGCAAAGGGACCAGGATGACTGATCTGTGTAAATGAAAGAATGAATGGAGCCATGTATCGTGAGATTTTGAGTGAAAACCTCCTTCCATCAGCAAGGGCAGTGGAGATGAAACATGGCTGGGTCTTTCAGCATGACAACGATCCCAAACACACCGCCCGGGCAACGAAGGAGTGGCTTCGTAAGAAGCATTTCAAGGTCCTGGAGTGGCCTAGCCAGTCCCCAGATCTCAACCCCATAGAAAATCTTTGGAGGGAGTTGAAAGTCTGTGTTGCCCAGCAACAGCCCCAAAACATCACTGCTCTAGAGGAGATCTGCATGGAGGAATGGGCCAAAATACCAGAAACAGTGTGTGAAAACCTTGTGAAGACTTACAGAAAACGTTTGACCTCTCTCATTGCCAACAAAGGGTATATTACAAAGTATTGAGATAAACTTTTGTTATTGACCAAATACTTATTTTCCACCATAATTTGCAAATAAATTCATAAACAATCCTACAATGTGATTTTCTGGATTTTTTTTCTCATTTTGTCTGTCATAGTTGAAGTGTACATATGATGAAAATTACAGGCCTCTCTCATCTTTTTAAGTGGGAGAACTTGCACAATTGGTGGCTGACTAAATACTTTTTTGCCCCACTGTAGCCCTTGGTTCACTCCAGACCTGACTGCTCTTGACCAGCACAAAAACATCCTGTGGTGGACAGCAATAGCATCGAATAGTCCCCGCGATATGCAACTGTTCAGGGAAGTCAGGACCCAATACACGCAGTCAGTCAGGAAAGCAAAGGCTAGCTTTTTCAAACAGAAATTTGCATCCTGTAGCTCTAACTCCAAAAAGTTCTGGGTCACTGTAAAGTCCACGGAGAACAAGAGCACCTCCTCCCAGCTGCCCACTGCACTGAGGCTAGAAAACACTATCACCACCAATAAATCGATGACAATCAAAAATTTCAATAAGCATTTCTCTACGGCTGGCCATGCTTTCCTCCTGGCTACCCCTACCCCGGCCAACAGCTCCGCACCCCCCGCAGCTACATTCCCGAGCCTCCCCAGCTTATCCTTCACCCAAATCCAGATAACAGATGTTCTGAAAAGGCTGCAAAACCTGGACCCGTACAAATGAACTGGGCTAGACAAAGTAGTCGGCTGTACATGGTCCATCTGTAAATAGCCCACCCAATCTACCTACATCATCCCCATATTGTCACTACTTGCACATCGTCATCTGCTCATCTATCACTCCAGTGTTAATATGCTAAATTGTAATTACTTCGCTACTATGGCCTATTTATTGCCTTATGATTAGGAGTAGTTTATTCTGTTGCCTAAGCTTACCCTCTCTGATTAGGAGTAGTTTATACAGTTGTTTAAGCTTACCCTCTCTGATTAGGTTGTATACTGTTGACTAAGCTTACCCTCTCTGATTAGGAGTAGTTTATACAATTGACTAAGCTTACCCTCTCTGACTAGGAGTAGTTTATTATGTTGTCTAAGCTTACCCTCTCTGATTAGGAGTAGTTTATTCTGTTGTCTAAGCTTGCCCTCTCTGATTAGTAGTAGTTTATTCTGTTGTCTAAGCTTGCCCTCTCTGATTAGTAGTAGTTTATTCTGTTGTCTAAGCTTACCCTCTCTGATTAGGAGTAGTTTATTCTGTTGTCTAAGCTTACCCTCTCTGATTAGGAGTAGTTTATTATGTTGTCTAAGCTTACCCTCTCTGATTAGGAGTAGTTTATTCTGTTGTCTAAGCTTACCCTCTCTGATTAGGAGTAGTTTATACTGTTGTCTAAGCTTACCCTCTCTGATTAGGTCGTATACTGTTGTCTAAGCTTACCCTCTCTGATTAGGAGTAGTTTATTATGTTGTCTAAGCTTACCCTCTCTGATTAGGTCTTTGTAATGCAGTCTGTGTGTAGCTGGTTAGGAGTCAGACGCAGGACAGCAGATATGAGTAAATAAACATACTTTACTCAACATAAATCAAATGCAATACAAAAGAGAGCCCACATAAACGGACCTCACTACGTACAAAACAATCACTCACAAAAAAACATGGGGGAACAGAGAGTTAGATAATGAACAAGTAATTGGGGGATTGAAACCAGGTGTGAAAAACAAAGACAAAACAAATGGAAAATGAAAAGTGGATCGGCGATGGCTAGAAGGCCGGTGACGTCGACCGACAAACTCCACCCGAACAAGGAGAGGGACTGACTTCGGCGGAAGTTGTGACAGTATCCCCCCCCCTGACGCGCGGCTCCAGCAGCATGCACAGGGCGATCCGGGTGGAGACAGTGGAAGTCCCGCAGCAACGAAGGGTCCAGGATGTCCTCCACCGACACCCAGCATCTCTCTTCCGGACCATACCCCTCCCACTCCACGAGGTACTGAAGGCCACTTGCCCAACGCCTCGAGTCCAGGATGGCTCTAATAGCATACGCCGGGGTCCCCTCGATGTCCAGAGGGGGGCGGAGGAACCTCCCACACCTCAGATTCCTGGAGTGGACCAGCCACCACTGGCCTGAGGAGAGACACATGAAACGAGGGGTTAATACAGTAATTGGGGGGGAAGTTGTAACCTGTAGCATACCTCATTCAGTCTCCTCAGGACTTTGCTTCCGGCAGCTTCCGGCAGGGCAGGCGGAGGGGCAGGTTTCGGGTGGAGAGCCAGACCCGGTCCCCCGGTGCGAACACCGGGGCCTCACTGCTGTGACGGTCGGCGCTTGCCTTCTGCAACCTCACGGCCCGTTGCAGGTGCACATGGGCGGAGTCCCAGGTCTCCTCCAAGCACTTAAACCATTCGTCCACCGCAGGAGCTTCGATTTGGCTCTGATGCCAAGGTGCCAGAACCGGCTGATACCCCAGTACGCACTGGAAGTGAGAGAGGTTAGTGGAGGAGTGACAGAGTGAGTTTTGGGCCATCTCTGCCCAGGGGATGAACACCACCCACTCCTCCGGCCGGTCCTGGCAATATGACCGCAGAAACCTACCCACATCCTGGTTTACTCTCTCCACCTGCCCTTTACTCTCAGGGTGAAAACCTGAGGTGAGGTTGACCGAGACCCCCAGACGTTCCATGAACGCTCTCCAGACCCTGGACGTGAACTGGGGACCCCGATCAGAGACTATATACTCAGGCACCCCGTAGTGCCGGAAGACGTGAGTGAACAGGGCCTCCGCAGTCTGTAGGGCCGTAGGGAGACCGGGCAAAGGGAGGAGATGGCAGGACTTAGAAAACCGATCCACAACGGCCAGGATCGTGGTGTTCCCCTGTGAGGGAGGAAGATCTGTCAGGAAGTCCACCGACAGGTGCGACCACGGCCGTTGTGGAACGGGTAGGGGTTGTAACTTCCCTCTGGGCAGGTGATTGGGAGCCTTGCACTGGGCGCACACCGAGCAGGAGGAAACATAAACCCTCACGTCCTTGGCCAAGGTGGACCACCAGTACTTCCCACTAAGGCAACGCACCGTCCGCCCGAAACCAGGATGACCAGAGGAGGGTGACGTGTGGGCCCAATAGATCAAACGGTCGTGGACAGCAGGCGGAACATACAGGTGCCCAGCTGGACACTGGGGGGAGTGGGCTCTGTGCGTAACGCCCGCTCGATGTCCGCGTCCAGCTCCCACACCACCGGTGCCACCAGGCAAGAGGCCGGAAGTATGGGAGTGTGATCCATGGACCGCTTCTCTGTGTCATACATCCGGGACAGTGCGTCTGCCTTAGCATTCTGGGAACCTGGTCTGTAGGACAAAGTGAAAACAAAACGGGTAAAGATCATGGCACACCTTGCCTGGCGAGGGTTCAGTCTCCTCGCCACCCGGATATACTACATATTGCGGTGGTCAGTCCAGATGAGAAAATGGTGTTAAGCCCCCTCAAGCCAATGTCTCTAAGCTTACCCTCTCTGATTAGTAGTAGTTTATTATGTTGTCTAAGCTTACCCTCTCTGTTTAGGAGTAGTTTATTCTGTTGTCTAAGCTTACCCTCTCTGATTAGGAGTAGTTTATTATGTTGTCTAAGCTTACACTCTCTGATTAGGAGTAGTTTATTCTCTTGTCTAAGCTTACCCTCTCTGATTAGGTCTTATTCTGTTCCATCTGGAACTCAGTTTGTTGTTTAATCTGCTCTTTTTCTAGTTGTAGCATTAAAACACTTTGTTGCTCAGCAACACCTTCGTAACGCCAATGGAGTACCAAACTGTGGCTCTCGAACAGTTCCTTCCTCAACTAGTTCAGCTTTTTATTTTTTATTTCACCTTTATTTAACCGGGTAGGCTAGTTGAGAAGAAGTTGTCATTTGCAACTGCGACCTGGCCAAGATAAAGCAAAGCAATGCGACACATACAACAACACAGAGTTACACATGGAATAAACAAACATACAATCAATAATACAGTAGAAAAATGTATATACAGTGAGTAGGCCATGGTGGCGAAGTAATTACAACAAAGCAACTAAACACTGGAATGATAGAATGTGCAGAAGATGCATGTGCAAGTAGAGATACTGGGGTGCAAAGGAGCAAGATAAATAAATACAGTATGGGGAAGAGGTAGATTGGATGGGCTATTTACAGACGAGCTATGTACAGGTGCAGTGATCTGTGAGCTGCTCTGACAGCTGGTGCTTAAAGCTAGTGAGGGAGGTAAGAGTCTCCAGCTTTAGTGATTTTTGCAGTTCGTTCCAGTCATTGGCAGCAGAGAACTGGAAGTAGAGGCGGCCAAAGGAAGAATTGGCTTTGGGGGTGACCAGTGAGATATACCTGCTGGAGCGCGTGCTATGGGTGGGTGCTGCTATGGTGACCAGTGAGCTGAGATAAGGCGGGGCTTTACCTAGCAGAGACTTGTAGATGACCTGGAGCCAGAGGGTTTGGCGACGAGTATGAAGCGAGGGCCAGCCAACGAGAGTGTACAGGTCGCAGTGGTGGGTAGTATATGGGGCTTTGGTGACAAAACGGATGGCACTGTGATAGACTGCATCCAATTTGTTTGATGTTTGGCAGCGTGAGTGAAGGAGTCTTTGTTGCAAAATAGGAAGCCGATTCTAGGATTAATTTTGGATTGGAGATGCTTAATGTGAGTCTGGAAGGAGAGTTTACAGTCTAACCAGACACCTAGGTATTTGTAGTTGTCCACATATTCTAAGTCAGAACCGTCCAGAGTAGTGATGCTAGACGGGCGGGCAGGTGCGGGCAGCGATCGCATGTATTTAGTTTTACTTGCATTTGAGAGCAGTTGGAGGCCACGGAAGGAGAGTTGAATGCATTGAAGCTCATCTGGAGGTTAGTTAACACAGTGTCCAAAGAAGGGCCAGAGGTATACAGAATGGGGTCGTCTGCATAGAGGTGGTAAAAAGAATCATCAGCAGCAAGACCAACATCATTGATGTTTACAGAGAAGAGAGTCGGACCGAGGATTGAACCCTGTGGCACCCCCATAAAGACTGCCAGAGGTCCGGACAACAGGCCCTCCGATTTGACATACTGTTCTCTATCAGAGAAGTAGTTGGTGAACCAGGTGTAACTGACAGTTAGACTTACAGGTGATGTCGTTGTCTTTCGTTCGAATTGTTTACGTGTCCGCTGTGCGGGGGAAATGATAATACAAGCGGAACTACGTAGCTAATACTGTTGTAACGGGGATCCTTATTGTAGCAACACACTTTTGGAGGGAAGGCAATCCTGCGCTGCGTTTTCAAGTTTTCATGTCATCGGGTGTAGTTCATAAAGGTTGAAGAGTGTATGTTAGGATGAAGTGTGAATTCACGCCAGGAATAATAAGTGTGAAGTTTGATTTCCTCCCTTCTGTAATAAGCAGCCAATGAGGTATTTTTTCCTTTATTCATGTGTTTAATCTGAACCCGTTATAACGCCGGTTAAACTGTTATGTATGTAAGCACTTCAGAGTTATACCAAGCTAATAAGTCACTCGTAAGATAAGGTTGTAAGAGTGTGCTTAACTGTATTTTTCATTTACTTTATAGTTCTCACGGAAGGTGATAATTCTGTCTAAAACTACAGAATAAAGCCGCCAGTTAAAATCAAGGAACGGTTGTGCTCGTGGTTACTGAAGGGAGCTACACCAGACGAGGCAATCATTTGAGAAACCAAGGGAGTTGAGTCTGCCAATAAGAATGTTGGGATTGACAGAGTTGAAAGCCTGAATACGGCTGCACAGTAATGTCTCTTATCGATGGCGGTTATTATATAGTTTAGGACCTTGAGCGTGGCTGAGATGCACCCATGACCAGCTCTGAAACCAGATTGCATAGCGGAGAAGGTACGGTGGGATTCGAAATGGTCGGTAATCTGTTTGTCAACCTGTCTGGCACCAGTGGGACGGTAGCATCCCACCGCGACAACAGCAAGTGAAATTGCAGGGCGCCAAATTCAAAACAACAGAAATCCCATAATTGAAATTCCTCAAACACAGAAGTATTATACACCATTTTAAAGATACACTTCTTGTAAATCCAACCACAGTGTCCGATTTCAAAAAGGCTTTACGGCGAAAGCACACCAAACGATTATGTTAGGTCAGCGCCTAGTCACAGAAAACCATACAGACATTTTCCAGCCAAGGAGAGGGCTCACAAAAGTCAGAAATAGCGATTAAATTAATCACTAATCTTTGATGATCTTCATCAGATGGCACTCACAGGACTTCATGTTACACAATAAATGTGTGTTTTGTTCGATAAAGTTTATCTTTATGTCCAAAAACCTCAGTTGAGTTATGTACAGTAATCATTGTCTCAAACAAATATCCGGTGAAATTTCAGGGCCACACCAAATTACAGAAATACTTATCATAAACATTGATGAAAAATAAAATTATTATACATAGGATTAAAGATAAACGTTAATCCAGCCGCAGTGTCCGATTTCAAAAAGGCTTTACAGTGAAAGCATACCATGCGATTATGTTAGGTCAGCGCCTAGTCACAGAAAAAATACATAAATTTTCCAGCCAAAGAGGAGTCACAAAAAGCACAAATAGAGATAAAATGGCACACATAGGACTTCATGTTACACAGTACATATATGTTTTGTTCGATAAAGTTCATATTTATATCCAAAAATCTTAGTTTACATTGACGCGTTATGTTCAGTAATGTTTTGCTTTCAAAACATCTGGTGATTTTTCAGCGAGCCACATCAATTTAAAGAAATACTCATCATAAAAGTTGATGAAAGATACAAGTGTTATGCATAGAATTAAAATGTACTTCTCCTTAATGCAACCGCTGTGTCAGATTTCAAAAAAGCTTTACAGCGACAGCACACCATGCAATAATCTGAGTCCAGCGCTCAGCCACCAAAACAAGCCATACAGATACCCACCATGTTGTGGAGTACAGAAGTCAGAAATTGCATTAAAATATTCACTTACCTTTGATGATCTTCATCGGAATGCACTCCCAGGAATCCCAGTTCCACAATAAATGTTTGTTTTGTTCGATCAAGTCCATATTTATGTCCAAATACCTCCTTTTTGTTTGTGCGTTTAGTACACTAATCCAAATGCACATGGCGCGGGCACTAAGTCCAGTCGAAAAGTCCAAAAAGTTTCATTACAGTTTGTAGAAACATGTCAAACAATGTATAGAATCAATCTTTAGGACGTTTTTATCATAAATTTTCAATAATATTCCAACCTGACAATTCCTTTGTCTTTAGAAATGTAAGGGAACTGAGCTTGTGCTCACGGCCGTGACCAAATTGACACTGTACACTGACAGGCAATCACTTGAAAAACTACAAACCTCAGATCTCCCACTTCCTGGTTGGTTATTTCTCAGGTTTTCGCCTGCCATATGAGTTCTGTTATACTCACAGACATCATTCAAACAGTTTTAGAAACGTAAGAGTGGTTTCTATCCAAATCTACCAATAATATGCATATATTAGCTTCTGGGACTGAGTAGCAGGCAGTTCACTCTGGGCACGCTTTTCATCCGAAAGTGAAAATACTGCCCCCTAGCCCAAAGAGGTTTTAAGGTGGTGAGGAAGGCACTTTTAAAGAATAACCAGGCATCCTCTACTGACAGGATGAGGTCAATATCCTTCCAGGATACCCTGGCCAGGTCGATTAGAAAGGCCTGCTTTTAGACTGACCTTCATAATGTCTTTCCATTGTTGTAGTACTCAGAAATCTGTGCTATCTGCTTTCTAGTGCACTGCTCCAAAAGTGCTTCAGACGGACACTCAATAAACTTGTCTACATTCCATGATAAACTCAACTAAATCACCAACATAGACGGAAACCAAAGACAAATGCCTACACAACTAGTGTTGGTACATAGTGTACAATGACAACATGAAGGACAACCAAGACTAAATGGAACCTCCCTCTAACTAATACAACTATCTAACTAACTAACTAGTCTAATCCCTAGTCTTTGTGCAGATACTGGCAGGGGGTGTTATGCACTGGTTCCATCGGAAACAGAAAGGTAACATGAAATCCAGTGACTGATCTGAATCCTGTGGCAATTTATCACAATCATACAATGTGATTTTCTGGATTTTTGTTTTAGACTCCGTCTCTCACAGTTGAAGTGTACCTATGATAAAAAAATTACAGACCTCTAAATGCTTTTTAAGTAGGAAAACCTGCAAAATCGGCAGTGTATCAAATACTTGTTCTCCCCACTGTATATTGGTAAGATAGTCTAGCTAGCTACATTTTAAGATATTATACGTTTATAATTTGTCTAAGTTGTTTTCATTTCAAGTTAAAGCGTACTGTTAACTAGCTAGCTAAAGTTAGCTGGCATGATCTGTGTAGTAAAACATTCATATCTCAGAGCCATTTGCATTGCTAGATATAGCCTGGCTAACATTGAACCTGGTTGGTTAGCTACCTGCAGAATCATGCAGGGTAGTAACGTTATGAGTTGAGATTATGGTTCATTGTTTAGCTAGCTAGCTACATGTCTTAACAAAAGACTTAACTATGCAAGTAACCATTTCAATAGAATGTTCATGATGTCACTGCAACAACTGTCGATAGATGTAGCTGGTAAATTCGCTCTGGCTATCTACTCCGATTTCAGAGCACTCTCATCTGTGTGCCAGAGCGTAGAATAACTGATGAATTTACAAATGCTCAACACCCATTGAATATGGCCGGTGTCAGTAAACATTGGGGAAAAAGCGTAATTCAAATGTTGGCAGCAGCACAATTAGAGTCACCAACGCTCTGGATAACATAAAAACAGCCTAACCAGCTCTGCTAGAAAGGGTAAAATGGTCAAAGTGAGCTGTTCTCTCATTTGTGTCTGGAAGTAGCTAGCCAATGTTAGACAGTTAGCTTGGGTGCTTGACTGCTGTTGTTAGGTCTGAATGCTCTGAATGCTCCAAGAGCAAAACGCTCTGAATTTAAGAACGGACAATCTTACGGACGCTCTGAGTTTACGGACGCTCTGAGTTTACGAACACCCAGAGCTCACTCTGGCACTCCAGAATGAATTTACGAATACACCCGTAGTATAAACCAGCCTTTAGTCTTGAAATCTTTGGTTGTTTAGCACATGGCCTCACATGTGAATCCTTAAAGATATGGCCTAAGGCTTAAGAGGGTGTGAACTATGTTGAATGGGTGTAGACAAAGAAGAGCTCTCCAGTAGGTTTACCAAAACATTCTAGAGCCATTTTCTCAAGTGAGGTTACAAGTGTATCAACTTTCAAAGCAGAATTACTTTCCCATTGTTCCTCAACTCTAGTGTATGATATACCATTTTCTAGTCTCTACTTATTCAATGTAAAAAATTTAAAAAACAATTTAAAATGTTGCTACATAAGACCGAATCAAGTCGGTCGGTCACATATGTGGTTCCTACCAACTCAAGTGGTTATCCTTTACCAAATCAATGTAACACATGAACCAGCACCTAAAACTCCAATGATGAGGAAATAGGCACAAACAAATGGCTTTGTAGACCAACACATAGGGGAGAAAAGTTCTTCCCTTCCAGAATCCACCAAAACAAAACCCCCTAAAGCTTCCAAGGATAAACCCTGGGAAAAAATTATGCGTTACACTCCCAAAGTTTGGATTTAACGAAGACTGCCAAACATATAGTACCTCATTGCATTCTAAGAACTGCAGCAACACAGCTGAACCCAATTTGGCACCAATTACTACCCCTACATGGTGCTCCAATCTGACCACAGAACAGAGAGTCTAAACCAATGTCAACCTAACAAAACAGCCAAATTTACAAATAACATACTACCAAAACTACCATATAACCAAAATCCCCAATAGGATGAGCCCCCACTGTGTTACGACCTGGCTCATAGTTCATAACAACAAGGGGAAGACCACACATGACTTGAATGGAATGCATTTATTAAACTAAATAATAAAGACAAAAATGTAACATAAGCTGTGGACGTCTATTCGATCATTAGTATATGCAGTGTGTAGATGAGTGGAGAGAGTGTTGTATGGTGGAAACAGACCAATAACCAAAAGGTGGAGGAAGCCAGCCTGCCAGTCAGGGAAGAGAGACAGTGTTGTATGGTGGAAACAGACCAACAACCAAAAGGTGGAGGAAGCCAGCCTGCCAGTCAGGGAAGAGAGACAGTGTTGTATGGTGGAAACAGACCAATAACCAAAAGGTGGAGGAAGCCAGCCTGCCAGTCAGGGAAGAGAGACAGTGTTGTATGGTGGAAACAGACCAATAACCAAAAGGTGGAGGAAGCCAGCCTGCCAGTCAGGGAAGAGAGACAGTGTTGTCTGGTGGAAACAGACCAACAACCAAAAGGTGGAGGAAGCCAGCCTGCCAGTCAGGGAAGAGAGACAGTGTTGTATGGTGGAAACAGACCAACAACCAAAAGGTGGAGGAAGCCAGCCTGCCAGTCAGGGAAGAGAGACAGTGTTGTCTGGTGGAAACAGACCAACAACCAAAAGGTGGAGGAAGCCAGCCTGCCAGTCAGGGAAGAGAGACAGTGTTGTATGGTGGAAACAGACCAACAACCAAAAGGTGGAGGAAGCCAGCCTGCCAGTCAGGGAAGAGAGACAGTGTTGTCTGGTGGAAACAGACCAATAACCAAAAGGTGGAGGAAGCCAGCCTGCCAGTCAGGGAAGAGAGACAGTGTTGTCTGGTGGAAACAGACCAATAACCAAAAGGTGGAGGAAGCCAGCCTGCCAGTCAGGGAAGAGAGACAGTGTTGTCTGGTGGAAACAGACCAATAACCAAAAGGTGGAGGAAGCCAGCCTGCCAGTCAGGGAAGAGAGACAGTGTTGTATGGTGGAAACAGACCAATAACCAAAAGGTGGAGGAAGCCAGCCTGCCAGTCAGGGAAGAGAGACAGTGTTGTATGGTGGAAACAGACCAATAACCAAAAGGTGGAGGAAGCCAGCCTGCCAGTCAGGGAAGAGAGACAGTGTTGTCTGGTGGAAACAGACCAATAACCAAAAGGTGGAGGAAGCCAGCCTGCCAGTCAGGGAAGAGAGACAGTGTTGTCTGGTGGAAACAGACCAATAACCAAAAGGTGGAGGAAGCCAGCCTGCCAGTCAGGGAAGAGAGACAGTGTTGTATGGTGGAAACAGACCAATAACCAAAAGGTGGAGGAAGCCAGCCTGCCAGTCAGGGAAGAGAGACAGTGTTGTATGGTGGAAACAGACCAATAACCAAAAGGTGGAGGAAGCCAGCCTGCCAGTCAGGGAAGAGAGACAGTTTTGTCTGGTGGAAACAGACTAACAACCAAAAGGTGGAGGAAGCCAGCCTGCCAGTCAGGGAAGAGAGACAGTGTTGTCTGGTGGAAACAGACCAACAACCAAAAGGTGGAGGAAGCCAGCCTGCCAGTCAGGGAAGAGAGACAGTGTTGTCTGGTGGAAACAGACCAATAACCAAAAGGTGGAGGAAGCCAGCCTGCCAGTCAGGGAAGAGAGACAGTGTTGTCTGGTGGAAACAGACCAATAACCAAAAGGTGGAGGAAGCCAGCCTGCCAGTCAGGGAAGAGAGACAGTGTTGTCTGGTGGAAACAGACCAATAACCAAAAGGTGGAGGAAGCCAGCCTGCCAGTCAGGGAAGAGAGACAGTGTTGTCTGGTGGAAACAGACCAATAACCAAAAGGTGGAGGAAGCCAGCCTGCCAGTCAGGGAAGAGAGACAGTGTTGTCTGGTGGAAACAGACCAATAACCAAAAGGTGGAGGAAGCCAGCCTGCCAGTCAGGGAAGAGAGACAGTGTTGTATGGTGGAAACAGACCAATAACCAAAAGGTGGAGGAAGCCAGCCTGCCAGTCAGGGAAGAGAGACAGTGTTGTATGGTGGAAACAGACCAATAACCAAAAGGTGGAGGAAGCCAGCCTGCCAGTCAGGGAAGAGAGACAGTTTTGTCTGGTGGAAACAGACTAACAACCAAAAGGTGGAGGAAGCCAGCCTGCCAGTCAGGGAAGAGAGACAGTGTTGTCTGGTGGAAACAGACCAACAACCAAAAGGTGGAGGAAGCCAGCCTGCCAGTCAGGGAAGAGAGACAGTGTTGTATGGTGGAAACAGACCAACAACCAAAAGGTGGAGGAAGCCAGCCTGCCAGTCAGGGAAGAGAGACAGTGTTGTATGGTGGAAACAGACCAATAACCAAAAGGTGGAGGAAGCCAGCCTGCCAGTCAGGGAAGAGAGACAGTGTTGTATGGTGGAAACAGACCAATAACCAAAAGGTGGAGGAAGCCAGCCTGCCAGTCAGGGAAGAGAGACAGTGTTGTATGGTGGAAACAGACCAATAACCAAAAGGTGGAGGAAGCCAGCCTGCCAGTCAGGGAAGAGAGACAGTGTTGTATGGTGGAAACAGACCAATAACCAAAAGGTGGAGGAAGCCAGCCTGCCAGTCAGGGAAGAGAGACAGTGTTGTATGGTGGAAACAGACCAACAACCAAAAGGTGGAGGAAGCCAGCCTGCCAGTCAGGGAAGAGAGACAGTGTTGTCTGGTGGAAACAGACCAACAACCAAAAGGTGGAGGAAGCCAGCCTGCCAGTCAGGGAAGAGAGACAGTGTTGTATGGTGGAAACAGACCAATAACCAAAAGGTGGAGGAAGCCAGCCTGCCAGTCAGGGAAGAGAGACAGTGTTGTCTGGTGGAAACAGACCAATAACCAAAAGGTGGAGGAAGCCAGCCTGCCAGTCAGGGAAGAGAGACAGTGTTGTATGGTGGAAACAGACCAATAACCAAAAGGTGGAGGAAGCCAGCCTGCCAGTCAGGGAAGAGAGACAGTGTTGTATGGTGGAAACAGACCAATAACCAAAAGGTGGAGGAAGCCAGCCTGCCAGTCAGGGAAGAGAGACAGTGTTGTATGGTGGAAACAGACCAACAACCAAAAGGTGGAGGAAGCCAGCCTGCCAGTCAGGGAAGAGAGACAGTGTTGTCTGGTGGAAACAGACCAATAACCAAAAGGTGGAGGAAGCCAGCCTGCCAGTCAGGGAAGAGAGACAGTGTTGTCTGGTGGAAACAGACCAACAACCAAAAGGTGGAGGAAGCCAGCCTGCCAGTCAGGGAAGAGAGACAGTGTTGTATGGTGGAAACAGACCAATAACCAAAAGGTGGAGGAAGCCAGCCTGCCAGTCAGGGAAGAGAGACAGTGTTGTATGGTGGAAACAGACCAACAACCAAAAGGTGGAGGAAGCCAGCCTGCCAGTCAGGGAAGAGAGACAGTGTTGTATGGTGGAAACAGACCAATAACCAAAAGGTGGAGGAAGCCAGCCTGCCAGTCAGGGAAGAGAGACAGTGTTGTATGGTGGAAACAGACCAATAACCAAAAGGTGGAGGAAGCCAGCCTGCCAGTCAGGGAAGAGAGACAGTGTTGTATGGTGGAAACAGACCAACAACCAAAAGGTGGAGGAAGCCAGCCTGCCAGTCAGGGAAGAGAGACAGTGTTGTATGGTGGAAACAGACCAATAACCAAAAGGTGGAGGAAGCCAGCCTGCCAGTCAGGGAAGAGAGACAGTGTTGTATGGTGGAAACAGACCAATAACCAAAAGGTGGAGGAAGCCAGCCTGCCAGTCAGGGAAGAGAGACAGTGTTGTATGGTGGAAACAGACCAACAACCAAAAGGTGGAGGAAGCCAGCCTGCCAGTCAGGGAAGAGAGACAGTGTTGTATGGTGGAAACAGACCAATAACCAAAAGGTGGAGGAAGCCAGCCTGCCAGTCAGGGAAGAGAGACAGTGTTGTATGGTGGAAACAGACCAATAACCAAAAGGTGGAGGAAGCCAGCCTGCCAGTCAGGGAAGAGAGACAGTGTTGTATGGTGGAAACAGACCAATAACCAAAAGGTGGAGGAAGCCAGCCTGCCAGTCAGGGAAGAGAGACAGTGTTGTCTGGTGGAAACAGACCAATAACCAAAAGGTGGAGGAAGCCAGCCTGCCAGTCAGGGAAGAGAGACAGTGTTGTATGGTGGAAACAGACCAATAACCAAAAGGTGGAGGAAGCCAGCCTGCCAGTCAGGGAAGAGAGACAGTGTTGTATGGTGGAAACAGACCAATAACCAAAAGGTGGAGGAAGCCAGCCTGCCAGTCAGGGAAGAGAGACAGTGTTGTCTGGTGGAAACAGACCAACAACCAAAAGGTGGAGGAAGCCAGCCTGCCAGTCAGGGAAGAGAGACAGTGTTGTATGGTGGAAACAGACCAATAACCAAAAGGTGGAGGAAGCCAGCCTGCCAGTCAGGGAAGAGAGACAGTGTTGTATGGTGGAAACAGACCAACAACCAAAAGGTGGAGGAAGCCAGCCTGCCAGTCAGGGAAGAGAGACAGTGTTGTCTGGTGGAAACAGACCAACAACCAAAAGGTGGAGGAAGCCAGCCTGCCAGTCAGGGAAGAGAGACAGTGTTGTCTGGTGGAAACAGACCAATAACCAAAAGGTGGAGGAAGCCAGCCTGCCAGTCAGGGAAGAGAGACAGTGTTGTATGGTGGAAACAGACCAACAACCAAAAGGTGGAGGAAGCCAGCCTGCCAGTCAGGGAAGAGAGAGTGTTGTCTGGTGGAAACAGACCAACAACCAAAAGGTGGAGGAAGCCAGCCTGCCAGTCAGGGAAGAGAGACAGTGTTGTATGGTGGAAACAGACCAATAACCAAAAGGTGGAGGAAGCCAGCCTGCCAGTCAGGGAAGAGAGACAGTGTTGTCTGGTGGAAACAGACCAATAACCAAAAGGTGGAGGAAGCCAGCCTGCCAGTCAGGGAAGAGAGACAGTGTTGTCTGGTGGAAACAGACCAATAACCAAAAGGTGGAGGAAGCCAGCCTGCCAGTCAGGGAAGAGAGACAGTGTTGTCTGGTGGAAACAGACCAACAACCAAAAGGTGGAGGAAGCCAGCCTGCCAGTCAGGGAAGAGAGACAGTGTTGTATGGTGGAAACAGACCAATAACCAAAAGGTGGAGGAAGCCAGCCTGCCAGTCAGGGAAGAGAGACAGTGTTGTCTGGTGGAAACAGACCAATAACCAAAAGGTGGAGGAAGCCAGCCTGCCAGTCAGGGAAGAGAGACAGTGTTGTATGGTGGAAACAGACCAACAACCAAAAGGTGGAGGAAGCCAGCCTGCCAGTCAGGGAAGAGAGACAGTGTTGTATGGTGGAAACAGACCAACAACCAAAAGGTGGAGGAAGCCAGCCTGCCAGTCAGGGAAGAGAGACAGTGTTGTCTGGTGGAAACAGACCAACAACCAAAAGGTGGAGGAAGCCAGCCTGCCAGTCAGGGAAGAGAGACAGTGTTGTCTGGTGGAAACAGACCAACAACCAAAAGGTGGAGGAAGCCAGCCTGCCAGTCAGGGAAGAGAGACAGTGTTGTCTGGTGGAAACAGACCAACAACCAAAAGGTGGAGGAAGCCAGCCTGCCAGTCAGGGAAGAGAGACAGTGTTGTATGGTGGAAACAGACCAATAACCAAAAGGTGGAGGAAGCCAGCCTGCCAGTCAGGGAAGAGAGACAGTGTTGTCTGGTGGAAACAGACCAACAACCAAAAGGTGGAGGAAGCCAGCCTGCCAGTCAGGGAAGAGAGACAGTGTTGTATGGTGGAAACAGACCAATAACCAAAAGGTGGAGGAAGCCAGCCTGCCAGTCAGGGAAGAGAGACAGTGTTGTATGGTGGAAACAGACCAATAACCAAAAGGTGGAGGAAGCCAGCCTGCCAGTCAGGGAAGAGAGACAGTGTTGTATGGTGGAAACAGACCAATAACCAAAAGGTGGAGGAAGCCAGCCTGCCAGTCAGGGAAGAGAGACAGTGTTGTATGGTGGAAACAGACCAATAACCAAAAGGTGGAGGAAGCCAGCCTGCCAGTCAGGGAAGAGAGACAGTGTTGTCTGGTGGAAACAGACCAACAACCAAAAGGTGGAGGAAGCCAGCCTGCCAGTCAGGGAAGAGAGACAGTGTTGTATGGTGGAAACAGACCAATAACCAAAAGGTGGAGGAAGCCAGCCTGCCAGTCAGGGAAGAGAGACAGTGTTGTATGGTGGAAACAGACCAACAACCAAAAGGTGGAGGAAGCCAGCCTGCCAGTCAGGGAAGAGAGACAGTGTTGTATGGTGGAAACAGACCAATAACCAAAAGGTGGAGGAAGCCAGCCTGCCAGTCAGGGAAGAGAGACAGTGTTGTCTGGTGGAAACAGACCAATAACCAAAAGGTGGAGGAAGCCAGCCTGCCAGTCAGGGAAGAGAGACAGTGTTGTATGGTGGAAACAGACCAATAACCAAAAGGTGGAGGAAGCCAGCCTGCCAGTCAGGGAAGAGAGACAGTGTTGTATGGTGGAAACAGACCAACAACCAAAAGGTGGAGGAAGCCAGCCTGCCAGTCAGGGAAGAGAGACAGTGTTGTATGGTGGAAACAGACCAACAACCAAAAGGTGGAGGAAGCCAGCCTGCCAGTCAGGGAAGAGAGACAGTGTTGTATGGTGGAAACAGACCAACAACCAAAAGGTGGAGGAAGCCAGCCTGCCAGTCAGGGAAGAGAGACAGTGTTGTCTGGTGGAAACAGACCAATAACCAAAAGGTGGAGGAAGCCAGCCTGCCAGTCAGGGAAGAGAGACAGTGTTGTCTGGTGGAAACAGACCAACAACCAAAAGGTGGAGGAAGCCAGCCTGCCAGTCAGGGAAGAGAGACAGTGTTGTATGGTGGAAACAGACCAACAACCAAAAGGTGGAGGAAGCCAGCCTGCCAGTCAGGGAAGAGAGACAGTGTTGTCTGGTGGAAACAGACCAAGAACCAAAAGGTGGAGGAAGCCAGCCTGCCAGTCAGGGAAGAGAGACAGTGTTGTATGGTGAAAAAAAAGTATTGGCATTTGTGTTAACCCTTTATAGCCTGCCAGCGAAGCCTGCCCAGGTGCTCCACATCAGCTTACAATTCTCCCATTTCTGCCCACTGGCCTCCTGCAACAAGCAGACTACCAAACAGGAGATCTGAGAAAACAGAGTGGGAGGGACGTCACAATAACACTGTTTATACAACATACAGTACAGTTTAGTGATGAATACTACTGTTAACACAACATTCAGTACAGTTGTGTAATTAATCACTTTTAATACAACATGCGGTACAGTTGTGTAATTAATAAATCTTAAAACAACATCCAGTACAGTTTAGTAATTAGTAACTCTGTTAATACAACATACAGTACAGTTTAGTAATTAATAACAGTTAATACAACATACAGTACAGTTTAGTAATTAGTAACTCTGTTAATACAACATACAGTACAGTTTAGTAATTAATAACAGTTAATACAACATACAGTACAGTTTAGTAATTAGTAACTCTGTTAATACAACATTCAGTACAGTTTAGTAATTAGTAACTCTGTTAATACAACATACAGTACACAGTTCTGTAACTTTTAATACAACATGCGGTACAGTTTAGTAATTAGCAACTCCGTTAATTCAACATTCAGTACAGGTTAGTAATTAATAAATCTTAATACAACATTCAGTACAGTTCTGTAACTAATACCATTGTTAATACAACATTCAGTACAGTTCTGTAACTAATACCATTGTTAATACAACATTCAGTTCAGTTTAATAATTCATAAATCTTAATATAACATTCAGTCCAGTTTACTGATGAATAACTGTTACTACAACATATTAAGCCTTTATTTAACTAGGCAAGTCTGTTAAAAACCTCTTCAGGCTAGGGTCCTTTTTCCTGAATTTCTCCCTGACTGACGTGCCCAAAGTAAACTGCCTGTTACTCAGGCCCAGAAGCCAGGACATGCAAATAATTGGTATCATTGGATAGAAAACACTTTGACGTTTGTAGATATATTAAAACAATGTATGAGATTATAACACAATAGATATGGTCGGAGTAAATCTAAAGAAAAACCAACCAGATTTTTTTTTTAAGATCCCATGCTCTTACAATGGAAGGTTTAGGGTCATATCCAAATCCAGCTCCCAGATTGCAATTCCTATGGCTTCCACTAGATGTCAACAGTCTTTTTTCAAGGTTTCAGGCTTGTTTCTTCCCAAACGAGGAAGAATTTTGAGTTTTAATATAGTTAGTCACAGTTGGAAATCAGTCTGTGCGCTCGCAACAAAGAGGACGCGCACCTGCTAATTTTGTTTTCCTATTGAACATACTTCATTCCAAATGAAATATAATAGTTTAATTACATTTTAGGGTACCTGAGGATTAAGTATAAACGTATTTTCACTTGTTTTAACAAAGTTTAGCGGTAGCTTTTTGGATTCCTTTCTCTGCATGTTGAACGAGTGGATTTCTCAAATCGATGGCGCCAACTAAACAGACTTTTTGGGATATAACAAAACGACCATACATGTTGTAGCTGGGACCCTTTGGATCGGAAATCAGAGGAAGATTATCAAAAATTAAGTGAAAATTTAATCGCTATTTATGATTTTATGAAGCCTGTGCCGGTGGAAAACTTTGTTGATGTGGGGCGCTATCCTCAAGCAATCGCATGGCATACTTTCGCTGTAAAACCTATTGTAAATCAGATAATGCAGTTTGATGAACAAGAATTTAAGCGTTTAATCTATATAAAACACTTGTATGCGCCTAAATGTTTAATATCCGTCATTTTTATGATTATTTATTTGAATTGCGCGCAGTCCAATTTCACCGGAAGTTGTCAAAAAGACTAGCCCTAAGTTAAGAACAAATTCTTCTATACAATGACGGCCAAAGCCTAATCCAGACGATGCTGGGCCAATTGTGTGCCGCCCTATGGGACAACCCAATCACGGCCGGTTGTGATCCAGCATGGCATCAAACCAGGATCTGTAGTGACGAGCACTGAGCACTGAGATGCAGTGCCTTAGATCGCTGCGCCACTCGGGAGCCCGAGTTAATAACTCTGTTAATACAACGTAAAGTTCAGTGATGAATATCACTGTTAATACAACATTCAGTAGTTGCTGGTCATTCGTCCTGAAGCCTCATGGGAACATCGCTAACTCTAACCCGTCTGTCACAACACTTTAACTCCTCCAGTGGCCAGGCCTCAAACTATTAAATCTGCTCTGTGTGTGTGCGTGTGTGTGTGTGTGTGTGTGTGTGTGTGTGTGTGTGTGTGTGTGTGCGTGTGTGTGTGTGTTTGTGATGAACAGCAGATGAGATTCCTCAGGGTCTGTTTTCCCAGAAGACTGTGCTTCCTGCTCCGCTCCAATGATCCCTTTCCACTGTGGGAAAACTGCTGCACACACACACACACACACACACACACACACACACGCACCCCTATAACAGACATACACACACACACACACACATATACATAGACACAGACACACTCACAGCACCCCATTCCAGACTCACAAATAGTTACTCTTAATTTTTGTTTCATACAGTAACAGTCAGTGTGTGTGTCTGAGTGAGAGAGAGAGACATGAGGCTAGTTGGGGGTCAAGGTAAGCCAGAGAGGGTCATGGGAAGACAGTTTCTCCTCATGTCTGTTTATATACACACAGCAACAGAGACAGGCAGTATTTGTAGCCTTATCCGGTGGCCTAGGGTTGTACTCCAGTGCCCTTAAAGGTATTCTCTGCTGCTATCACTTGTTTCACACAGAGCCATCATAGTGAGCACTAACCCATCATACCCATTGTAGCTAGCTAGTGAACGCTAACACATCATACCCAGCAAAGCTAGCTAGTGAGTGCTAGTGGGATTTGACCCATCGTAGCAAGCTAATGAGTGCTAGTCACTGCTAACCAATCTAGCTACTGAGCGCTAACCCACCATCGAAGTTAGCAAGTGTTAGCTAGTGACTGCTATCCCATGGTAGCTAGCTAGTAACTCATCATAGCTAGATAGCCACTGCTAACCCGTCATAGCTAACTAGTTACTGCTAACCCAGTTAGTTGGTGAGTGATGTATTTTTAGCCATGGTTTTGGTAACGGTTGATAATAGTTATGAGGAAGGAATGGAGGGAGGATAGGGTGGAGGGAGGGCAGAGTGGAGAGGGGGGGTTGATGTCATGCCAGCTGTAATTCTGTTTAGTCTTCCTCAGAACAGAACAAACCCTGCAATCTAAATATAAACACTGCTGTGTCACACAAACACACCCCCCACACACACATATTCACACAAAGACTCTGTGAAAAGTAGTATATCAAATTCACTGCCCACTCCTTTGAATTGCACTTGATGAAGTACGCTATGCTGCAGTGTTGTCTGTCTGACTGTCCCAAACTTTAAATGGTTCCTAGCAGTCACACCGCGATTGGATTGAATGCCAGGCTAAATGTTATTTTATACACAGTTATGTCAACCCCTCTCTGCTTTCTCTTGGCTGGTAACAACACATATTCTACTGGAGTGTTAACATATTGACTCTGTGTGTGTGGAGATCCATGAATCAGTCCAGTCATACACACAATAGACCACCCAGAGAGACACTCAGCACTGTCAACACTCTGACACTGAGCAGACACACACACATGCTCAACACACCCCTGGGTTTTAAAGGTCCTTTGTAGCTCAGTTGGTTAAGCTTGTAACGCCAAGGTAGTGGGTTCAAATCCCGGGACCACCCATATGTAAAATGTATAAAATAATGACTATAAATTGCTGAAGATAATAAAGTGCCATATATTACAGTGATTTCAGAAAGAATTCAGACCCCTTGACTTTTTACACATTTTGTTAGGTTACAGCCTTATTCTAAAATTGATTAAATTGTTTATTTTCCAATCTGCACACAATTCCCCATAATGACAAAGCAAAAACAGGTTTTTAGATATTCAGACCCTTCACTCAGTACTTTGATGAAGCACCTTTGGCAGTGATTACTTCTTGGGTATGACGCTACAAGCTTGGCATACCTGTATATGGGGAGTTTCTCCCATTCTTCTCTACAGATCCTGTCAAGCTTTGTCAGTTTGGATGGGGAGCGTTGCTGCACAGCTATCTTAGCACAGCTAAGTCTCTCCAGAGATGTTTGATGGGGTTCAAGTCCAGGCTCTCGCTGGGCAACTTAAGGACATTCAGAGACTTGTCCCAAAACCACTCCAGCGTTGTCTTGGCTGTGTGCTTAGGGTTGTTATCCCGTTGGAAGGTGAACCTCCGCCCCAGTCTGAGGTCCTGAGCACTCTGGAGCAGGTTTCTCTGTGCTTTGCGCCGTTAATCATTCTCTCAATCCTGATGAGTCTCCCAGTCCCTGCCGCTGAAAAACATCCCCACAGCATGATGCTGCCACCACCATGCTTCACCATAGGGATGGTGCCAGGTTTCCTCCAGACGTGAAGCATGACATTCAGGCCAACGAGTTCAATCTTGGTTTCATCAGACCATCCCTATGGTCATGGTCTGACAGTCTTTAGGTGCTTTTTGGCATACTCCAAGCGGGCTGTCATGTGTCTTTTACTGAAGAGCGTCTGGCCACTCTACCATAAAGGCCTGATTGGTGGAGTGCTGCAGAGACGGTTGTCCTTCTGGAAGGTTCTCCCATCTCCACAGATGAACTCTGGAGCTCTGTCAGAATGACCATCGGGTTCTTGGCCACCTCCCTGATCAAGGCCCTCCTCCCCCGATTGCTCAGTTTGGCCAGATGGCCAGCTCTAGGAAAAGTCTTGATGGTTCCAAACTTCTTCCATTTAAGAATTATGGAGGCCACTGTGTTCTTGGGGACCTTCAATGCTGCAGACATTTTTTGGTACCCTTTCCCAGATCTGTGCATCGACACAATCCTTTCTTGGAGCTCTACGGACAATTCCTTCGACCTCATGGCTTGGTTTGTGCTCTGACATGTGCTAACTGTGGGCATTATATAGACAGGTGTGTATCTTTCCAAATAATGTCCAATCAATTGAATTTAACACAGGTGGATGCCAATCAAGATGTAGAAACATCTCAAGGATGATCAATGCAAACAGGATGCACCTGAGCTCAATTTTGAGTCTCAAATCAAATCAAATTTTATTGGTCACTTACAAGTGTTGAGCAGATGTTTTTGCGGGTGTAGCGAAATGCTTGTGCTTTTAGCTCTGACAGTGCAGTAATATCTAACAAGTAATATCTAATATTTATATAGGCGCAGTTACGTTCCATATGAAAACACACACCGTTTCCTACTGCTAGTCACAACACTGATTAACTCGTTGTTAGCTGGCTAGCTAGCATCACTACCTACCTCGATGACTGAAGACAAAGAAATCTCCTATTCCATTGCCATGGCAGCGAACATTCCGCCACCAAATCCCTTGGTTCTCACAGGGGACTGGAATACTAATTGGGACAACTTCAGGGATGAATTCGAGGACTGTGCGCTGGCAACCGGTCTACATGAGAAACCCAACGAGGTACAAGCGGCAACTCTGAGGAGTTTAATGGGCAACGAATGCAGGCATATCTACCGGCACAATCTCACTCTCACAGCACGACAACAGTGTGATGCAAAGGCTATATTGGATGCATTGGAGAATTACTTCAAACCCGCCAGAAACGTCATTTACAGTACGCAACTTTGTAACCCGTTTGAGAGAAAAATCCGCCACTTGTGAATACAGGGGGTTTGAAAGATGAATTGATTCGTGACAAAATAGTACTGGGAATTGCAAATGAGGATACGCGCCGGCGTCTACTGAGAGAGAGAGGCTTAACATTAGTAATTGCCATTGAAATGTGCCGCACTGCTGAAGTCACTGACATGAGAATGAGAGCATTGGAAATCGAAACCCCACGCTCCGACGTTGATACTGTTCGGTGAACACAGAGAGCCCCGTAGCATGTAAATACTATGGGAATACACACACGTGGCAAAGAGCACTACCCTGCCTACATAAAACCATGCAGAGCTTGTGGAACTAATAATCACTTTGCAAAAGTGTGTCTCAAAAGCAACAGAAGGGTGAGTGAGGGCAAGATTCACTGTGTTGATGATGTCACTCAATGTTCAGAACTGAACAGTGAAAGTGACATTTACATGCATGAATCCATTGGGGCTGTACACTCAAGAGGGAAGAAATGGTTTGTGACACTACGATTACACAACAAGCAACAACAATGTCAACTGGATTCCGGTGCTACATGCAACGTAATGAGCTACAAAGACAAACTCAATCTGGCACCTGACACACATCTATTGCCCAGTGATACTAGACTAAAGCTGTACTCAAGAGAGCTAATGAGCACCTTTGAGACCGAATGTGTTATTCGGGGACGCAAACACAAGCTAGAGTTTGAGATTGTGAAAACCAGTCAACATCCTCTCCTCTCAGGCTCTACATGCGAACGCCTGGGACTGATGCAGTTCACTGTATCAAATTACCTGCAAATTGTGGATCATGTCCAGCATGGACCCCTGTCCAAAGAACAACTACTCAGCAGATATGACAATGTATTCAACATGTGCTTCAAAGTGCCTGGGGAGGTACACTTTGAAGTGGATGAGAGCATCACTCCTCGCAATGTGCCCTGCGCAATGAAAGTGGCTGTGAAGGCCCAGCTGGACAAGTATGAGGCCGATGGCCACATGACATCTGTGACTGAACCAACGAACTGGATCAGCAATATGGTCATAGTGAAAAAAAAGAGAGAAGCTGAGGGTCTGAAGCTGAGGGTCTGCATCGACCCAAAGCATCTGAACCAAGCACTGAAATGATCCCACCACATGCCGACACTAGAGGATGTCCTCTATAAACTTCCCAAGACCAGGATTTTCACCTTGGTGGATGCCCGAGATGCATTCCTTCAATGCAAGCTGGACGAAGAAAGCAGCTTCATGACTACCTTCTGGACCCCCTGGGGTCGGAAACGCTGGCTCAAGCCCCCGTTTGGTGTCTCAGTGGCACCTGAGGTAGACCAACGCAAGCAGCACGAGTTACTGGCTGGGCTCAAGGGCATTGAACCCATCGCCGATGATGTCCTTATCGTAGGCTGTGGTGACACAGACGAAGAAGCAGAACGCGACCATGATGTGAAGCTCCTGGTACTGATGGAGCGCTGCCGATCAGTTAAGCTTCTTCTTGGCCTGAAGAAGTTGCAGTTCAAGGTGAAAGACGTCCATTTCCATGGCCACATTCTCTCGGAAAAAGGCCTGAAGCCGGACCCAAAGACACACCATGGCTGGACAAAGACACACCATGGCACTGGCTACCCAAGCACGAGGCCGCAGTGCAAGAGATGAAATCTCTGGCTTCATCCATGCCAGTGTTGCGCTACTACGACATCACAAAGCCTGTCACAATCCAGAGCGACTCCAGCCAAAGGGGACTTGGATGCTGCCTTATGCAGGAAGGCCAGCCCGTCGCGTTTGCCTCGAGAGCGCTCACCCCCAACGAACAAAACTGTGTACAAATTGAGAAAGAGTGCCTCAGCATCGTCTTCTCCTGCCAGCGATTCCATCACTACTTATATGGTCGAGAGCTGGTCACCGCTGAAACTGACCATAAACCATTCATTGCCATATTCAGTAAACCTCTCCTCAACGCACTCAAGAGGCTTCAAAGCATGCTCCTGACTCTGCAAAACTACAGCCTGAAGGTAATTTACAAGCCAGGACCAGAGATGTACATCAGCGACACACTGAACAGGGCAACAGCACAATGTACAGGCAGAGGCACTGTCTATCAGTGGCAGGCCATCTGTTCGCTACAGCAGGAACAACAAGATGTTCAACAGATCAATCAGGCAGACTACTTAAACGTCACAGATCACCGCCTAGCCCAGATCAGGCAACACACTGACAAGGACAAACACCTACAGTCACTGAAGTCCATGGCTCTCGCAGGTTGGCCATACCTGAAAGAGGAGACACCTTTCACAGTGAGAGAATACTGGACCTTTCGAGATGACATCAGCGTGCAAAATGGCGTCTTGTTCAGAGGTCAGAAGGTCATTATTCCCAAATCACTACGTCCAGAGATGCTTACCCGCATACACTCCAGTCACGTTGGAGGTGACGCATGCTACCGCCAGGCTCGTGAAACATTATACTGGCCAAACATGCAAGCAGAAATTAAAGACTTTGTCAGCAGCTGTACCACATGCAACGAGTACGCTCATGAACAGCAAAAGGAAATCATGATGTCACACGAACTGCCCACAAGGGCCTGGCAAATCGTCAGCATGGACTTATTCAGCCACAGACAAAAGGACTATCTTCTCATCGTTGATCACTACTCTGACTTTTGGGAAATTGAACTGCTCTCTGACTTGTCTGCAGAGACGGTCAGAACGCGCTGCAAGGTGCAGTTTGCAAGGCAAGGTCAGCCTGACAAGGTAATCACGGACAATGGCCCACAATTCACTGCACAGTTCAAGCGTTTTGTCTCAGAATGGGAGTTTGACCACGTGACCTCCTCTCCAAGACACCCAAAAGCAAATGGCAAGGCTGTCAAGATTGCAAAAAACCTGTTAAGCAGGGCCTTGCGTGACAGCAACGACCCATGGAAAGCGATCTTACACCCACTTAAAACATGGACAGCAGCCCAGCACAACGCCTTCTGTCCAGACGTCTGAAGACTACCATCCCCGTAGCTAACAAGCTACTTGAGCCCTGCGTCATGGTTGGCATCACGGACAAACTGCGTCACAGAAAGCAGCTCACTAAGTGCTTCTACCGGACTGCTCGAGACCTACCAGAGCTGGAGGTGGGTGAAACGATAAGGATGAAACCGCTGCCGGGAGACCACACAGGACTTTCGAGGCTGGGCACATGCCTACAGAGAGTTGCACCACGTTCTTACCTGGTGGATGTTGGTGGATCCCTCTATCGTCGCAATCAGGTGGATCTGCGCGTAGCAGAGCAGACAAACCAGAACACGCCGTACACTCACCTAGATGAGCTGGATCACAGTCCAGGCCTAAGGGTAAGGGGTGCAGAATTGAGACATGAGCCAACTGAAGGTGAGGCTTCTACCCCACCAAGCTCTGCAGCTCGTGGCCCTAATCCTACTCCTGTCAGAGCCAATACTTACTCACGGGTGGGCCGACTGTGCAAGCCACCGGACAGGCTTACTCTGTAAGCAAGAGATTGTTAACTTGTCCTCTGTTAATTAAAATAAAAATTAAAAGGAGGATGACAACTGAAGTAAAAAGAAAATGTCATGCTTTTTCAATTGTTATGACTTGACTGTTAAGAACTTAATGTTATGCCGTTATGTTTGCACTTTCTATTGAAAAGGATGATGTTACGGAGTCTAGTTGATAGGTTTTCGACTAGCTGGACTTGTGGCCATGGGCGGGGTTGGGCACCCTTTTCCGGGGGTCAGGCCCCCCTTTCTGGGTCAGCCTCAGCCCTCTCTGGCCCTCTCCCCATCTCTCCCCTCTCCCCATATCACTGGGGTAGGAAGCTGGCTGGCTGTAGTTGCACCTCCTGGTACCCCCCCCCCCCCCCCCTTCAGCCCACACAGTAACTGGGTTAGAGAGTTAATGTCACCTGTAATTGCACACTGGACAGGTGTAATGAACACATGTAACAATGACCATAACAAGCGTTCTAATCACCTGTAAATACACACTGGACAGGTGTAATGAATATATGTAAAAATGGCCATAACAGGCATTCTAATCACCTGTAAATGCACACTGGACAGGTGTAATGAACGCTTGTAAAAATGGCCATAACAAGTGTTCTAATCACCTGTAAATGCACACTGGACAGGTTTAATGAATATATGTAAAAAGGCCCATAACAAGCGTTCTAATCACCTGTAAATACACACTGGACAGGTTTAATGAATATATGTAAAAATGACCATAACAAGCGTTCTAATCACCTGTAAATGCACACTGGACAGGTGTAATGAACACATGTAAAAATTACTTTTGACTCCTGAAAAAAGCTTGTGAAAAATGTTAATTACAAGTGTTAAGACGAATTCACTGTAGGACGATCTGAACATTTTGGCTTTCCATAGCGCCAGAGAATTTACGAACGCGCCTTTTGGTTGAGCGGGGTTCCGTCGCCATGGTGACCAATAGACATCAACAACCCGACGGTCGACATGGCATCTGAGACTAAGTTTTCCTTCAACCTCCTCCCAACCAAGACATTTTCCTTCCTTCAGGACAAAAGCACACTACAACTACTCATGAAATGGTTACGTTATAGATCTTATGGTTTTGTGTCATTTATTTGTCTATGTTTATAGCTATTTAGCTATAGTTATCAACATCATCCTAGCTAGCTACTGTTACTAACGTTAGCCGACCAGCTATGTAGACAAGACAAACTAGCTAGGTATATCAGTGTGTCAGTTCTCTAGTGAAACCAGCTAATGGATTTGTGTGTGTGTGTGTGTGTCAGGTCCATGCTAGGGCGCATCTCAGCCCAGGCCTTCAGCTTTGACCAGAACTTCTACCCATACAACAGCCACGACTTTACTCTGGTGAGTTAACACACACACACACGTTTGTTTCCAGGCACTGCACTTTGTAAAGGGCCAATAGTAATGTCTCTGTGTGTGTGTGTGTGTGTGTGTCAGAGTTTCTTCAGAGACCCCTGTGTGCTGACCAACCTCAGGAAGATGGAGGCTGGAGCCTGGGTTACTCTGGGTATGTCATGTCACCTCTATCACCTCTACCCAGTTAGCAATCCAAAGGCCTTCGTCCCTCCAGAGTGGTTGCACGCTGTGCAATAGATTTTTTTGCCAATTGCCTCATTCATGGGGTGATATGACACTTTGTCAAGCAGCAGCCTTGCTCCTGCCAGTCACGTGCCGTTTTCCTCACGCAGCCTACCGTCCCTCTCCCAACCCGCTACACTACAGCTGCCAATCGGAGGCAAGATGCTTTTTCAGCGTCAAGCCAGTGGCGTGCATACTCCCTGTCACCACTTATTTGGATCTATTTGTATTATTTAAGATACATTGGATGCCATGTTCATTTGAAAAACAGTTGGGGATTTCCTATAAGTATTTATACATACTGGAAATTAGTGTGTGTGTGTGTGTGTGTGTGTGTGTGTGTGTGTGTGTAAAATATCAGATAGTGAGGGCCAGTCCTAGATCAACAGGTGACAAAAAATAAATAGTCAAATTAAATGTTTTATTGACAGGCTTCTCACACAGTAAAATGGCAACAAAAGTGACATAGTAAAGGAATCAAAGTGACATTGTAATTGTAATCAAATAAAAACAGAATACTAAATCAAGTACAGAAACATGCAGATCAAAGAAAATAAGTTAACTTAGCCTATAGGCATCTATACTGAACAAAAATATAAACTCAACATGACAATTTCAACAATTTCATGAGTTATAGTTCATATAAGGAAATAGGTCAATTGAAATCAATTAATTAGGCCCTAATCTATGGAAAATGGCTACCCAGACTATTGCTGATGCTTTGCCTGTTTGATGGCTCGTCAGAGGTCGTAGTGTAATTTCTTATAATTGTCCGGGTGAATGTCCCGCTCCTTGAAAGCGGCAGCTCTAATCGATTGGTCAGTGCGGATGCTGCCTGCAATCCATGGCTTCTGGTTGGGGTATGTACGTACGGTTGTTGTGGAGACAATGTTGTCGATTAACTTATTAATGAAGGAGACTGATGTAAATATTATCGGATGAATTCTGGAACATATTCCAGTCTGTGCTAGCAAAACAGTCCTGTAGCTTAGCAACCGCTTCATCGGACCACTTCCGGTACATCCTGTTTGAGTTTTTGCTTGTAATCAGGAATCAGGAGGATAGCGTTATGGTCTGATTTGCCAAAGGGAAGGCGAGGGAGGGCCTTGTATGCGTTTCTGTGTGCGTAGTAAAGGTGATCTAGAGTTAATGGCAAAGAAGGGGGCCGAGTGATAAATGGCAGATACAGTGCCTTGCGAAAGTATTCGGCCCCCTTGAACTTTGCGACCTTTGCCACCTTTCAGGCTTCAAACATAAAGATATAAAACTGTATTTTTTTGTGAAGAATCAACAACAAGTGGGACACAATCATGAAGTGGAAAAACATTTATTGGATATTTCAAACTTTTTTAACAAATCAAAAACTGAAAAATTGGGCGTGCAAAATTATTCAGCCCCCTTTAGTTAATACTTTGTAGCGCCACATTTTGCTGCGATTACAGCTGTAAGTCGCTTGGGTTTTGTCTCTATCAGTTTTGCACATCGAGAGACTGACATTTTTTCCCATTCCTCCTTGCAAAACAGCTCGAGCTCAGTGAGGTTGGATGGAGAGCATTTGTGAACAGCAGTTTTCAGTTCTTTCCACAGATTCTCGATTGGATTCAGGTCTGGACTTTGACTTGGCCATTCTAACACCTGGATATGTTTATTTTTGAACCATTCCATTGTAGATTTTGCTTTATGTTTCGGATCATTGTCTTGTTGGAAGACAAATCTCCGTCCCAGTCTCAGGTCTTTTGCAGACTCCATCAGGTTTTCTTCCAGAATGGTCCTGTATTTGGCTCCATCCATCTTCCCATCAATTTTAACCATCTTCCCTGTCCCTGCTGAAGAAAAGCAGGCCCAAACCATGATGCTGCCACCACCATGTTTGACAGTGGGGATGGTGTGTTCAGCTGTGTTGCTTTTACGCCAAACATAACGTTTTGCATTGTTGCCAAAAAGTTCAATTTTGGTTTCATCTGACCAGAGCACCTTCTTCCACATGTTTGGTGTGTCTCCCAAGTGGCTTGTGGCAAACTTTAAACAACACTTTTTATGGATATCTTTAAGAAATGGCTTTCTTCTTGCCACTCTTCCATAAAGGCCAGATTTGTGCAATATACGACTGATTGTTGTCCTATGGACAGAGTCTCCCACCTCAGCTGTAGATCTCTGCAGTTCATCCAGAGTGATCATGGGCCTCTTGGCTGCATCTCTGATCAGTCTTCTCCTTGTATGAGCTGAAAGTTTAGAGGGACGGCCAGGTCTTGGTAGATTTGCAGTGGTCTGATACTCCTTCCATTTCAATATTATCGCTTGCACAGTGCTCCTTGGGATGTTTAAAGCTTGGGAAATCTTTTTGTATCCAAATCCGGCTTTAAACTTCTTCACAACAGTATCTCGTACCTGCCTGGTGTGTTCCTTGTTCTTCATGATGCTCTCTGCGCTTTTAACGGACCTCTGAGACTATCACAGTGCAGGTGCATTTATACGGAGACTTGATTACACACAGGTGGATTGTATTTATCATCATTAGTCATTTAGGTCAACATTGGATCATTCAGAGATCCTCACTGAACTTATGGAGACAGTTTGCTGCACTGAAAGTAAAGGGGCTGAATAATTTTGCACGGACAATTTTTCAGTTTTTGATTTGTTAAAAAAGTTTGAAATATCCAGTAAATGTCGTTCCACTTCATGATTGTGTCCCACTTGTTGTTGATTCTTCACAAAAAAATACAGTTTTATATCTTTATGTTTGAAGCCTGAAATGTGGCAAAAGGTCGCAAAGTTCAAGGGGGGCGAATACTTTCGCAAGGCACTGTATTTGAGGGCAGAACTAATACACAGGCTCTGACCTCTCACTAAGGGATGGCCAGATGGTGAACTACAAAGCACAAAATGGCCACCCCTACAAGAACTTGATGATGCATAGAAAAACTAGCAAGTTGTACATCCTCGTTCAGCCACGGCTCCAAGAAACAGAGGATATTACAGTTTTTCAGGTGTCGTTGATGAGATAGTCTGGAACGGAGCTCACCCAGTTTGTTCTCCAGTGACTGCACATTTTCCAACAAAACAGTGGTGTGGTAGATGGACGTAGTCTTGTCTTGTCGCGGCCCTTCTTGCCTCTTTGGAGTCCGGGGTAAGCCGATCCCAAAATAGTCGACCGCCAAAAACGACAATACCCAGAAGCAAAGGGAATGCTAGCAAGGTGGGGCTGACCCACATATTACGGGTCAAGCCACACCAGGAAGAGAGAGAGAGCAAGGAGCTGTGGACCTGTGAACCATTGAGAAAGAGGAAGTGATAATATATCTGATGGATTTACCGTGTATGACCTGGACTGTTTGGACTTACCAGTTGGCGGTTTTGGACCCTGATCTACCGAGAACCCGATTTGTGTACCGAACCCTGCTGTCCTTGACCACGCCTGCGGCCTGGGGGGGTCTAGAAACAAACATTCGGGCACTGTCCTGTTCGAAAGAGCTCTCTCTGGTGTGATCTTGTTGTCGGCCTTCCGCTTAATTCGTTTACAAACTCTCCTAACCCTGAAGAGAATCGTCACATGTTTTTTCGCTTCCAGTTGCACAGGTTACATGCTGGTAAAAATGAGGTAAAACAGATTTCAGTGTTCTGCAATAAAATCACTGGCCATGAGAAATGCTGCATCTGAATGTGCATTTCCTTGTTTGCTTTTGGCCCTGTACAGCTCATTGAGTCCTGTCTTAGTGCCAGCATCGGTTCTTGGTAGTAAATAGACCACTATGAAAAATATATCTGAACTCTCTAGGTAAATAGTATGGTCTGCAGCTTATCATGAGGTATTGTAACTCAGACAAGCAAAATCTTGAGACTTTCTTAACATTAGCTATTGTTAACAAAGACACACCCCTCCCTTTCTAGCCTTTACCCGAGTCTGCCGTCTGATCTTGATGATGCATAGAAAAACTAGCAAGTTGTACATCCTCGTTCAGCCACGGCTCCAAGAAACAGAGGATATTACAGTTTTTCAGGTGTCGTTGATGAGATAGTCTGGAACGGAGCTCACCCAGTTTGTTCTCCAGTGACTGCACATTTTCCAACAAAACAGTGGTGTGGTAGATGGACGTAGTCTTGTCTTGTCGCGGCCCTTCTTGCCTCTTTGGAGTCCGGGGTAAGCCGAATGGCCAGAGCTGCCAACTTATTGAGGCAGAAATCTTCATCTAAATTGAGGTTAGTGATAGCTGTTCTGATGTCCAGAAGCTGTTTTCAGTCATAGGTAATGATGGCAGAGAAAAAAAATAAATAGCAGAATTGGTCAGGAGCCCGTAAGAGGGCAGGTATCTTCCATCAGTACAGTGTGTGTGTGTGTTCCAGAGGGTGAGGTGGTGTGTGTACAGGCAGAGGTAGTGCCGTGCAGTAAGGTCAGTATGGAGATGTTTGACCCTCTCTACTCCAGTGGAATCATCACATCCTCTGGACACATCACCAAATGTTTCCATGACACACACCCTGACTACGACCTACTGAGACAGGTAACATATGCACACAATACACACACACCTTCACAAACACACACACATTAACACTATTTATGCAACTTAATAGTCTTTATGCTCCTATTATGCTATCATAGTGTGTGTGTGTGTGTAGATGCTGCAGGAGGATGGCAGTGAGGAGTATGGAGTGATGGAGAGAAGAGAGTTCCTGTTCCTAGTGTTTAAACACATGACTCTGGGAGGAGAGCTGTGTCAGTATGAAGATACCATCAACCCCTACATAGACACCACCAGAACCATTTATAGGGATCTGGTCAGGTATACAGACACCGTACACCACACCATACTCACACCATACACTACAACATACACCCCAACATACACCACACATTCACCATGCACCACACATACCATACACCCACACCATACACCACACTGTACACCACACCATGCCACACACCATACACCTCACCGTACACCACTCCGTACACCATGCCATACACCACACCGTACATCACACCGTACTCAAACACTGTACACCACACCATACACCGTACACCATACCACACACACCGTACACCACACTGTACACCATACCATACACCCACACCATACACCCACAACGTACAACACAATGTACTCACACACCGTGCACCACACATACACCATACACCCACACCGTACACCACACCACACCATACTCACACACCGTACACCACACCACACCATACACCACACATACACCATACCATACTCACACACCGTACACCACGCCGTACACCACACATACACCCACACCATACACCACACCATACACCCACACATCATACACCACACCATACTCACACACTGTACACCACACCATATACCACACCATACTCCCCATACACACCACACCATACACACCATACCGTATACCATACACCACAGCATAAACACACCACACTGTATACCAATATACCACAACATACACCGTACACCACACCATACACCACACATACACCGTACACATGCACCATACACCATACCGTAAGCACACACCATACACTACACACACACACCATACCGTATACCATACACCACAGCATAAATACACACCATACCGTATACCATCCACCATGCCATACACCACACCATACACACACCACACTGTATACCAATATACCACACCATACACACCACAACGTATACCATACACCATTCCATACACCACACCATACACACACCACACCATAAACATACACCACACACACACCATACCATACACCCACACACACACCATACCATAAACATACACCGTACAGCACACATACACACACTCACACACACACCATATAAACACACAAACACACCATACACCCACACCCTAAACACACACCATACACACATATACACTGCACTATGCACACACACACACCACACCATACACCCCTGCACTAGTAGATGGTGTCTGTGATGCTTTGTGTTCCAGTGTTCAGAAGAATCCAGAGAGCAAGGAGATCAGTGTGGTTTCCACTGTCATCAAAGTCTCTGCTTTGGTAACATTATATTATTATTACTGCTATTGAAATATAATTGTTATCAAACACCATTGTAAATGCAACCTATATTTATGTTGATTTATTTTCCCTTTTGTACTTTAACTATTTGCACATCATTACAACACTGGGGAGGCAGGTAGCCTAGTGGTTAGAGCATTGGACTAGTAACTGAAAGGTTGGAAGATCAAATCCCCGAGCTGACAAGGTACAAATCTGTCGTTCTGCCCCTGAACAGGCAGTTAACCCACTGTTCCTAGGCCGTCATTGAAAATAAGAATTTGTTCTTAACTGACTTGCCTAGTAAAATAATAAATATAGACATATAACACATTTGAAATGTTTTGTGTAATGAGTGTGTGTTTTTATTGTTTTATTGTTTATTTCCCTTTTGTTCATTTCACTTGCTTTGGCAATGTAAACATATGTTTCCCATGCCAATAAAGCCCCTTAAATTGAAATTATATTGAAATTGAGAGAGAGAGACTCTCAGCTGTATCTTATCCTGTGTTCTCTTCAGGATGCATCCGGTGTGTGTTACCCAGCCAGAGAAGAAGAGGATCAGTCATTCTCCTACCTCATAGTGAACCCCTTCAGAAGACATGTCTATGTGTTCTACCACTGTTATGGAGTAGGCGCCTTCACACTGTAACATACAGACACACCATTCCAATGTTTTGGACAATCTGGTAGGGGGAGTGAATGAGTTCCTACTTCAGGGAGAATGAGGAGAAGCTGAGTTGGTCTATTGTCTCAGTAAGTGGCCTGCTAGGATGGACTGTTCCGTCTACAACTGCCTTCGGACTGTTCCGTCTGCAGCTACTGTCTGACTGTTCCGTCTACAACTACAGTCGGACTGTTCCGTCTACAACTACTGTCTGACTGTTCCGTCCACAACTACTGTCTGACTGTTCCGTCCACAACTACTGTCTGACTGTTCCGTCTACAACTACTGTCTGACTGTTCCGTCTACAGCTACTGTCTGACTGTTCCGTCTACAACTACTGTCTGACTGTTCCGTCTACAACTACTGTCTGACTGTTCCGTCTACAACTACTGACTGACTGTTCCGTCTACATCCGTTTACAACTACTGTCTGACTGTTCCGTCTACAACTACTGACTGACTGTTCCGTCTACAACTACTGTCTGACTGTTCCGTCTACATCCGTTTACAACTACTGTCTGACTGTTCCGTCTACAACTACTGACTGACTGTTCCGTCTACAACTACTGACTGACTGTTCCGTCTACAACTACTGACTGACTGTTCCGTCTACAACTACTGTCTGACTGTTCCGTCTACAACTACTGTCTGACTGTTCCGTCTACAGCTACAGTCGGACTGTTCCGTCTACAGCTACTGTCGGACTTCCGTCTACAGCTACTGTCGGACTGTTCCGTCTACAGCTGCTGTCGGACTGTTCCGTCTACAGCTACTGTCTGACTGTTCCGTCTACAACTACTGTCTGACTGTTCCGTCTACAACTACTGTCTGACTGTTCCGTCTACAACTACTGACTGACTGTTCCGTCTACAACTACTGTCTGACTGTTCCGTCTACAACTACTGTCTGACTGTTCCGTCTACAACTACTGTCTGACTGTTCCGTCTACAACTACTGTCGGACTGTTCCGTTGACAACTACTGTCTGACTGTACCGTCTACAGCTACTGTCGGACTGTTGCATCTACAGCTACTCTCTGACTGTTCCGTCTACAACTACTCTCTGACTGTTCCGTCTACAACTACTGTTGGACTGTTCCGTCGACAACTACTGTCTGGCTGTACCGTCTACAGCTTCTGTCGGACTGTTCCGTCTACAACTACTGTCTGACTGTTCCGTCTACAACTACTGTCTGACTTCCGTCTACAACTACAGTCGGACTGTTCCGTCTACAACTACTGACTGACTGTTCCGTCTACAACTACTGACTGACTTCCGTCTACAACTACAGTCGGACTGTTCCGTCTACAACTACTGTCTGACTGTTCCGTCTACAACTACTGTCGGACTGTTCCGTCGACAACTACTGTCTGACTGTTCCGTCTACAACTACTGTCTGACTGTTCCGTCTACAACTACTGTCGGACTGTTCCGTCTACAACTACTGTCGGTCTGTTCCGTCTACAGCTACTGTCTGACTGTTCCATCTACAACTACTGTCTGACTGTTCCGTCTACAACTACAGTCGGACTGTTCCGTCTACAACTACAGTCGGACTGTTCCGTCTACAGCTACAGTCGGACTGTTCCGTCTACAACTACTGTCTGACTGTTCCGTCTACAACTACTGTCTGACTGTTCCGTCTACAACTACTGTCTGACTGTTCCGTCTACAACTACTGTCTGACTGTTCCGTCTACAGCTACTGTCTGACTGTTCCGTCTACCGCTACTGTCTGACTGTTCCGTCTACAGCTACTGTCTGACTGTTCCGTCTACAGCTACTGTCTGACTGTTCCGTCTCCAGCTACTGTCTGACTGTTCCGTCTACAGCTACTGTCGGACTGTTCCATCTACAACTACTGTCGGACTGTTCCGTCGACAACTACTGTCGGACTGATCCGTCTACAGCTACTGTCGGACTGTTCCGTCTACAACTACAGTCGGACTGTTCCGTCTACAACTACTGTCTGACTGTTCCGTCTACAACTACTGTCTGACTGTTCCGTCTACAACTACTGTCTGACTGTTCCGTCTACAACTACTGTCTGACTGTTCCGTCTACAGCTACTGTCTGACTGTTCCGTCTACAACTACTGTCTGACTGTTCCGTCTACAGCTACTGTCGGACTGTTCCGTCTACAACTACTGTTTCACTGTTCCGTCTACAGCTACTGTCTGTCTGTTCCGTCTACAGCTACTGTCTGACTGTTCCGTCTACAACTACTGTCTGACTGTTCCGTCTACAACTACTGTCTGACTGTTCCGTCTACAACTACTGTCTGACTGTTCCGTCTACAGCTACAGTCGGACTGTTCCGTCTACAGCTACTGTCGGACTTCCGTCTACAGCTACTGTCGGACTTCCGTCTACAGCTACTGTCGGACTGTTCCGTCTACAGCTGCTGTCGGACTGTCCCGTCTACAACTACTGTCTGACTGTTCCGTCTACAACTACTGTCTGACTGTTCCGTCTACAACTACTGTCTGACTGTTCCGTCTACAACTACTGTCTGACTGTTCCGTCTACAACTACTGTCTGACTGTTCCGTCTACAACTACTGACTCACTGTTCCGTCTACAACTACTGTCTGACTGTTCCGTCTACAACTACTGTCTGACTGTACCGTCTACAGCTACTGTCGGACTGTTGCTTCTACAGCTACTCTCTGACTGTTCCGTCTACAACTACTCTCTGACTGTTCCGTCTACAACTACAGTCGGACTGTTCCGTCTACAACTACTGTCGGACTGTTCCGTCGACAACTACTGTCGGACTGTTCCGTCGACAACTACTGTCGGACTGTTCCGTCGACAACTACTGTCGGACTGTTCCGTCTACCGCTTCTGTCGGACTGTTCCGTCGACAACTACTGTCGGACTGTTCCGTCGACAACTACTGTCGGACTGTTCCGTCGACAACTACTGTCGGACTGTTCCGTCTACAGCTTCTGTCGGACTGTTCCGTCTACAACTACAGTCGGACTGTTCCGTTTACAACTACAGTCGGACTGTTCCGTCTACAACTACTGACGGACTGTTCCGTCGACAACTACTGTCGGACTGTTCCGTCGACAACTACTGTCTGACTGTACCGTCTACAGCTTCTGTCGGACTGTTCCGTCTACAGCTTCTGTCGGACTGTTCCGTCTACAGCTTCTGTCGGACTGTTCCGTCTACAACTACTGTCGGACTGTTCCGTCTACAACTACTGTCGGACTGTTCCGTCGACAACTACTGTCTGACTGTACCGTCTACAGCTACTGTCGGACTGTTGCATCTACAGCTACTGTCTGACTGTTCCGTCTACAACTACAGTCGGACTGTTCCGTCTACAACTACAGTCGGACTGTTCCGTCTACAACTACAGTCGGACTGTTCCGTCTACAACTACAGTCGGACTGTTCCGTCTACAACTACTGTCTGACTGTTCCGTCTACAGCTACTTTCGGACTTCCGTCTACAGCTACTGTCGGACTGTTCCGTCTACAACGACTGTCTGACTGTTCCGTCTACAGCTGCTGTCGGACTGTTCCGTCTACAACTGCCTTCGGACTGTTCCGTCTGCAGCTACTGTCGGACTGTTCCGTCTACAGCTACTGTCGGACTGTTCCGTCCACAACTACTGTCTGACTGTTCCGTCCACAACTACTGTCTGACTGTTCCGTCTACAACTACTATCTGACTGTTCCGTCTACAACTACTGTCTGACTGTTCCGTCTACAGCTACTGTCTGACTGTTCCGTCTACAACTACTATCTGACTGTTCCGTCCACAACTACTGTCTGACTGCTCCGTCTACAACTACTGTCTGACTGTTCCGTCTACAACTACTGTCTGACTGTTCCGTCTACAACTACTGACTGACTGTTCCGTCTACAACTACTGTCTGACTGTTCCGTCTACAACTACTGTCTGACTGTTCCGTCTACATCCGTTTACAACTACTGACTGACTGTTCCGTCTACAACTACTGTCTGACTGTTCCGTCTACAACTACTGTCTGACTGCTCCGTCTACAGCTACTGTCTGACTGTTCCGTCCACAACTACTGTCTGACTGTTCCATCGACAACTACTGTCGGACTGTTCCGTCGACAACTACTGTCTGACTGTACCGTCTACAGCTTCTGTCGGACTGTTCCGTCTACAGCTTCTGTCGGACTGTTCCGTCTACAGCTTCTGTCGGACTGTTCCGTCTACAACTACTGTCGGACTGTTCCGTCTACAACTACTGTCGGACTGTTCCGTCGACAACTACTGTCTGACTGTACCGTCTACAGCTACTGTCGGACTGTTGCATCTACAGCTACTGTCTGACTGTTCCGTCTACAACTACAGTCGGACTGTTCCGTCTACAACTACAGTCGGACTGTTCCGTCTACAACTACAGTCGGACTGTTCCGTCTACAACTACAGTCGGACTGTTCCGTCTACAACTACTGTCTGACTGTTCCGTCTACAGCTACTTTCGGACTTCCGTCTACAGCTACTGTCGGACTGTTCCGTCTACAACGACTGTCTGACTGTTCCGTCTACAGCTGCTGTCGGACTGTTCCGTCTACAACTACTGTCTGACTGTTCCGTCTACAACTACTGTCTGACTGTTCCGTCCACAACTACTGTCTGACTGTTCCATCGACAACTACTGTCGGACTGTTCCGTCGACAACTACTGTCTGACTGTACCGTCTACAGCTTCTGTCGGACTGTTCCGTCTACAGCTTCTGTCGGACTGTTCCGTCTACAGCTTCTGTCGGACTGTTCCGTCTACAACTACTGTCGGACTGTTCCGTCTACAACTACTGTCGGACTGTTCCGTCGACAACTACTGTCTGACTGTACCGTCTACAGCTACTGTCGGACTGTTGCATCTACAGCTACTGTCTGACTGTTCCGTCTACAACTACAGTCGGACTGTTCCGTCTACAACTACAGTCGGACTGTTCCGTCTACAACTACAGTCGGACTGTTCCGTCTACAACTACAGTCGGACTGTTCCGTCTACAACTACTGTCTGACTGTTCCGTCTACAGCTACTTTCGGACTTCCGTCTACAGCTACTGTCGGACTGTTCCGTCTACAACGACTGTCTGACTGTTCCGTCTACAGCTGCTGTCGGACTGTTCCGTCTACAACTGCCTTCGGACTGTTCCGTCTGCAGCTACTGTCGGACTGTTCCGTCTACAGCTACTGTCGGACTGTTCCGTCCACAACTACTGTCTGACTGTTCCGTCCACAACTACTGTCTGACTGTTCCGTCTACAACTACTATCTGACTGTTCCGTCCACAACTACTGTCTGACTGCTCCGTCTACAACTACTGTCTGACTGTTCCGTCTACAACTACTGTCTGACTGTTCCGTCTACAACTACTGACTGACTGTTCCGTCTACAACTACTGTCTGACTGTTCCGTCTACAACTACTGTCTGACTGTTCCGTCTACATCCGTTTACAACTACTGACTGACTGTTCCGTCTACAACTACTGTCTGACTGTTCCGTCTACAACTACTGTCTGACTGTTCCGTCTACAGCTACTGTCTGACTGTTCCGTCCACAACTACTGTCTGACTGTTCCGTCTACAACTACTGTCTGACTGTTCCGTCTACAACTACTGACTGACTGTTCCGTCTACAACTACTGTCTGACTGTTCCGTCTACAACTACTGTCTGACTGTTCCAATACTCCAGATGTAATGCAACTCTACACACTATTGATGGTCTTGTCCTTTTGTGTTTATCAATAAAATTATTGTTTTGAAAATGCTCCACTGACCCTGCTGAGAGAGAGAACTTTACAGCTAGTTAGGATGTCACTGGATTGGATTGATATACCAGTCATTATTTAATCTTTATTTATCTAGGCAAGTCTGTTAAGAACGCATTTTTATTTACAATGGCGGCCTACCCCGGCCAACCCCTAACCCAGATGGCGCTGGGCCAATTTTACGCCACCCTATGGGACTCCCAATCACGGCCGGTTGTGATACAACCTGGAATCGAACCAGGGTCTGTAGTGACGCCTCTTCTATAATATATTAGTGATTTGTTTGAATTATAGTCATACAACAATAATATGCATATGTTTTAAAGGAATGCACCAGTATGTATTGTGTTACACCAGTAACGTCAGTATCCTAAACAGAGATTTCTCCTTATAATTAGGAATAAATCAACTTCACTGATCTGCCCTTCGCCTGACCAAACAAGTACAGTACAGGACCAAATGAACTCATTATTGTCTTTTGTTGAATTTATATAACATTCCAAACTTGTTAAGCATTATCTGATCCAGATACGGCATAATTCAACTATTTGTATCTGTTTGCATCAGTTTCAATGCAGGACTTTTATTTTGAAGGCTAACCACAAATTCCACTATTGTGACTAGCTTCACATAGGTTGCTCGGCAGTACTGGCCGCTGTTGAAAATGAGAATATCCTGCTTTTCCGTGTGGACTAGGCATTCATTGAAAACTTAGTCAGCTAGCTGCTACAAGGGACACAGAAAGAGCCGGGTTAATGCAGGGGTTTACCGGGGCAGAAGCAAATCTAAATATATTTTAGATTCTTCAAAGTAGCAACCCTTTGCCTTGATGACAGCTTTGCACACTCTTGGCATTCTCTCAACCAGCTTCATGAGGAAGTCACCTGGAATACTTTTCCAACAGTCTTGAAGGAGTTTCCACATATGCTGAGCACTTGTTGGCTGCTTTTCCTTTACTCTGCAGTCCAACTCATTCCAAACCTTCTCAATTTGGTTGAGGTCAGGGGATTGTGGAGGCCAGGTCATCTGATGCAGCACTCCATCACTCTCCTTCTTGGTCAAATAGCCCTTACACAGCCTGGGTCATTGTCCTGTTGAAAAACAAATTATAGTCCGACTAATTCCAAACCAGATGGGACGGCATATCGCTGCAGAATGCTGTGGTAGCCATGCTTGTTAAGTGTGCCTTGAATTCTAAATAAATCACAGACAGTGTCACCAGCAAAGCACTATCACCCCACCTCCTCCATTCTTCACGGTGGGAACCACACATGGGGAGATCATCCATTTACAATGCCTTGCGAAAGTATTCGGCCCCCTTGAACTTTGAGACCTTTTGCCACATTTCAGGCTTCAAACATAAATATATAAAACTTTATTTTTTTGTGAAGAATCAACAACAAGTGGGACACAATCATGAAGTGGAACGACATTTATTGGATATTTCAAACTTTTTTAACAAATCAAAACTGAAAAAGTGGGCGTGCAAAATTATTTAGCCCCTTTACTTTCAGTGCAGCAAACTCTCTCCAGAAGTTCAGTGAGGATCTCTGAATGATCCAATGTTGACCTAAATGACTAATGATGATAAATACAATTCACCTGTGTGTAATCAAGTCTCCGTATAAATGCACCTGCACTGTGATAGTCTCAGAGGTCCGTTAAAAGCGCAGAGAGCATCATGAAGAACAAGGAACACACCAGGCAGGTCCGAGATACTGTTGTGAAGAAGTTTAAAGCCGGATTTGGATACAAAAAGATTTCCCAAGCTTTAAACATCCCAAGGAGCACTGTGCAAGCGATAATATTGAAATGGAAGGAGTATCAGACCACCGCAAATCTACCAAGACCTGGCCGTCCCTCTAAACTTTCAGCTCATACAAGGAGAAGACTGATCAGAGATGCAGCCAAGAGGCCCATGATCACTCTGGATGAACTGCAGAGATCTACAGCTGAGGTGGGAGACTCTGTCCATAGGACAACAATCAGTCGTATATTGCACAAATCTGGCCTTTATGGAAGAGTGGCAAGAAGAAAGCCATTTCTTAAAGATATCCATAAAAAGTGTCGGTTAAAGTTTGCCACAAGCCACCTGGGAGACACACCAAACATGTGGAAGAAGGTGCTCTGGTCAGATGAAACCAAAATTGAACTTTTTGGCAACAATGCAAAACGTTATGTTTGGCGTAAAAGCAACACAGCTGAACACACCATCCCCACTGTCAAACATGGTGGTGGCAGCATCATGGTTTGGGCCTGCTTTTCTTCAGCAGGCACAGGGAAGATGGTTAAAAATTGATGGGAAGATGGATGGAGCCAAATACAGGACCATTCTGGAAGAAAACCTGATGGAGTCTGCAAAAGACCTGAGACTGGGACGGAGATTTGTCTTCCAACAAGACAATGATCCAAAACATAAAGCAAAATCTACAATGGAATGGTTCAAAAATAAACATATCCAGGTGTTAGAATGGCCAAGTCAAAGTCCAGACCTGAATCCAATCGAGAATCTGTGGAAAGAACTGAAATCTGCTGTTCACAAATGCTCTCCATCCAACCTCACTGAGCTCGAGCTGTTTTGCAAGGAGGAATGGGAAAAAATGTCAGTCTCTCGATGTGCAAAACTGATAGAGACATACCCCAAGCGACTTACAGCTGTAATCGCAGCAAAAGGTGGCGCTACAAAGTATTAACTTAAGGGGGCTGAATAATTTTGCACGCCCACTTTTTCAGTTTTTGATTTGTTAAAAAAGTTTGAAATATCCAATAAATGTCGTTCCACTTCATGATTGTGTCCCACTTGTTGTTGATTCTTCACAAAAAAATACAGTTTTATATCTTTATGTTTGAAGCCTGAAATGTGGCAAAAGGTCGCAAAGTTCAAGGGGGCCGAATACTTTCGCAAGGCACTGTACCTACTCTGCGGCTCACAAAGACACAGCGGTAGGAACCAAAAGTCTCAAATTTCTACTCATAAGGCCAGAGGACAGATTTCCACCGGTCTAATGTCCATTGCTCGTGTTTCTTGGCCCAAGCAAGTCTAATTCTAATTGGTGTCCTTTAGTAGTGGTTTCTTTGCAGATATTCGACCATAAAGGCCTGATTCACACAGTCTCCTCTGAACAGTTGATGTTAAAATGTGTCTGTTACTTGAACTCTTTCAAACATTTATTTGGGCTGCATTATCTGAGAATGGTAACTCTAATGAACTTATCCTCTGCAGCAGAGGTAACTCTGCGTCTTCCTTTCCTGTGGCGGTCCTCATAACTTTCAAAGTTCTTGAAAAATCCGGATTGACTGATCTTAATGTCCTAAAGTAAGGATGGACTGTCATTTCTCTTTGCTTGTTTGAGCTGTTCCTTCCAAAATATGGACTTGATCTTTTACGAAAGGGTGGCGACTTTGAACAATCTCCAATATAAAATATTGACAGCTTTTTGGTTACATGTTTTGGTTACTACACATTACATATTTGTTATTTACATAGTTTTGATGTTTTCAATATTATTCTACAATGTAGATAATAATAAAAAATAACTTGTTAGGAACCCCTCGACAACATCCACAGAAAAGGCAGAGCGCGAAATTCAAAATTATTTTTTTGAAATATTTAACTTTCAAACATTCACACGTGCAATACACCAAATTAAAGCTTGACTTCTTGTTAATCTACCCATGGTGTGCGATTTAAAAAATGCTCAACAGCGAAAGCACACCATATGATTATGTTAGGTCAGAGCCTAGTCACATAAACACATACAGCCATTTTCCAGCCAAAGACAGGAGTCACAAAAAGCAGAAATAGAGATAAAATGAATCACTAACCTCTGATGATCTTCATCAGATGACACTCATAGGACTTCATGTTACACAATACATGTATATTTTGTTTCGTAAAGTTCATATTTATATCCAAAAATCTGAGTTTACATTGGCGCGTTATGTTCATTAATGTTGTGCCTCGAAAACCGGCAAATTTTCAGAGTCACATCTATTTACAGAAATACTCATAATAAACTTTGATAAGAGATACAAGTATTATGCACAGAATTATAGATATACTTCTCCTTAATGCAACTGCTGTGTCAGATTTTTAAAAAAATTTACGGAAAAAGCACACCATGCAATGACCAGAGTACATCTCTCAGACTCAAAAACAAGCCAAACATATCCGCCATGTTGTAGTCAACAGAAGTAAGAAATAGCATTATAAATATTCACTTCGCTTTGATGATCTTCATCAGAATGCACTCCCAGGAATCCCAGTTCCACAATAAATGTTTGATTTGTTCGATAAAGTCCATCATTTATGTCTAAATACCTCCTTTTTGTTCGTGCGTTTAGCCCAGTAATCAAAATTCATAAGGCGCGATCACTAGGTGCAGACGAAAAGTCAAAAAGTTCCATTACATTCCGTAGAAACATGTCAAACGATGTATGGAATCAATCATTAGGATGTTTTTTTATCATAAATCTTCAATATTGTTCCAACCGGAGAATTCCTTTGTCTTTAGAATTGCAATGGAACGCAAGCTACCTCTCACGTGAACGCGCGTGGTCAGCTCATGGCACTCTGGGAGAGATCTTACTCAATCCCCTCTCATTCGACCCCACTTCACAGTTGAAGCCTCAAACAAGGTTCTAAAGACTGTTGACATCTAGTGGAAGCCTTAGGAAGTGCAATTTGACCCCATAGACAATGTATATTTGATAGGCAATGAGTTGAAAACGACAAACCTCAGATTTCCCACTTCCTGGTTGGATTTTCCTCAGGTTTTTGCCTGCCATATGAGTTCTGTTATACTCACAAACATCATTCAAACAGTTTTAGAAACTTCAGAGTGTTTTCTATCCAATACTACTAATAATATGCATATATTAACATCTGGGCCTGAATAGCAGGCACTTTACTCTGGGCACGCTTTTCATCCGAATGTGAAAATGCTGCCCCCTAACCCAAACAGGATAAATAAAATCCCTTGAATTAGTAGGCGTTCTAAAACTTTTGACCAGTAGTGTATTTCTTGAAACATTCATGAAAATAGTCATGGCCTCTAAACCTTCAAGCTGCATACCCTATTCCAACTAATCTACTGAAAAAGCTGCTTCCTGTGGTTGGCCTTCCTATGTTGAACATAATATATGGCTCTCTATCCACCGGATGTGGAATAAAGTAATAAATAAATAAAGCCTCTCTTGAAAAAGCCCAACCTTGACCAAGAAAATGTAAAAAACTATCTGCCTATATCAAATCTACCATTCCTCTCTCAATTAAAATAAAAGCTGTTTCCTCAAGACAAATAATGTAAACAAAACACTTCAGTCTGGTTTTAGACCCCATCATAGGTCTGAGACTGCACTATTGAAGGTGGTAAATTACCTTTTAAATGCGTCAGACCGATGCTCTGCATCGGTCCTCGTGCTCCTAGACTTTAGTGCTGCTTTTGACACCATCGATCACCACATTATTTTGGAGAGATTGGAAACCCCAATTAGTCCTGTCCGGAGAGCCCGTCGAGACCTGGCACGTCCAGCAGATGGAGCCACCGCCTCGTGATGTATACTCCATCTGTTACCAGGCCTCGATGAGACTCCCCCTGGTGGCTGACCACAATATATTCTATCTCTAGGTGATGTCATTCGCACACACAATGTCCACTTTCACTGCTATGCGGACGATACAACTGTACATTTTGATTAAATATTGTGAAGCCCCAAAATTGCCCTCCTTGGAAGCCTGTGTCTCAGGCTTCCCTTCCAGTTACTAGTCCAACGCTCTAACCACTAGGCTACCCTGCCGCCCCATAGAAGTGGATGGCAGCAAATGTTTTACTTTTAAACTCGGACAAAACAGATGCTAGTTCTAGGTCCCAAGAAACAAAGAGGTCTTCTGTTGAATCTGACAATTAATCTTAATGGTTGTACAGTCGTCTCAAATCAAACTGTTAAGGACCTCAGCGTTACTCTGGACCCTGATCTCTCTTTTGATGAACATATCAAGACTTTTTCAAGGACAGCTTTTTTCTACCTACGTAACATTGCAAAAATCAGAAGCTTTTTGTCCAAAAATGATTCAGAAAAGCTAATCCATGCTTTTGTCACTTTTAGGTTAGACTACTGCAATGCTCTACTTTCCGGCTACCCGGATAAAGCACTAAATAAACTTCCGTTAGTGCTAAATACGACTGCTAGAATCCTGACTAGAACCAGACAATGTGATCATATTACTCCAGTGCTAGCCTCTCTACACTGGCTTACTGTTAAGGCTAGGGATAATTCCTAGGTTTTACTGCTAACCTACAAAGCATTACATGGGCTTGCTCCTACCTATCTCTCTGATTTTGTTTTGCTGTACATACCTACACGTACGCTACGGTCACAAGACACAGGCCTCCTAATTGTCCCTAGAATTTCTAAGCAAACAGCTGGAGGCAGGGCTTTCTCCTATAGAGCTCCATTTTTATGGAATGGTCTGCCTACCCATTTGAGAGACGCAGACTCGGTCTCTACCTTTAAGTCTTTATTGAAGACTCATCTCTTCAGTAGGTCCTATGATTGAGTGTAGTCTGGTCCAGGGGTACAAAGGTGAACGGAAAGGCACTGGAGCGACGAACCGCCCTTGCTGTCTCTGCCTGGCCGGTTCTACTCTCTCCACTGGGATTCTTTGCCTCTGACCCTATTACGGGGTCTGAGTCACTGGCTTACTAGTGCTCTTCCATGCCGTCCCTAGGAGGGGTGCGTCACTTGAGTGAGTTGAGTCACTGACGTGATCTTCCTGTCCGGGATCACACCCCCCTCTTGCCATGGTGGAGATCTTCGTGGGCTATACTCAGCCTTGTCTAGTTTGTGTTGGGGGGCTAGGGTCAGTCTGTTATTTCTGGTGTAATTCTCCTGTCTTATCCGGTGTCCTGTATGAATTTAAGTATGTTCCCTCCCAGGACTACCTGGCCTGTTGACTCCATGCTGTCCCCAGTCCACCTGGTCATGCTGCTACTCCAGTTTCAACTGTTCTGCCTGCGGCTATGGAACCCTGACCTGTTCACCGGACGTGCTACTTTGTCTCGGACCTGTTGTTTTCGACTCTCTCTCTCTACCGCACCTGCTGTCTCAAACTCTGAATGCTCGGCTATGAAAAGCTAACTGACCTTAGCACTCCCCACAACCACTGTGATTATTATTATTTCACTCTGCTGGTCATCTATGAACGTTTGAACATCTTGGCCATGTACTGTTATAATTGAAACCCGGCACAGCCAGAAGAGGACTGGACAGCCAGAAGAGCCTGGTTCCTCTCTAGGTTTCTTCTTACAGTAGGTTCCTGCCTTCTTGGAAGTTTTTCCTAGACACTATTCTTCTACACCTGCATTGCTTGCTGTTTGGGGTTTTAGGCTGGGTTTCTGTACAGCACTTTGTCAGCGCACTCTCAGATGTTGTTTTTTGCCATCATTGTAAGCCTGCCACACACACACACTATACAATACATTTATTAAACATAAGAATGAGTGTGAGTTTTTGTCACAACCCGGTTCTTGGGAAGTTGCAAAGACCTCCTATTGGTACCAGGGCACAAATAATCAGTCGTGTGAGAAACTCATCATCATGCAAGCGGACAGACAAGTGAAAGTCATGGTCAGTAAAGAAAACTTTAAGCTTGTCTCTCAATTTAAAACAACGTGTCAATACTTTGTCCCTTGATAACCAGGGCACTTCTTTCTGTATGTTGTAAAAGCGTTACATGGTCGCTGCTCATATCACTGAATAGTGCAGAAAATACACGAGAGTTCAGGGGCCTTGCTTTAACAAAGTTAACCATTTTCACTGTAGTGTCCAAAAAGTATTTCAAGCGGTCAGGCATTCCCTTGGCAGCAAGAGCCTCTCAGTGGATGCTGCAGTGTATCCAGGTGGCGTCGGGAGCAACTGCTTGCATGCGCGTTATCACTCCACTATGTCTCCCTGTCATAGCTTTTGCGCCATCAGTACAGATACCAACACATCTTGACCACCAAAGCCCATGTAATACTTGGTGGCAGAAGGGCTTGTGCGAAAAGGCTCGAGCTTTGACATTGAGGGTGTGTGTGTGCATGAGCAAAGCCTCTCTCGAAAAAGGCTAGCTAGAGAGCGACGCTCAGCTCTTGCAACGGTTAAAAGGCATTAAATTAGGAGTCAAAGAGGAACAAGAAAAGTAGGAGCAACGAGCATCAGACAGGCATCCAGACGTCAGTCTGACGCAAAGGAAAAGTAGTAGTGGAGAAGGATGGAGACACGAGGAACAAGGAGTCCGACAGTGACAGTAGTTAGGGTTCCATTCAGTTGGAGGCAGATTTTCATGCAAATATCCTAAAATCTGCAGAAAACAATATGCGCATTTTCCCACCAGAGATGTTTCCATCAAATTGACTTAAAAGGCTGTGAGTGATGACAAAGTGCACATGAAAATACAGAATAAAACATTTAGTTAAATGGGTTTCCATTGCTTTTTCAACTCAACAGATGGTCTTACCAAAATGGGGCGTTATATAGCGAGTCTGCCCACACTGGCATTGACACATGCGCTCTAGCCAACAGCTCAAATCAAATCAAATGTTATTGGTCACATACACATGGTTAGCAGATGTTAATGCCAGTGTAGTGAAATGCTTGTGCTTCTAGTTCCGACAGTGCAGTAATATCTAACAAGTAATCTAACAATTTCACAACAACTACCTTATACACACACATCTAAAGGAATGGAATAAGAATATGTACATGTAAATATATGGATGAGCGATGGCCGAGTGGCCAGAGGTGCAATAGATGGTATAAAATACAGTGTATACATAAGAGATGAGTAATGTAAGATATGTACACATTATTAAAATGGCATTATTAAAGTCACTAGTGATCCATTTATTAAAGTGGCCAATGATTTGAGTCTGCATGTAGGCAGCAGCCTCTCTGTGTTAGTGATGGCTGTTTAACAGTCTGATGGCCTTGAGATAGAAGCTGTTTTTCAGCATCTCGGTCCCAGCTTTGATGCACCTATACTGACCTCGCCTTCTGGATGGTAGCGTGATGAACAGGCAGTGGCTTGGGTGGTTGTTGTCCATGATGATCTTTTTGGACTCCCTGTGACATCGGGTGCTGTAGGTGTCCTGGAGGGCAGGTAGTTTGCCCCCGGTGATGCATTATGCAGACCGCACCACCCTCTGGAGAGCCTTGCGGTTGAGGTCGGTGCAGTTTCCGTACCAGGCGGTGATACAACCAGACAGGATGCTTTCAATTGTGCATCTATAAAGGTTTTTTTTGACAAGCCAAATTTCTTGTACCTCCTGAGGTTGAAGAGACGCTGTTGCGTCTTCTTCACCACACTGTCTGTGTGGGTGGACCATTTCAGTTTGTCTGTGATGTGTACGCAGAGGAACTTAAAACTTTCCACCTTCTCCAGTAATGTCCCATCGATGTGAATAGGGGGGTGTTCCCTCTGCTGTTTCCTGAAGTCCATGATCATCTCCTTTGTTTTGTTGACATTGAGTGTGAGGTTATTTTCCTGACACCACACCCGGTGTGCCCTCACCTCCTCCCTGTAGGCTGTCTCGTCATTGTTGGTAATCAAGCCCACTACTGTTGTGTCATCTGCAAACTTGATGATTGAGTTGGATGTGTGCTTGGCCACGCAATCATGGGTGAACAGGGAGTACAGGAGGGGGCTGAGCACGCACCCTTGTGTGGCCCCAGTGTTGAAGGTCATCGAAGTGGAGATGTTGTTTCCTACCTTCACCACCTGGGGGCGGCTCATCAGGAAGTCCAGGACCCAATTGCACAGGGTGGGGTTGAGACCCGGGGCCTCAAGCTTAATGATGAGCTTGGAGGGTACTATGGTGTTGAATGCTAAGCTGTAGTCAATGAACAGCATTCTTACATAGGTATTCCTCTTGTCCAGATGGGATAGGGCAGTGTGCAGTGTGATGGCGATTGCATCATCTGTGGACCTGTTGGGGTGGTATGCGAACTGAAGTGGGTCTAGGGTGTCAGGTAGGGTGGAGGTGATATGATCCTTGACTAGTCTCTAAAAGCACTTCATAATGACAGAAGTGAGTGCTACAGGGCGATAGTCATTAAGCTCAGTTATCTTTGTCTTGTTGTGTACAGGAACAATAGTGGACATCTTTAAACTTGTGGGGACAGCAGACTGGGATAGGGAGAGATTGAATATGTCCGGAAACACACCAGCCAGCCAGGACGTGGCTAGGGATGCCGTCTGGGCCAACAGCCTTGCGAGGGTTAACACATTTAAATGTTTTACTCACACCGGCCACGGAGAAGGAGAGGGGGGGGGCCCACAGTCCCTGTTAGCGGGCCTCGTCGGTGGCACTGTATTATCCTCAAAGTGGGCAAAGAAGGTGTCCGTGACGTGGCTGGTTTTCTTTTTGTAGCCCATGATTGCCTGTAGACCCTGCCACATATGTCTAGTGTCTGAGCCGTTGAATTGCACTCCACTTTGTACATCTACCGATATTTCGCTTTTTTGATTGCTTTACGGAGGGAATAACTACACTGTTTGTATTTGGCCATATTCTCAGTCATGCTTTCAGTTTTGCGCAAATGTTGCCATCCGTTCACGGTTTCTGGTTAGGGAGGCTTTAATAGTCACAGTGGGTACAACATCTCCAATGCTCTTCTTTATGAACTCACTCACAGAGTCAGCGTATAAATCAATGTTATTCTCTGAGCCCGGAACATTTCCTAGTCCGCGTGATCAAAACAAACAGCTCGCAATAAAGCGTGGATGTTATGATGGACAAAGAGCAAGATTATTTTGATTTGTCTAAAGCCAGCCAAACATCGATGATCATGTCACCAGAATAAGACCTTCATATTTATTGGAAAGGAGCATCAAGCTCATCATCTTGCACTTTCACCACCCTGTGAAGTTCATCATAACTTATTTCCTCTGTAGCTTAATAAACTGCCTGCTTCCCAGTCGAGTCGTAGAGGGAGGACCACACACATATCATACTTCAATATGATGATTATATCAATAGTTGGGCATAAAAGCATTTCCAGCAACATTTCTGGCATAATTAATTTTCCAGACACAAAAAGACCTCATCGGGTCTTCCCTGGTTGACCCTGATGAATATTTAGTTTTCTTGATATCTGGCCGGTCAGGACATTTTTGAAAGCTTACAGACAAATTTTCTGTTCCATCAGCCTGTCGGGATATTTTTTAAAGTTTACAGACAAATGTTCATTTTGGGAAATGTTTTATCCGAATGTACTTTACTTGCATAAAAAGGTTGGATGGAAACCTGGTTACTGAGGATTCTGATGAAAGCTTAACTCCAGGTTTGGGGTCGATGAAGAGATGGTTGGAAGTAGGTTACGTGTTTTCAGATGAAGCTAGCAATGATGACTGAGACGGGGCGTCAAGCACAAACAGAATGAGCTATAATCCAATAGATCTGGAGGTGAATTGGGTGAGAATGAGGATCAAATCCAATCTAATCAAATCAAATGTATTTATATAGCCCTTCTTACATCAGCTGATATCTCAAAGTGCTGTACAGAAACCCAGCCTAAAACCCCAAATAGCAAACAATGCAGGTGAAAAAGCACGATGGCTAGGAAAAACTCCCTAGAAAGGCCAAAACCTAGGAAGAAACCTAGAGAGGAACCAGGCTAGTCCAGTCCTCTTCTGGCTGTGCCGGGTAGAGATTATAACAGAACATGGCCAAGATGTTCAAATGTTCATAAATGACCAGCATGGTCAAATAATAATAATCACAGTAGTTGTCGAGGGTGCAGCAAGTCAGCACCTCAGGAGTAAATGTCAGTTGGCTTTTCATAGCCGATCATTAGGAGTATCTCTACCGCTCCTGCTGTCTCTAGAGAGTTGAAAACAGCAGGTCTGGGACAGGTAGCACGTCCGGTGAACAGGTCAGTGTTCCATCGCCGCAGGCAGAACAGTTAAAACTGGAGCAGCAGCATGGCCAAGTGGACTGGGGACAGCAAAGAGTCATCATGCTGGGTAGTCCTGAGGCATGGTCCTAGGGCTCAGGGCCACCGGGAGGGGAGGGAAAGAATTAGAGGGAACATACTTAAAAGTCCTAGGGCTCAGGTCCTCCGAGAGAGAGAAAGAAAGAGAGAAAGAGAAAATTAGAGAGAGCATACTTAAATTCACATAGGACACCGGATAAGACAAGAGAATTACTCCAGATATAACAAACTGACCCTAGCCCCCCGACACATAAACTACTGCAGCATAAATACTGGAGGCTGAGACAGGAGTGGTCAGGAGACACTGTGGCCCCATCCGATGATACCTCAGCACAGGGCCAAACAGGAAGGATATAACGCCACCCACTTTGCCAAAGCACAGCCCCCACACCATTAGAGGGATATCTTCAACCACCAACATATCATCCTGAGACAAGGCCGAGTATAGCCCACAAAGATCTCCGCCACGGCACAACCCGGGGGGGGGGGGGGGGGGTGCCAACCCAGACAGGAAGATCACGTCAGTGACTCAACCCACTCAAGTGACGCACCCCTCCTAGGGACGGCATGAAAGAGCACCAGTGAGCCAGTGACTCAACCCCTGTAATAGTGTTAGAGGCAGAGAATCCAAGTGGAGAGAGGGGAACTGGCCAGGCAGAGACAGCAAGGGCGGTTCGTTGCTCCAGAGCCTTTCCGTTCATCTACACCCTCCTGGGCCAGACTACACTCAATCATATGACCCACTGAAGAGATGAGTCTTCAGTAAAGATTTAAAGGTTGAGACTGAGTCTGCGTCTCTCACATGGGCAGGCAGACAATTCCATAAAAATGGAGCTCTATAGGAGAAAGCCCTGCCTCCAGCTGTTTGCTTAGAAATTCTAGGGACAATTAGGAGGCCTGCGTCTTGTGACCGTAGCGTACGTGTAGGTATGTACGGCAGGACCAAATCAGAGAGATAGGTAGGTAATGCTTTGTAAAACCTTTAAATAAGCCCTTGCCTTAACAGGAAGCCAGTGTAGGGAGGCTAGCACTGGAGTAATACGATCACATTTTTTGGTTCTAGTCAGGATCCTAGCAGCCGTATTTAGCACTAGCTGAAGTTTATTTAGTGCTTTATCGGCGTAGCCAGAAAGTAGAGCATTGCAGTAGTCTAACCTAGAAGTAACAAAAGCATGGATTAATCTTTCTGCATCATTTCTGGACAGAAAGTTTCTGATTTTTGCAATGTTAGGTAGATGGAAAAAATCTGTCCTTGAAACAGTCTTGATATGTTCGTCAAAAGAGAGATCAGGGTCCAGAGTAACGCTGAGGTCCTTCACAGTTTTATTTGAGACGACTGTACAACCATCAAGATTAATTGTCAGATCCAACAGAAGATCTCTTTGTTTCTTGGGACCTAGAACAAGCATCTCTGTTTTGTCCGAGTTTAAAAGTAGAAAGTTTGCAGCCATCCACTTCCTTATGTCTGAAACACAGGTTTCTAACGAGGGCAATTTTGGGGCTTCACCATGTTTCATTGAAACGTACAGCTTTGTGTCATCCGCATAGCAGTGAAAGTTAACATTATGTTTTCGAATAACATCCCCAAGAGGTAAAATATATAGTGAAAACAATAGTGGTCCTAAAAAGGAACCTTGAGGAACACCGAAATTTACAGTTGACTAGTCAGAGGACAAACCGTTCACAGAGACAAACTGATATCTTTCCGACAGATAAGATCTAAACCAGGCCAGTGTAGACCAATGTGGCTTTCCAATGTGGCTTTCTAATCTCTGCAAAAGAATGTGGTCATCGATGGTATCAAAAGCAGCACTAAGGTCTAGGAGCACGAGGACAGATGCCGAGCTTCGGTCTGACGCCATTAAAAGGTAATTTATCACCTTCACAAGTGCAGTCTCAGTGTTATGATGGGGTCTAAAACCAGACTGAAGCATTTCATATACATTGTTTGTCTTCGGGAAGGCAGTGAGTTGCTGCGCAACAGCTTTTTCAAAATTTTTTGTGAGTGCCTCTTTTAGTGAGTTTGGTACACATCCGGTGGATAGAGAGCCGTTTATTATGTTCAACATAGGAGGGCCAAGCACAGGAAGCAGATCTTTCAGTAGTTTAGTTGGAATAGGGTCCAGTATGCAGCTTGAAGGTTAGAGGCCATGATTATTTTCATCACTGTGTGAAGAGATATAAAACACTTGAGTGTCTCTCTTGATCCTAGGTCCTGGCAGAGTTGTGCAGATTCAGGACAACTGAGCTTTGAAGGAATACGCAGATTTAAAGAGGAGTCCGTAATATGCTTTCTAATAATCATGATCTTTTCCTCAAAGAAGTTCATGAACTTATTACTGCTGAAGTGAAAGCAATCCTCACTTGGGGAATGCTGCTTTTTAGTTAGCTTTGCGACAGTATCAAAAATCCATTTTGGATTGTTATTATTTTCCTCAATTAAGTTGGAAAAATAGGATGATCGAGCAGCAGTAAGGGCTCTTCGATACTGCACGGTACTGTCTTTCCAAGCTAGTCAGAAGACTTTCAGTTTGGTGTGGCACCAATTTTCTGGAATCTTGCATCAGAGCTCAGGTATTTTCTGTATACCAGGGAGCTAGTTTCTTATGACAAATGTTTTTAGTTTTTAGGGGTGCAACTGCATCTAGGGTATTGTGCAAGATTAAATTGAATTCCTCAGTTAGGTGGTTAACTGATTTTTGTCCTCTGACGTCCTTGGGTAGGAAAACTCTAGAAAACTCTAGTCATTGGCGACTCCATTACCCGCAGTATTAGACTTAAAACTAATCATCCAGCTATCATACACTGTTTACCGGGGGGCAGGGCTACCGACGTTAAGGCTAATCTGAAGATGGTGCTGGCTAAAGCTAAAACTGGCGAGTGTAGAGAGTATAGAGATATTGTTATCCACGTCGGCACCAACGATGTTAGGATGAAACAGTCAGAGATCACCAAGCGCAACATAGCTTCTGCGTGTAAATCAGCTAGAAAGATGTGTCGGCATCGAGTAATTGTCTCTGGCCCCCTCCCAGTTAGGGGGAGTGATGAGCTCTACAGCAGTCTCACAACTCAATCGCTGGTTGAAAACTGTTTTCTGCCCCTCCCAAAAGATAGAATTTGTAGATAATTGGCCCTCTTTCTGGGACTCACCCACAAACAGGACCAAGCCTGACCTGCTGAGGAGTGACGGACTCCATCCTAGCTGGAGGGGTGCTCTCATTTTATCTACCAACATAGACAGGGCTCTAACTCCTCTAGCTCCACAATGAAATAGGGTGCAGGCCAGGCAGCAGGCTGTTAGCCAGCCTGCCAGCATAGTGAAGTCTGCCACTAGCACAGTCAGTGTAGTCAGCTCAGCTATCCCCATTGAGACCGTGTCTGTGCCTCGACCTAGGTTGGGCAAAACTAAACATGGCGGTGTTCGCCTTAGCAATCTCACTAGGATAAAGACCACCTCCATTCCTGTCATTATTGAAAGAGATCATGATACCTCACATCTCAAAATAGGGCTACTTAATGTTAGATCCCTTACTTCAAAGGCAATTGTAGTCATTGAACTAATCACTGATCATAATATTGATGTGATTGGCCTGACTGAAACATGGCTTAAGCCTGATGAATTTACTGTGTTAAATGAGGCCTCACCTCCTGGCTACACTAGTGACCATATCCCCCGTGCATCCCGCTAAGGCGGAGGTGTTGCTAAAATTTACGATAGCAAATTTCAATTTACAAAAAAAAAAAATGACGTTTTCGTCTTTTGAGCTTCTAGTCATGAAATCTATGCAGCCTACTCAATCACTTTTTATAGCTACTGTTTACAGGCCTCCTGGGCCATATACAGCGTTCCTCACTGAGTTCCCTGAATTCCTATCGGACCTTGTAGTCATAGCGGATAATATTCTAATCTTTGGTGACTTTAATATTCACATGGAAAAGTCCACAGACCCACTCCAAAAGGCTTTCGGAGCCATCATCGACTCAGTGGGTTTTGTCCAACATGTCTCTGGACCCACTCACTGTCACAGTCATACGCTGGACCTAGTTTTGTCCCATGGAATAAATGTTGTGGATCTTAATGTTTTTCCTCATAATCCTGGACTATCGGACCACCATTTTATTACGTTTGCAAACAAATAATCTGCTCAGACCCCAACCAAGGATCATCAAAAGTCATGCTATAAATTCACAGACAACACACAGATTCCTTGATGTCCTTCCAGATTCCCTCTGTCTACCCAAGGACGCCAGAGGACAAAAATCAGTTAACCACCTAACTGAGGAAGTCAATTTAACCTTGCGCAATACCCTAGATGCAGTTGCACCCCTAAAAACTAAAAACATTTCTCATAAGAAACTATCTCCCTGGTACACAGAAAATACCCGAGCTCTGAAGCAAGCTTCCAGAAAATTGGAACGGAAATGGCGCCACACCAAACTGGAAGTCTTCCGACTAGCTTGGAAAGACAGTACTGTGCAGTACCGAAGACTTACTGCTGCTCGATCATCCTATTTTTCTAACTTAATTGAGGAAAATAAGAATAATCCGAAATTCCTTTTTGATACTGTCACAAATCTAACTAAAAAGCAGCATTCCCCAAGAGAGGATGACTTTTACTTTAGCAGTGATAAATTCATGAACTTCTTTGAGGAAAAGATTATGATTATTAGAAAGCAAATTACGGACTCCTCCTTAAATCTGCGTATTCCTTCAAAGCTCAGTTGTCCTGAGTCTGCACAACTCTGCCAGGACCTAGGATCAAGAGAGACGCTCAAGTGTTTTAGTACTATATCTCTTGACACAATGATGAAAATAATCATGGCCTCTAAACCTTCAAGCTGCATACTGGACCCTATTCCAACTAAACTACTGAAAGATCTGCTTCCTGTGCTTGGCCCTCCTATGTTGAACATGATAAACGGCTCTCTATCCACCGGATGTGTACCAAACTCACTAAAAGTGGCAGTAATAAAGCCTCTCTTGAAAAATCCAAACCTTGACCCAGAAAATATAAAAAACTATCGGCCTATATCGAATCTTCCATTCCTCTCAAAAATTTTAGAAAAGGCTGTTGCGCAACAACTCACTGCCTTCCTGAAGACAAACAATGTATACGAAATGCTTCAGTCTGGTTTTAGACCCCATCATAGCACTGAGACGGCACTTGTGAAGGTGGTAAATGACATTTTGATGGCATCGGACCGAGGCTCTGCATCTGTCCTCGTGCTCCTAGACCTTAGTGCTGCTTTTGATACCATCGATCACCACATTCTTTTGGAGAGATTGGAAACCCAAATTGGTCTACACGGACAAGTTCTGGCCTGGTTTAGATCTTATCTGTCGGAAAGATATCAGTTTGTCTCTGTGAATGGTTTGTCCTCTGACAAATCAACTGTAAATTTCGGTGTTCCTCAAGGTTCCGTTTTAGGACCACTATTGTTTTCACTATATATTTTACCTCTTGGGGATGTTATTCGAAAACATAATGTTAACTTTCACTGCTATGCGGATGACACACAGCTGTACATTTAAATGAAACATGGTGAAGCCCCAAAATTGCCCTTGCTAGAAGAATGTGTTTCAGACATAATGGAGGGGGATGGCTGCAAACTTTCTATTTTTAAACTCGGACAAAACAGAGATGCTTGTTCTAGGTCCCAAGAAACAAAGAGATCTTCTGTTGAATCTGACAATGAATCTTAATGGTTGTACAGTCGTCTCAAATAAAACTGTGAAGGACCTCGGCGTTACTCTGGACCCTGATCTCTCTTTTGAAGAACATATCAAGACCATTTCAAGGACAGCTTTTTTCCATCTACGTAACATTGCAAAAATCAGAAACTTTCTGTCCAAAACTGATGCAGAAAAATGTATCCATGCTTTTGTCACTTCTAGGTTAGACTACTGCAATGCTCTACTTTCCGGCTACCCGGATAAAGCACTAAATAAACTTCAGTTAGTGCTAAATACGGCTGCTAGAATCCTGACTAGAACCAAAAAAATTTATCATATTACTCCAGTGCTAGCCTCTCTACACTGGCTTCCTGTCAAAGCAAGGGCTGATTTCAAGGTTTTACTGCTAACCTACAAAGCATTACATGGGGTTGCTCCTACCTATCTCTCTGATTTGGTCCTGCCGTACATACCTACACGTACGCTACGGTCACAAGACGCAGGCCTCCTAATTGTCCCTAGAATTTCTAAGCAAACAGCTGGAGGCAGGGCTTTCTCCTATAGAGCTCCATTTTTATGGAACGGTCTGCCTACCCATGTCAGAGACGCAAACTCGGTCTCAACCTTTAAGTCTCTTCTGAAGACTCATCTCTTCAGTGGGTCATATGATTGAGTGTAGTCTGGCCCAGGAGTGGGAGGGCGAATGGAAAGGCTCTGGAGCAACGAACCGCCCTTGCTGTCTCTGCCTGGCCGGTTCCCCTCTTTCCACTGGGATTCTCTGCCTCTAACCCTATTACAGGGGCTGAGTCACTGGGTTGCCCCCCCCCCCCCTTGGGTTGTGCCGTGGCGGAGGTCTTTGTGGGCTATACTCAGCTGTCACGAGTCCGACCGAGGGTGTTTCCCTTTCCCGGGCAGGTGGCGCTCGGCGGTCGTCGTCACCGGCCTATTAGCTGCCACTGATTGTTTTTCCTTCCCCTCCTTGTATGTTGAGTGGTAGCACCTGTGAATGTTTAATTAGTTTGTCTTTATTAGACAGCCGGCCCGCCTGGTTGTTGTGCGGGATTATTTCTATGTAAACCTTCGGCTCTGTGGTATAGGCACGTGTTAGTGTCCGGTCGGGATTGTTTCCCATTGTACATTTTGATTTCCCTGTGTTTTGGGAACGTAACATTTTTGTGAGCACCCTGTGGTGCATTGGTGCGATTAAAAGACGCGCAGCATTGAACTCTCTGTCTCCTGCATTTGACTCCACACCCACGACACCCGGAGCATTACATCAGCCTTGTCTCAGGATGGTAAGTTGTTGGCTGAAGATATCCCTCTAGTTGTGTGGGGGCTGTGCTTTGGCAAAGTGGGTGGGGTTATATCCTTCCTGTTTGGCCCTGTCCACGGGTGTCCTCGGATGGGGCCACAGTGTCTCCTGACCCCTCCTGTCTCAGCTTCCAGTATTTATGCTGCAGTAGTTTATGTGTCGGGGGGCTAGGGTCAATTTGTTATATCTGGAGTACTTCTCCTGTCCTATTCGGTGTCCTGTGTGAATCTAAGTGTGCGTTCTCTAATTCTCTCCTTCTCTCTCTCGGAGGACCTGAGCCCTAGAACCATGCCCCAGGACTACCTGACATGATGACTCCTTGCTGTCCCCAGTCCACCTGGCCGTGCTGCTGCTCCAGTTTCAACTGTTCTGCCTTATTATTATTCGACCATGCTGGTCATTTATGAACATTTGAACATCTTGGCCATGTTCTGTTATACTCTCCACCCGGCACAGCCAGAAGAGGACTGGCCATCCCACATATGCTCTCTGTAATTCTCTCTTTCTTTCTCTCTCTCTCAGAGGACCTGAGCCCTAGGACCATGCCCCAGGAATACCTGACATGATGACTCCTTGCTGTCTCCAGTCCACCTGACTGTGCTGCTGCTCCAGTTTCAACTGTTCTGCCTTATTATTATTCGACCATGCTGGTCATTTATGAACATTTGAACATCTTGACCATGTTCTGTTATAATCTCCACCTGGCACAGCCAGAAGAGGACTGGCCACCCCACATAGCCTGGTTCCTCTCTAGGTTTCTTCCTAGGTTTTGGCCTTTCTAGGGAGTTTTTCCTAGCCACCGTGCTTCTACACCTGCATTGCTTGCTGTTTGGGGTTTTAGGCTGGGTTTCTGTACAGCACTTTGAGATATCAGCTGATGTACGAAGGGCTATATAAATAAATTTGATTTGATTTGATTGCTACAACTCCCGTACGGGCTCGGGAGAGACGAAGGCTGAATGTCATGCATCCTCCGATACACAACCCAACCAGCCGTACTGCTTCTTAACACAGCGCGCATCCAACCCGGAAGCCAGCCGCACCAATGTGTCGGAGGCTACACCGTGCACCTGGCAACCTTGGCTAGCGCGCACTGCGCCCGGCCCGCCACAGGAGTCGCTGGTGCGCGATGAGACAAGGAGATCCCTACCGACCAATCCCTCCCTAACCCGAACGACGCTAGGCCAATTGTACGTCGCCCCACGGACCTCCTGGTCGCGGCCGGTTACGACAGAGCCTGGGCCTGAGCAGATTATTTGTTGTGATTGCAAACGTAATAAAATGGTGGTCCGATAGTCCAGGATTATGAGGAAACATATTAAGATCCACAACATTTATTCCATGGGACAAAACTAGGTCCAGAGTATGACTGTGACAGTGAGTAGGTCCAGAGACATGTTGGACAAAACCCACTGAGTCAATGATGGCTCCGAAAGCCTTTTGGAGTGGGTCTGTGGACTTTTCCATGTGAATATTAAAATCACCAAAAATGTGAATATTATCTGCTATGACTACAAGGTCCGAAAGGAATTCAGGGAACTCAGTGAGGAACGCTGTATATGGCCCAGGAGGCCTGTAAACAGTAGCTATAAAAAGTGATTGAGTAGGCTGCATACATTTCATGACTAGAAGCTCAAAAGACGAAAACGTCATTTTTTTTTTGTAAATTGAAATTTGCGATCGTAAATATTAGCAACACCTCCGCCTTTGCGGGATGCACGGGGGATATGGTCACTAGTATAAGCAGGAGGAGAGGCCTCATTTAACACAGTAAATTCATCTGGCTTAAGCCATGTTTCAGTCAGGCCAATCACATCAAGATTATGATCAGTGATTAGTTCATTGACTATAACTGCCTTGGAAGTGAGGGATCTAACATTAAGTAGCTCTATTTTGAGATGTGAGGTATCACGATCTCTTTCAATAATGACAGGAATGGAGGAGGTCTTTATCCTAGTGAGATTGCTAAGGCGAACACCGCCATGTTTAGTTTTGCCCAACCAAGGTCGAGGCACAGACACGGTCTCAATGGGGATAGCTGAGCTGACTACACTGACTGTGCTAGTGTAACGGATGTGAAATGGCTAGCTAGTTAGCGGTGTTTGCGCTAAATAGCGTTTCAATCGGTGACGTCACTTGCTCTGAGACCTTGAAGTAGTAGTTCCCCTTGCTCTGTAAAAGCCGCGGCTTTTGTGGAGCGATGGGTAACGATGCTTCGTGGGTGTCAGTTGTTGATGTGTGCAGAGGGTCCCTGGTTCGCGCCCGGGTATGGGCGAGGGGACGGTCTAAAGTTATACTGTTACATTGATGCTGTTGACCCGGATCACTGGTTGCTGCGGAAAAGGAGGAAGGTCAAAAGGGGGGTGGGTGTAACGGATGTGAAATGGCTAGCTAGTTAGCGGTGTTTGCGCTAAATAGCATTTCAATCGGTGACGTCACTTGCTCTGAGACCTTGAAGTAGTAGTTCCCCTTGCTCTGCAAGAGCCGCGGCTTTTGTGGAGCGATGGGTAACGATGCTTCGTGAGTGTCAGTTGTTGATGTGTGCAGAGGGTCCCTGGTTCGCGCCCGGGGATGGGCGAGGGGACAGTCTAAAGTTATACTGTTACACTAGTGGCAGACTCCACTAAACTGGCAGGCTGGCTAACAGCCTGCTGCCTGGCCTGCACCCAATTTTATTGTGGAGCTAGAGGAGTTAGAGCCCTGTCTATGTTGGTAGATAAGATGAGAGCACCCCTCCAGCTAGGATGGAGTCCGTCACTCCTCAGCAGGCCAGGCTTGGTCCTGTTTGTGGGTGAGTCCCAGAAAGAGGGCCAATTATCTACAAATTCTATATTTTGGGAGGGACAGAAATCAGTTTTCAACCAGTGATTGAGTTGTGAGACTCTGCTGTAGAGCTCATCACTCCCCCTAACTGGAGGGGGCCAGAGGATGAAGTACCTGAGGTGGCAGGTGTGGTGAAGATATCTGATGAAGTACCTGATGTGGCAGGTGTGGTGAAGATCTCTGATTAAGTACCTGATGTGGCAGGTGTGGTGAAGATCTCTGATGAAGTACCTGATGTGGCAGGTGTGGTGAAGATCTCTGATGAAGTACCTGATGTGGCAGGTGTGGTGAAGATCTCTGAAGTATGTGAGGTCGCAGGTGTGGTGAAAATCGATGATCAAGATAACAATTAATCTGGTCCAGTAGGAGTGACATTTTTGGAGAAATTGGACCCCTGCCTTTAGGTTGACCCATATGTGGTTTTGGGTGGGGTGAAGAAAGAGTTGGGTACTGTTCAATCAGTGAAAGTAACCCAAAGTGGACTTGTGATTATTTTTTGTGTTTCTTCCGCACAGAGGGAGCGGGCGCTACATGCCACACGGCTGGGGAGAAGACCTGTTACTTGCTTTGCTCTCAGGAAGCTAAGCAGGGTTGGTCCTGGTCAGTCCCTGGATGGGAGACCAGATGCTGCTGGAAGTGGTGTTGGAGGGCCAGTAGGAGGTACTCTTTCCTCTGGTCTAAAAAATATCCCAATGCCCGAGGGCAGTGATTGGGGACGCTGCCCTGTGTAGGGTGCCGTCTTTCGGATGGGACGTTAAACAGGTGTCCTGACTCTCTGCGGTCATTAAAGATCCCATGGCACTAATCGTAAGAGTAGGGGTGTTAACCCCGGTGTCCTGGCTAAATTCCCAATCTGGCCATTAAACCATCACGGTCACCTAATAATCCCCCGTTTACAATTGGCTCATTCATCCCCCTGCTCTCCCCTGTAACGAACCCACTACCTTGTTTCAGGTGCCAAGCTTATGGTGATGTTGCAACAGTGTGTCGGAGGGAGATTCCTAAATGTGAGAAGTTTCCAGGAGGGCATGAGACAAAGGAATGTGTAGTTTTGGCAAAAGAAGCGGAATGTGTTAACTGTAAGGGTGCCCATGTTGCTGGGGTCTGGTGAGAGAGAGACAGGTTGAGGTTGCCAGTGTCAGAGTAGTACAGAGGGTTTTCTATGCTGAGGCAGTGAGGAAAGTAGAGGAAGGGTGAGGGATCCTAAGAGGCTCCCAGTGAATAGTAGACCTTTTGCATTCATTGCCATGGTTATCAACTGTACCGCAGAAATGGAATATCAATCACAGAAAATAGTTTTGTGGTGGCAGCTGCAGAGAAGTACTTGGGTTTATGGCATTTTACTGCAGAGGAGTGACAGGGAGTGTTGAATTGTAGTGTACAGTCCTCCCAGGCTGTTGGCCTGTTGGTGAAGGGTCAGAAAGGGTCAAAGTAGTGGAATGGGGTGGTGTTTTTTAAAATGTATTTATAAGTGAAGGGTTAGTTGGCAGGGTAATTGTTTTCCTTTTTATTTTGTTTCACGGTGTACTGATTTACACTCCAGTGGAAGAAGAAGAAGAAATAAAGGAGACATTGCCCTCTGCTGGGAGCCTTTAACCATAGACTGTAAAAATAACCTTGTAACCCCGCCTCTCACTGGTCACATGAGACTCTAAGGCTGTAGCCTGTCCTATCGACAGTTTGGAACAACTTTGGAAAACTGAGATTTATTACCACGTAAACACCTATTTTTCACCAAATGAAACTATGTAGAGGACTTAATTTCGGACAGTATGCAGAAATCACATTTGGGAGTAGCTGGGACGGTTTTCGAGTCCAGCGGTTGAAGAAAAGCGATCATCAGACGAAGTTTCTGTAGGGGAAAAAAGTTGAGTGCAACTCGTCTGTCTGAGGTTTGTGGGACGGGCCGTCTGGCTGGCTGGATGCGTGTTTTCAGCGCCGAGGAGTTTGGATATTCACGAAGGAAACTAACATAACTATTTCATTTGATGGTGCAGGATAATAATGTTTTGCCAGTTTAAACACTATAAGAACTTTCAAAATTAAAATCCACAAAAACAAATTAAACTACAAAGAATATCCGTCCTTTGTAGTCAGTTTAGGGTTCGTCTTCCATTTAACTCTGAACCATTTCTCGTTTTGGAATCATTCGTTATCATTCATAATTAACTGTTCAGTTGTTTTAATTGGACGCATCACCTCTGGAAGGCAACATGGACGCGCGACAGGGTCAGTGCGCGCCCCCGGTGGGGCAGCAGATCGTGCACGTCCGCGGGGACTCCCAGACGGATCTGGAGGCTCTGTTTAACTCCGTGATGAACCCTAAAACCTCCGCCCTGCCCCCCTCCTCTCTGCCTATGAGGATGAGGAAACTTCCAGACTCCTTCTTCAGACAGCCGGATCCCCGATCACACTCCAGACAGGTAGGTAACACGCCTCACACACGTACACACACTCCAGACGTGGTAGGTAACACACTATTATGGTATTTATCCAAACAAGGAGGATATGAGGTGTTCAGAGGCTATGCTTCAGTGCAGGACAGGCTCATCATGGATGGATGGTGTTGGAGAACAGCCCAACTTTTCCACTGAGGACAGGATTTGATTTGGAAGACAAAAAACTAAAGAGCTAAGAATGAGTTTGTTCCCAGCAAGGATTAAAATCACATTGATGTGAATTTTTTTGATTGTTTATGTGATTGACTACATTCAGTAATGAGGGCAACTTTAGTTTTAGAAGTGGGTGGGGGGGTAACCAGACAGGGGGTCTTGGGGTCCTCCCCCACAATTTCTTTGGTATCTGAAGCACATTTCCTGCATTTCGCATTTCTATACAATCCGTTATGACCCATGGCTCTTCTAGCTGTCTCTATTTAGAACAAACAAAAGTAAGCAAAAACACCCACAATCATCAAATTAGGTAAGAGATCGTTATTAAATATGTTTAAGTGATTGATAAGACTGAACTAGATCAAAGGTAAGTAATAATCAATATTGTGTCGTACGTTTAATCAATAGCCTAACATGTGAACAGCTCTTTAAAAAGTACAAAGATCTTTTATTGTTTGTCTTTATTAAGACATCCTCTATCAAATTTCAGCCAACCACCTGCATGCCCGACCCGCACCAGGCCAGTCAATAACTAAATTCTCTCCCCGACCCCCACCAGTCTAGTCAATAACTAAATTCTCTCCCCGACCCCCACCAGTCTAGTCAATAACTAAACTCCCTCCCCGACCCCCACCAGTCTAGTCAATACCTCAACTCCCTCCCCGACCCCCACCAGTCTAGTCAATAACTAAATTCTCTCCCCCACCAGTCTAGTCAAAACTCAACTTTCTCCCAACACAATTTCTTTCACACTTGATGTATTATTTTATTCCCAAGGGAAATGTTTAGAAACACACAGAAACGCATAGACCTACACATATACAGTACCAGTCAAAAGTTTGGACACACCCACTGGTTGATGCTTATTTATAAAACCCTCTTAGGCCTCACTCCCCTCTATCTGAGATATCTCCTGCAGCCTTCATCCTCCACATACAACACCCGTTCTGCCAGTCACCTTCTGTTAAAGGTCCCCAAAGCAAACACATCCCTGGGTCGCTCCTCTTTTCAGTTCGCTGCAGGTAGCGACTGGAACGAGCTGCAACAAACACTCAAACTGGACAGTTTTATCTCAATATCTTCATTCAAAGACTCAATCATGGACACTCTTACTGACAATTGTCTGTTTTGCGTGATGTACTGTTGTCTCTACCTTCTTGCCCTTTGTGCTGTTGTCTGTGCCCAATAATGTTTGTACCATGTTGTGATGCTACCATGCTGTGTTGTCATGTTGTGTTGTTACCATGTTGTTGTCATGTTGTGTTGCTGCCATGCTATGTTGTTGTCTTAGGTCTCTCTTTATGTAGTGTTGTGTCTCTCTTGTTGTGATGTGTGTTTTGTCCTATATTTATATTGTATTTATTTTTTATTTTAATCCCAGGCCCCCGTCCCCACAGGAGGCCTTTTGGTAGGCTGTCATTGTAAATAAAACATGGTTTTTAACTGGCTTGCCTAGTTAAAAAAATAAAAAATAAAATGTCACTGTAACCTGCAACTTCAATTAAATGGAAGAAAAACCTACCCAAGGGTTTTTCTTTCTTTTTACTATTTTCTACATTTTAGAATAGTAGTGAAGACAAACTATGAAATAACACATGGAATCATGTAGTAACCAAAAAAGTGTTAAACAAAACAAAATATATTTGAGATTCTTCAAATAGCCACCCTTTGCCTTGATGACAGCTTTGCACACTCTTGGCATTCTCTCAAACAGCTTCACCTGGAGTGCTTGTCCAACAGTCTTGAAGGAGTTCCCACATATGCTGAGCACCTGTTGGCTGCTTTTCCTTTACTCTGCGTTCCAACTCATCCCAAACCATCTCAATTGGGTTGAGGTCGGGTGATTGTGGAGGCCAGGTCATCTGATGCAGCACTCCATCACTCCCATCCGGGCTAGGCCGTCATTCACACTGTGACAGTAGTTTTGATTTAGAATGGAACATTATCATGCACCTTTATCAAAACCGGGGCAGCGGGAAAAAATAAATTTCATCTATGCAGTTAAATAGCAAATGCCAGGCAGGCTATACTCCTGCGGTAAAGATAAGCAATGTGCTTAATATTAGGACAATTAAGAAATAAATATAGTAGGCCCAGTGACGACTTAGCAAAAATAATAATAATATAAAATAATTATATACACTGCCGTTCAAAAGTTTGGGGTCACTTTGAAATGTCCTTGTTTTTGAAAGAAAAGCAACAAAAAAAATCTATTTAAAAACGTCAAATTGATCAGAAATACAGTGTAGACTTTGATAATTAGAGGTCGACCGATTAATTGGAATGGCCGATTAATTAGGGCCGATTTTAAGTTTTCATAACAATCGGAAATCGGTATATTTGGACACCGATTTGGCCATTTTTTAAATATATATATATTTTTTTAACTGGGCAAGTCATTTAAGAACACATTCTTATTTTCAATGACGGCCTAGGAACAGTGGGTTAACTGCATGTTCAGCAGAATGACAGATTTGTACCTTGTCAGCTTGGGGGTTTGAACTTGCAACCTTCCGGTTGCTAGTCCACCGCTCTAACCACTAGGCTACCCTGGATATCCCTACCAGCCAAACCCTCCCTAACCCGGACAACGCTAGGCCAATTGTGCTTTGCCCCCATGGAACTCCCGGTCCTGGCCGGCTGCGACAGAGCCTGGGCTCGAACCCAGAGTCTCTGCGATGCAGTGCCTTAGACCACTGCGCCACCCGGGAGGCCATTCATGTATATGTTTTTGATGTTTGTTCTTTGTTATAGGGACAAAAAGATCGGGAAAGTGGTTTACCCATACATCTCCATTTTGGATAGATAACTCTTCGTGTTGTTGTTTGTTTAGTGTTTTCCAATTTTCCCCAGAATTGGTTAGAGGCTATGAATTCTTCATTTACATTGAGCTGATTTCTGACGTGCTGTTCCTTCTTTTTCCGTAGTGTATTTCTGTATTGTTTTAGTGATTCACCATAGTGAAGGCGTAGACTTTTTCTGGGTCTCTCTATTTTTGGTTGGATAGGTTTCTCAATTTCTTTCTTAAATTTTTGCATTCTTCATCAAACCATTTGTCATAGTTGTTCATTTTCTTCGGTTTTCTATTTGAGATTTTTAGATTTGATAGGGAAGCTGAGAGGTCAAATATACGGTTTAGGTTTTCTACTGCCAAGTTTACACCTTCACTATTACAGTGAAACATTTTGTTGAGGAAGTTGTCTAAAAGGGATTGAATTTGTTGTTGCTTAATTGTTTTTTGGTAGGTTTCCACACTACATTCCTTCCATCTATAACGTTTCTTTATATTACTCAGTTCCTTTGGCTTTGATTCCTCATGATTGAGTATTGCTCTGTTCTAGTTGACTGTGATTTTGCTGTGATCTGATAGGGGTGTCAGTGGGCTGACTGTGAACGCTCTGAGAGACTCTGGGTTGAGGTCAGTGATAAAGTAGTCTACAGTCCTACTGCCAAGAGATGAGCTGTAGGTGTACCTACCATAGGAGTCCCCTCGAAGCCTACCATTGACTATGTACATACCCAGGATGTAACAGAGCTATAGGTGTACCTACCATAGTAGTCCCCTCGAAGCCTACCGTTGACTATGTACATACCCAGGATGTAACAGAGCTGTAGGTGTACCTACCATAGGAGTCCCCTCGAAGCCTACCATTGACTATGTACATACCCAGCGTGCGACAGAACTGCATGAGATGTGACCTGTTTTTGTTGACTATGTTGTCATAGTTGTGCCTAGGGGGGCATATGGGGGAGGGAATGCTGTCACTTCCAGGCAGGTGTTTGTCCCCCTGTGTGCTGAGGGTGTCAGGTTCTTGTCCGTTCTGGCATTTAGATCGCCACAGACTAGTGTTCCACACATTGGACCATCAGACCTCAATCAGTTGAACTTGCCCCTAGACACTGATCTAAATGTGTGCTTGTGTGTCTGTCTAGGCCAGTTCAGATGGGACCATCGTTGGGTCTCTGACACCTCATCATGTGCGTGCCCACTCCTCTCCCGCCTCGCTCCCCATCAATGCCCTTTCTGCCCCAGCAACCAGTGCCATGGCAACCCAGCCGCTCCCTGACGACGTGCCCCTCCCTCCGGGCTGGGAGATGACCAAGACTCCCTCAGGACAGTGCTACTTCCTCAAGTAGGTATCTCTGTGTGGCAGGTAAAACCAGTCCTAAATCAGCAGGTTAAACCAGCTCCTAAACTGCAGCAGACTACGGAAGCCTGTTAGGGAAAAACCTCACGTGGAGAAACAACACTAACAAATCTGACTGGCTAACTAACAACCAATTACATGGCTCAGAAATCTACATCCTCTACCGTCTCCTAACTTTGTTTGTGTGCGTGTGTGTGTGTAGTCACCTGGACCAGACGACCACATGGCATGACCCCCGTCTCTCCCATCTCCAGACCAACGCAGCGGCCCACCTGCTCTCTGCTCCCCCGCCACACACACACACCCTCGCACACCCTGCACCCAACACACACACACAGAGTAACACCAGCTCCAACACAGGTACCACCCTCTTTTTCTCTCTCTCCGTCTCTGTCTCTCCATCCCTGTCTCTCTCTCTCTCCGTCTATCTGTCACTCTCTCTTTCTATCTGCCTGTCTCTCTCTCGCTGTCTCTCTCTCGCTGTCTCTCTCTCGCTGTCTCTCTCTCTCTCGCTGTCTGTCTGTCTGTCTCTCTCTCTCTGTCTGTTTGTTTCTCGCTGTCTCTCTCTCGCTGTCTCTGTCTCTCTTTCTCTATCTCTCTGTCTGTTTCTGTCTCTCTCTGTCTTTCTCTCTCTCTCTCTGATCTGTCTGTCTCTGATCTGTCTGTCTCTCTGCTCTGTCTGTTTCTGTCTCTGTGTCTCTCTGATCTGTCTGTCTCTTTGTCTTTCTCTGTCTGTCTCTCTCTGTCTTTGTCTTTTTCTCTCCTTAAATTTTGTATTAATTGATTATATATCATTCTTGTTGACAGTACCACTAAAAGTAGTGCTCTCCTTTATCTCCATGCCTCCCTCTGTCCTGTGTGTCTGCTCCAGGCCCCCTCCCAGAGGGTTGGGAACAGGCAGTGACTCCTGAAGGAGAGGTCTACTACATCAACCACATCACCAAGACCACCTCCTGGTTAGACCCACACCTAGGTAACGAGAGAGAGAGAGAGAGAGAGAGAGAGAGAGACACAGACAGACAGACAGACAGACAGACAGACAGACAGACAGACAGACAGACAGACATTTCCGTACAGCCTTTAGACAACTAAGCAGCCAAAAAGATACCCGCCATTACTCAGAAATAGCATTTTAAATATTAACTTACCTTTGATGATCTTCATCAGAATGCACTCCCAGGAATCCCAGTTCCACCATAAATGTTTGATTTGTTTCATAATGTCCATTAGTTATGTCCAAATATCTTCTTTTGTTAGGGCGTTTGGTAAACAAATCCAAAAGCGCTTTCAGGTCGTGCCGAATGTCCGACGAAAAGTTAAAAAAGTTCCGTTACAGCCCGTAGAAAAATGCCAACCTAAGAATGGAATCAATCTTTAGGATGTTTTTAACTTAACACTTCATTAATGTTCCAACCGGACAATTCCTTTGTCTGTATGTACAAATGAAGTGGAACGAAGCTACCTTTCACGTGAGCGCGCCAGACAGAGGCTGTGGCACTCTGCCAGACCACTCGCTCAAAGAGCCCTAATGAGCCCCTCCTTTAGAGTAGAATCCTCAAAACAGGTTCTAAATACTTTTGACATCTAGTGGAAGCCTTGGGAAGTGAAACATACAGTGGGGCAAAAAAGTATTTAGTCAACCACCAATTGTGCAAGTTCTCCCACTTAAAAAGATGAGAGAGGCCTGTAATTTTTATCATAGGTACACTTCAACTATGACAGACAAAATGAGAAAAAAAATCCTGAAAATCACATTGTAGGATTTTTAATGAATTTATTTGCAAATGCGACATCAGCGATGTCATTTACAAAATGTCCTCCAACACTCCACTCAACAAATTGGATGCAGTCTATCACAGTGCCATCCGTTTTGTCACCAAAGCCCCATATACTACCCACCACTGCGACCTGTATGCTCTCATTGGCTGGCCCTCGCTTCATATTCATCTCCAATCCCACTGGCTCCAGGTCATCTATAAGTCTTTGCTAGGTAAATCACCTCCTTTTTTCAGCTCACTGGTCACCATAGCAACACCCACCCGTAGCACACTCTCCAGCAGGTATATTTCACTGGTCACCCCCAAAGCCAATTCCCCCTTTAGTCGCCTTTCCTTTCAGTTCTCTGCTGCCAATGACTGGAACGAACTGCAAAAATCCCTGAAGTTGGAGGCTCATATCTCCCTCACTAACTTTAACTTCTTTGGGATAGGGGGCAGCATTTTCACTTTTGGATGAATAGCGTGCCCAGAGCGAACTGTCTCCTACTCAGTCCCAGATGCTAATATATGCATATTATTATTAGTATTGGATGGAAAACACTCTGAAGTTTCTAAAACTGTTTGAATGATGTCTGTGAGTATAACAGAACTCAAATGGCAGGCAAAAACCTGAGAAAAAACCCAAACAGGAAGTGGGAAATCTGAGGTTTGTAGTTTTTGAACTCAGCCCCTATTGAATACACAGTGGGATATTGGTTATGTTGCACTTCCTACGGCTTCCACTAGATGTCAACCGTCTTTAGAACGTTGTTTCTTCTCGTGTGAAGGGGGGCCGGATGGGAGCTGTTTGACTAAGGGGTCTGCCTGCAGCCTCGTTCTCAGTCACGCGCATTTCACATGAGAGGTATCTCTCGTTCCATTGCTTTTCTACAGACAATGGAATTCTCTGATTGGAACATTATTGATCATTTATGATAAAAACATCCTAAAGATTGATTCTATACTTAGTTTGACAAGTTTCTTCGACCTGTAATATAACTTTTTGAACTTTTCGTCCGACTGGAACTGAACACGCTTTTGGATTTACTATAAAATTAAAACTTTCATTAAATCACACATGTAAGATACTCAATTAAAATTACACTCGTTGTGAATCCAGCCAACATGTCAGATTTAAAAAATGCTTTTCGGCGAAAGCATAAGAAGCTATTATCTGATGATCGCACCAGCAGTAAACAAAGGGGTTAGCATATTTCAACCCTGCAGGCGCTACAAAAAACGCTGAAATAAAATATAAAACATGCATTACCTTTGACGAGCTTCTTTTGTTGGCATTCCAATATGTCCCATAAACATCACAATTGGTCCTTTTGTTCGATTAATTCCGTCCATATATATCCAAAATGTCCATTTATAAAGCATGTTTGATCCATAAACTTTGCCAAAATATTTCAAACTACTTTTGTAATAGAACTGTAGGTATTTTTAAACGTTAATAATCTATCAAATTGTAGACGGGGCAATCTGTGTTCAATACAGGAATGAAAACAAACCAGCGCTACTTTTCACATCTTGCGCAACTCACAAAAGTGTTACCCAGTTCCTAGTTGGCCTACTTCTTCATTGCACAAATGAATAACCTCAACCAAATTCCAAAGACTGGTGACATCAGTGGAAGCGGTAGGAACTGAAAACAGGTTCCTAAGAAATATCCCTTGGCAATGACAACTCAGGGAACAGAGAGAGGCAAAACAAAATAAAAATCTGAACAGTTACTCCTCGGGGTTTTGCCTGCTATATAAGTTCTGTTATACTCACAGACATGATAGAAACTTCAGAGTGTTTTGTCTCCAAATCTATGAATAATATGCATATCTTATTCTTTGCATGAGTAGCAGGAAGTTGAAATTGGGCACACTATTTATCCAAAAGTTAAAATTCTGCCCCCTAGCCCCAAGAGGTTAACCTGTCTAGGACTGGGGTTCCGCCAACAGCCAATGAAATTGCAGGGAGCCAAATACAAATCAACAGAAATCTCATTAATCACATTTCTCAAACATACAAGTATTAGGCACCATTTTAAAGATAAAATTCTCGTTAATCCAGCCACAGTGTCTGATTTCAAAAATGCTTTACAGCGAAAGCTCCACAAGCGATTATGTTAGGTCACCACCAACTCACAACCACAGAGAGAGACAGAGAATCCCAGTGGTTATAGAGGATGTCACAGAGAGAGACAGAGAATCACAGGACACCTGATAAAACAGGAGAATTAAAGCGGATATTACGGACACCCACCCACTCACTCACAGGAACAGTTATGGAAGCCCTAGTCTCGTGCAGTGGTTTTCAACTGCTGTGCCTTGGGGAACTCTAGTGTTCCACCAAACATTCCCTAATTCTCTAATCTAGATCTCTTTTAAATGTGAACTACCAAACATTCTCTATTCTAGATCTCTTTTAAATGTAACCTACCAAACATTCCCTAATCTAGATCTCTTTTAAATGTGAACTACCAAACATTCTCTAATCTAGATCTCTTTTAAATGTGAACTACCAAACATTCTCTAATCTAGATCTCTTTTAAATGTGAACTACCAAACATTCTCTAATCTAGATCTCTTTTAAATGTGAACTACCAAACATTCTCTAATCTAGATCTCTTTTAAATGTGAACTACCAAACATTCTCTTTTAAATGTGACCTGTGGAATGTTGATTTGGGAGCACCCAAGATTATCACTCAGACCATACATTACGTCTGTATTGTTCTTCCGTCTGCATCTGTCTGCATTGTTACTCCGTCTGCATTGTCTCTCCATCTGTATTGCCCATCCGTCTGCATTGTCTCTCCATCTGCATTGCCCATCCGTCTGCATTGCCACTCCGCCTGCATTGTCTCTCCATCTGCATTGTCTCTCCATCTGCATTGTCTCTCCATCTGCATTGTCTCTCCGTCTGCATTGTCTCTCCGTCTGCATTGTCCTTCCGTCTGCATTGTCTCGCTGTCTGCATTGTCACCTCGTCTGCATTGTACTCTGTCTGCATTGTTCTTCCGTCTGTCTGCATTGTTTCTTCCCTCTGTATTGTTTTTTCCAGTGCACTTTGGCTGTTTTGTATCATTTGAGGGGTGCACATCAGGAGCAAAGATATTTGTATCATTTTACTGATTGTACCTCTGCCATAAAGGCTCGAGCTGCTGCTTTCAAGGAGCGGGACACTAATCCAGACGCTTATAAGAAATCCCGCTATGCCCTCAGACGAACCACCAAACAAGCAGAGCGTCAATACAACAGTAAGATTGCAGGACTTGAAAATTGTTACGGATTACAAAGGGAAACCCGAGCTGCCCAGTGACGCGAGCCTACCAGACGAGCTTAAATGCCTTTTTATGCTCGCTTTGAGGCAAGCAACACTGAAGCATGCACGAGAGCACCAGCTGTTCTGGATGACTGTGTGATAACACTCTCGGTAGCCGATGTGAGCAAGACCTTTAAACAGGTCAACATTCACAAAGCCGCAGGGCCAGACGGATTACCAGGACGTGTACTCAAAGCAAGCGCAAACCAACTGGAAAGTGTCTTCACTGACATTTTCAACCTCTCCCTGACCAAGTCTGTAATACCTACATGTTTCAAGCAGACCACCATAGTCCCTGTGCCCAAGGAAGCGAAGTTAACCTGTCTAAATCATTACCTCCCTATGGCACTCACGTCTGTAGCCATGAAGTGCTTTGGAAGGCTTGTCATGGCTCACATCAACAGCATCCTTCCGGACTCCCTAGACCCACTCCAATTTGCATACCGCCCCAACAGATCCACAGATGACGTAATCCCAATCGCACTCAACACTGCCCTTTCTCACCTGGACAAAAGGAACACCTATGTGAGAATGCTGTTCATTGACTACAGCTCAGCGTCCAACACCATAGTGCCCACGAAGCTCATCACTAAGCTAAGGACCCTGGGACTAAACACCTCTCTCGGCAACTGGATCCTGGACTTCCTGATGGGGCCGCCCCCAGGTGGTAAGGGTAGGCAACATGTCTGCCGCACTGATCCTCAACACTCAACACAGTGGTAGGCCTGATCACCGACAACGATGAGACGGCCTATTGGGAGGAGGTCAGATAACTGGCTGTGTGGTGCCAGGACAACAACCTCTCCCTCAGTGTGAGCAAGACAATGGAGCTGAGCGTGGACTATAGGAAAAGGCAGCCCGAACAGGTCCCCATTCTCATCAACGGGGCTGTAGTGGAGCGGATCGACAGTTTCAAGTTCCTTGGTGTCCACATCACCAACGAACTGTCATGGTCCAAACCTACCAAGACAGTTGTGAAGAGGGCACGACAAAACCTATTCCCCCTCAGGAGACTGAAAAGATTTGGCATGGGTCCCCAGATCAAGAAGTTCTACAGCTGCACCATCGAGAGCATCCTGACCTGTTGCATCACTGCCTGGTATGGCAACTGCTCGGCATCTGTAAGGCGCTACAGAGGGTAGTGCGTATGGCCCAGTACATCACTGGGGCCAAGCTTCCTGCCATCCAGGACCTATATAATAGGCGGTGTCAGAGGAAAGTCAGTCTCCAGTCACCCAAGTCATAGACAGTTTCCTTTGCTACCGCACGGCAAGCAGTACCGGCGAGCCAAATCTAGAACCAAAATGCTCCTTAACAGCTTCTACCCCCATAAGACTGCTGAACAATTAATCAAATGACCCCTGGACTATTTACATTGACCCCCCCCCCATTTGTTTTTTACACTGCTGCTACTCGCTGTTTATTATCTATGCACCCCCACCTACATGTAAAAATTACCTCAACTAACACTGACTCGGTACCTCCTGTAAATAGCCTTGTTATTATGCGTTACTTTTTATTATTTTTTACTATAGTTTATTTGGTAAACATTTTCTTAACTCTTCTTGACCTACACTGTTGGTTAAGGGCTAAGTAAGCATTTCACGTTAAGGTCTATACTTCGGCGCATGTGACAAAATAAAGTTTGATTTGGACATGACCAGCAGGGTCACCTGGAGGGATCAGCCAATGAAGGTAAAGCCACCCAGTTGACTACATAAAAATGGTGGAAGCCTGCAATGGCGCTGCCCATGCTAATACGGTCTCATGTTCTATGGGCAACAGTAAACATGCCCCCTTCGCCTTGGGTCAGTTAGTGAAAATTATTCAGACTTATGTTGTGTTACTATAACGCCCCCCTTGGGCCAATGAGTGTATTTTTGTAAAAAGAACCCATGTTCTGTCAAAATAGGGCAAGCAAGGTGGCTTGTTCAAAGTCTGCTGGGTGACTAATTAGTAGAACATCTAATGGGCGGTGCTTGTAGGTCCTTATGGGAAACCTGTTGCTTATGAGAGGCTGCATACAGTGCATTTGGAAAGTATTCAGACTTTCCACGTTTTGTTACTTTACAGCCTCATTCTAAAATTGATTTTGTTTTTATCCTCATCAATCTACACACAATCCCTCATAATGAAAACAGATTTTTTGACATTTTTGCAAATGTATTAACAATAAAAAAAACATACCTTATTTACATAAGTATTCAAAAACCAAACCATGAGGTCGAAGGAATTGTCCGTAGTGATCCGAGACAGAATTGTGTCACGGCACAGATCTGGGGAAGGGTACCAAAAGATTTCTGCAGCATTGACGGTCCCCAAGAACACAGTGGCCTCCATCATTCGTAAATGGAAGAAGTTTGGAATCACCAAGACTCTTCCTAGAGCTGACTACCCGGCCAAACTGAGCAATCGGGGGAGAAGGGTATTGGTCAGGAAGGTGACTAAGAACCCGATAGTCACTTTGACAGAGCTCCGGAGTTCCTCTGTAGAGATGGTTGTCCTTCTGAAATGTTCTCCCATCTCTGCAGCACTCCACCAATCAGGCCTTTATGGAGAGTGGCCAGACAGAAGCCACTCCTCAGTTAAAGGCACCTGAAGGACTCAGACAATGTGATACAAGATTCTCTGGTCTGATGAAACTAAGATTCAACTCTTTGGCCTGAATGCCAAGCATCACGTCTGGAGGAAACCTGGCACCATCCCTACGGTGAATCATGGTGGTAGCAGCATCATGCTGTGGGGATGTTTTTCAGAGGCAGGGATAGGGAGAATAGTCAGGATTGAGGGAAAGATGAACGGAACAAAGAACAGAGAGATCCTTGATGAAAACCTGCTCCAGAGCGCTCAGGACCTCAGACTGGGGTGAAGGTTCATCTTCCAACAGGACAACAAACCTAAACACACATCCAAGACAACGCAGGAGTAGCTTCGGAACAAGTCTCTGAATGTCCTTCAGTGGCCCAGCCATAGCCCAGACTTGAACCTGATCGAACATGAAAATCGCTGGGCAGCTAAGGTCATCATCCAATCTGACAGCGCTTGAGAGGATCTGAAGAGAATAATGGGAGAAACTCCCTGAATACAGGTGTGCCAAGCTTCTAACGTCATACCCAAGGAGACTCAAGTCTATAATTGCTGCCAAAGGTGCTTTAACAAAGCACTGAGTAAATGGTCTGAATACTTATGTAAATGTAATATTTATGTTTTTTTTTTTTATATACATTTGCTAACATTTCTGAAAAACAAATTTTGCTTTGTCATTATGGGGTATTTTGTGTAGATTGGTGCGGGGAGAAAACAATTTAATACATTTTATAGTAAGACTAGAACATAACAAATCGTGGAAAAAGTCAACGGGTCTGAATACTTTCCGAATGCTCTGTATATGTACAACATGTCATGACTGCAGCTCAAACAGCACAGGAGATATGCTTGTTCAAAATGAGACAGAGACAAGGAAGGAGAGACAGACAGACAGGGAAGGAGAGAGACAGACAGGGAAGGAGAGACAGACAGACAGGGAAGGAGAGACAGACAGACAGAGAAGGAGAGACAGACAGGGAGGGTGCGAGAGACGGACAGGGAGGGTGCGAGAGACAGACAGGGAGGGTGCGAGAGACAGACAGGCAGACAGACAGACAGACAGGGAAGGAGAGACAGACAAACAGACAGAGACAGGGAAGGACAGACAGACAGGGAAGGAGAGACAGACAAACAGACAGACAGGGAAGGAGAGACAGACAGGGAGGGCGCGAGAGACAGACAGGCAGACAGACAGACAGGGATGGAAGGAGAGACAGACAGGGGGGGCGCGAGAGACAGACAGGGAGGGCGCGAGAGACAGACAGGGAAGGAGAGACAGACAAACAGACAGACAGGGAAGGAGAGACAGACAAACAGACAGACAGGGAAGAAGAGACAGACAGGGAGGGCGCGAGAGACAGACAGGCAGACAGACAGACAGGGAAGGAGAGACAGACAAACAGACAGACAGGGAAGGAGAGACAGACAAACAGACAGGGAGGGCGCGAGAGACGGAGGGAGGGAGGGAGCGAGAGACGGAGGGGGGGAGGGAGCGAGAGACCGAAACAGAGAGGGAGAGTTGCCTCAAGGCCAGAGAGAACAGTCTGGTTAAACAGGAACAACTGGTAGATAAGACACTCCCTAACAGTCACACACACCCTGACACTGTCTCCCTCCCTAACATTAACCCCTGACCCTGTCTCCCTCTCTAACATTAACCCCTGCCCCTGTCTCCCTCCCTAACATTAATCCCTGACACTGTCTCCCTCCCTAACATTAACCCCTGACCCTGTATCCCTCTCTAACATTAATCCCTGACCCTGTCTCCCTCTCTAACATTAACCCCTGACCCTGTATCCCTCCCTAACATTAATCCCTGACCCGGTCTCCCTCCCTGACCCTTTCTCCCTCTCTAACATTAACCCCTGACCCTGTCTCCCTCTCTAACATTAACCCCTGCCCCTGTCTCCCTCCCTAACATTAATCCCTGACACTGTCTCCCTCCCTAACATTAACCCCTGACCCTGTATCCCTCTCTAACATTAATCCCTGACCCTGTCTCCCTCTCTAACATTAACCCCTGACCCTGTATCCCTCCCTAACATTAATCCCTGACCCGGTCTCCCTCCCTGACCCTTTCTCCCTCTCTAACATTAACCCCTGACCCTGTCTCCCTCTCTAACATTAACCCCTGACCCTGTCTCCCTCTCTAACATTAACCCCTGACCCTGTCTCCCTCTCTAACATTAACCCCTGCCCCTGTCTCCCTCCCTAACATTAATCCCTGACCCTGTCTCCCTCCCTAACATTAATCTCTGACCCGGTCTCCCTCCCTAACATTAACCCCTGACCTGGTCTTCTTCCCTACCATTAACCCTGACCTTGTCTCCCTCCCTGACATTAACCTGACCCTCTCTCCTTCCCTGACCCTGTCTCCCTCCCTAACCTCTGACCCTGTCCTCCCTCCAGTCCAGAGTGCTGTAGCCCAGGTGAAGCCCTCAACCCTGACCTCTGACCCGGTTGGCATTGCAACAGTGGTAACCAAGCGCAGGCAGCAGCTGCAGGTGGAGAAGGACAGGCTGAGGCGGAAACAACAGGACCTGGCCCGTCCAATCAGACTACAGGTCAGGGGTCAAACACACTGGAATATATATGGATATTATGTTCTATACTGTGCCTTCAGAAAGTATTCACACCCCTTGACTTACCACATTTTATTACAAAGTGGGTTTAAAATGCATTTCATTGTCTTTAAAAAAAATGTTATGTCAACAATCTACACAAAATACTCTGTCAAAGTGGAACAAAAATTTGAACATTTAGAAAACATTTATGAAAAATAAAACACTTTTATATATACACTATATATACAAATGTATGTGGACACCCCTTCAAAACAGTGGATTTGGCTATTTCAGCCACACCTGGTACTGACAGGTGTATACAATTGAGCACACAGCCATGCAATCTCCATAGACAAACATTGGCCAAACCCAGATTTGTCCGTCGGACTGCCAGAGGAAATTTGGAACTCGGTAGTGAGTGTTGCAACTGAGGACAGATGATTTTACACGCCACACACTTCAGCGGTCCTGTCTTGTGAGCTTATGTGGCCTACCGCTGAGCCGTTGTTGCTCCGAGATGTTTCCACTTCACAATAACAGCACTAATAACTAACTGGCAGCTCTAGTAGGGCCGAAATTTGAAGAACTGACTTGTTAGAAAGGTGGCATCCTAAGACGGTGCCATTTTGAAAGTCACTGAGCTCTTCAGTAAGGCCATTCTACATTCAAAATGGCACCGTCTTAGGATGCCACCTTTCCAACAAGTCTGTTCTTCAAATTTCGGCCCTACTAGAGCTGCCCCGGTCAGTTATTAGCGTTGTTATTGTGAAGTGGAAAGTGTAGTCCGGTGGAAATTTGTCCTTTGGTCTGGAGTCCAAATTGAAGATTTTTGGTTCCAACCGCCGTGTCTTTGTAAGACGTGGTGAACGGATTATTACATTTTTAAATGTTTTATTTCACCTTTATTTAACCAGGTAGGCCAGTTGCTGGAGTGCTGCAGAGATGGTTGTCCTTCTGGTTCTCCCATCTCCACAGAACTCTGGTAGAGTGGCCAGAAACTCTGTCAGAGTGACCATTGTGTTCTTGGACACCTCCCGAACCAGTTCAGTTTGGCTGGGTGTTCAGCTGTAGGAAGAGTCTTGGTGGTTCCAAACTACTTACATTTAAGAATGATGGAGGCCACTGTGTTCTTAGGGACCTTCAATGCTGCAAAAGAAATGTGGTACCCTTCCCCAGATCGGGGCGGCAGGTAGCCTAGTGGTTAGAGCGTTGGGCCGGTAACCGAAAGGTTGCTAGATCGAATCCCTGAGCTGACAAGGTAAAAATCTGTCGTTCTGCCCCTGAACACGGCGGTTAACCCACTGTTCCTAGGCCGTCATTGAAAATAAGAATTTGTTCTTAACTGACTTGCCTAGTGAAATAAAGGTAAACACAATCGACACAATCCAGTCTCAGAGCTCTATATACAATTCCTTCGACCTCATGGCTTGGTTTTTGCTCTGACATGCACTGTCAACTGTGGGATCTTAAATAGACAGGTGTGTGTCTTTCAAAATCATGTCCAATTAATTGAATTTACCACAAGTGGACTCCAATCAAGTTGTAGAAACATCTCAAGGATGATCAATGGAAACAGGATGCACCTGAGCTCAATTTAGTTTCTGATAGCAAATACTTGTATGTAACTTATTTACTTATGTAAATAAGTAATACATTTGCAAAAATGTCTTAAAACCTGTTTTCCCTTTGTCATTATGTCATTATGTCATTATGGATGTATTGTGGGTAGATTGATGAAGGAAAATAATTATTATAATCAATTTTAGAATTTAGCTGTAACAACAAAATGAATACTTTCTGAATGCACTGTAAATGTGTGTAAATATGGTGTTATTTATTTAAAATGTATGTTTTTATTGTAACAGCAAAGTACCAGCAGAGTTTTTAATATCAGTTGTTTTTACAGAACCAATAATAATAATGCTGGAAGTAAAATAAAGTAAACTAGTAATAAATAATCAATAAATAATGTAACCCGTGTCAGGATGTGGCGGTGAGGAGTGGACTGGAGCATGATGGGAAAATGAGGAACAACCATGTAGACCCCGCCCTCAACGGGTGAGCCTGTCTGTCTTCGTGTCTGTGTGCATGTGGAAGTATGCGCTTCCAAAACAAATATGTGTGCGTTTTAGCCAATATTACAACTGTGTGTGTTGGTCACTGCTTGTAGGGCCCACTCCCGTAACCAGAGTACTGACAGTGGTCTGAGTGTCAGCAGCTTCACACGGACACCTGATGACCTGCTGAACACTGTGGAACTCATGGATACAGGTAAGACACACACACACCTTGGTTTAAATTGGACTATTTTAAAGGTAAAATAACCTAATCAAATGTTATTTGTCACTTCGTAAACAACAGGTGTGGACTAACAGTGAAATGCTCTGTAAACAACAGGTGTGGACTAACAGTGAAATGCTCTGTAAACAACAGGTGTGGACTAACAGTGAAATGCTCTGTAAACAACAGGTGTGGACTAACAGTGAAATGCTCTGTAAACAACAGGTGTGGACTAACAGTGAAATGCTTGGTAAACAACAGGTGTGGACTAACAGTGAAATGCTCTGTAAACAACAGGTGTGGACTAACAGTGAAATGCTCTGTAAACAACAGGTGTGGACTAACAGTGAAATGCTCTGTAAACAACAGGTGTAGACTAACAGTGAAATGCTTGGTAAACAACAGGTGTGGACTAACAGTGAAATGCTTGGTAAAACAACAGGTGTGGACTAACAGTGAAATGCTTGGTAAACAACAGGTGTGGACTAACAGTGAAATGCTCTGTAAACAACAGGTGTGGACTAACAGTGAAATGCTCTGTAAACAACAGGTGTAGACTAACAGTGAAATGCTTGGTAAACAACAGGTGTGGACTAACAGTGAAATGCTTGGTAAAACAACAGGTGTCGACTAACAGTGAAATGCTCTGTAAACAACAGGTGTAGACTAACAGTGAAATGCTCTGTAAACAACAGGTGTGGACTAACAGTGAAATGCTTGGTAACCATGTGTATATATACTGACAGGTTACCATAGTCACATTAATATATACTGACAGGTTACCATAGTTACATTAATATATACTGACACCTGGAGGTTACCATAGTCACATTAATATATACTGACAGGTTAACATAGTCACAATAATATACACTGAGTGTACAAAACATTAAGAACACTCTTTCCATGACATAGACTGACCAGGTGAAAACTATGATCCCTTATTGATGTCACTTGTTAAATCCACTTCAATCAGTGTAGATGAAGGGGAGGAGACAGGTTAAAGGAGGATTTTTAAGCCTTAAGACAATTGAGACAATGATTGTGTATGTGTGACATTCAGAGGGTGAATGGGCAAGACAAAATATTTAAGTGCCTTAGAAAAGGGTATGGTAGTAGGTGCCAGGCTGGGTTTTCCACACTCAACCGTTTCCTGTGTGTATCAAGAATGGTCCACCACCCAAAGGATATCCATCCAACCTCACACAACTGTGGGAAGCATTTTTAGTCAACATGGGCCAGCATCCCTGTGGAAGTCTTTCCACACCTTGTAGTGTCCATTCCCCGACGATTTGAGGCTTTTTTGAGGGCAAAAGGGGACTGCAACTCACTATTAGGAAGGTGTTGTTCATTTGTTGTACTCTGTGTAAATGAATGCACTCAATCTCTGGGGTTACATCTTGGAGCTCTAGCAACATCCACAACATCCTAATGACTGTATTATGTGCTGTGATAGGTGACTCTGGAGCAGGCCAGCCAATGGCATTCCTGGAGGCAGGCCCAGGGGTGTGCATGGCTACCGATGGGGAGGAGCTAATGCCCAGCATCCAGGAAGCCCTGAGCTCAGACCTCCTGAGTGACATGGATACTGTTCTCTGGTTATAGACGCACACTATAGATACACACTATAGTCACACACACACACACTATAGTCACACACACACATACACTCTAGACACACGCACACACAATCTAGACACACACACACACACTATACACACACACACACACTATAGACACACACTGTAGACACACACACTATAGACACACCTACCTGGCTATAGACTCTACACAACAGTAGTACATAATGAACTGACTTGATGGGTTATAGACTACACAACAGGGAACGAGACTCAGACTCCGCCCCTCCACTTCCTCTCCTGGGTGTTACCTGTCTCCCTTGAACCTAGCTGGCCACTGATTGGCTGGTTTCCCAAGATGTAACCCAGTAGACACTGTGGCCCTTGACGACAGGAGATAGAGCGATACATGATGTGACACTGAGGAGACACTGTGGCCCTTGACGACAGGAGATAGAGCGATACATGATGTGACACTGTGGCCCTTGACGACTGGAGATAGGGAGATACATTATGTGGTACTGAGGAATGTGCCTAGTGTTTTCTTCCTCTATCTCTCCCTCTCTCCTCCCCTCTCCTCTTTATGTCTCTCTCTCCTTCCCCCTCTCCTCTCCCTCCTCCTTTCTCCCTCCCTCCTTCCCTTTCACAGGAGAGAGAATCTTCAGTTTGCCTTTCATCCCTGTATACCTCACACCTGCCTTTCCCTTCCCATAAGTATGTATCTTTGTTAGTTATGCCTACATATATCAACAAACAATCTTCTTTAGAAGTGGTACAATTTCTCAACGTGTTGTTTAACTTGCAGGCTGCTAAATTGTGAGGCATGAGAGATTAACAGAATATTCCTCCACATCAGCAGTTGTAATAGAATTTACCAGTTATAACGTACATCCAGAGCCTTCATAAAGTATTCACACCCCTTGACTTATTCCACATTTTGTTGTGTTGCCATGTGGGATTAAAATGCATTTAATTGTCAACGATCTACACAACATACTCAGTAATGTCAAAGTGGAAGATTTTGACATGAGGTACTTTTGAAGTTGGAAGTTTACATACTCTTAGGTTGGAGTCATTAAAACTTGTTTTTCAACCACTCCACAAATGTATTTTTAACAAACTATAGTTTTGGCAAGTCGGTTAGGACATCTACTTTGTGCATGACACAAGTAATTTTTCCAACAATTGCTTACAGACAGATTATTTCACTTATAACTCAGTGTCACAATTCCAGTGGGTCAGAAGTTTACATACACTAAGTTGACTGTGCTTTTAAACAGCTTGGAAAATTCCAGAAAATGATGTCATGGCTTTTGAAGCTTCTGATAGGCTAATTGACATCATTTGAGTCAATTGGAGGTGTACCTGTGGATGTATTTCAAGGCCTACCTTCAAACTCAGTGCTTCTTCGCTTGACATCATGGGAAAATTAAAAGAAATCAGCCAAGACCTCAGAAAATAATTGTATACCTCAACAAGTCTGGTTCATCCTTGGGAGCAATTTCCAAACGCCTGAAAGTACCACATTCATCTGTACAAACAATAGTACACAAGTATTAACACCATGGGACCACGCAGCCATCATACTGCTCAGGAAGGAGACGCGTTCTGTCTCCTAGAGATTAATGTACTTTGGTGCAAAATGTGCAAATCAATCCCAGAACAACAGCAAAGGACCTTGTGAAGATGCTGGAGGAAACAGGTACAAAGTATCTATCCACAGTAAAATGAGTCCTATATCTACATAACCTGAAAGTCCGCTCAGCAAGAAAGAAGCCACTGCTCCAAAACCGCCATAAAAAAGCCAGACTATGGTTCCTCTGGTCTGAGGAATTAAAAATAGAGCTGTTTGGCAATAATGACCATTGTTATGTTTGGGGGAAAAAGGGGTAGGCTTGCAAGCCGAAGAACACCATCCCAACCGTGAAGCACGGGGTGGCAGCATCATGTTGTGGAGGTGCTTTGCTGCAGGAGGGACTGGTGCACTTCACAAAATATATGGCATCATGAGGCAGCAAAATTATGTGGATATATTGAGGCAACATCTCAAGACATCAGTCAGGAAGTTAAAGCTTAGTTGCAAATGGGTCTTCCAAATGGACAATGACCCCAAGCATACTTCCAAAGTTGTGACAAAATGGCTTAAGGACAACAAAGTCAAGGTATTGGAGTGGCCATCACAAAGCCCTGACCTCAATCCTATAGAAAATGTGTGGGCAGAACTGAAAAGGCATGTGTGAGCGAGGAGGCCTACAAACCTGACTCCGTTACACCAGCTCTGTCAGTAGGTTATGGGCCAAAATTCTTATTGTGGGAAGCTTGTGGAAGGATACCTGAAACATTTGACCCAAGTTAAACAATTTAAAGGCAATGCTACCAAATACTAATTGAGTGTATGTAAACTTCTGACCCTCTTGGAATGTGATGAAAGAAATAAAAGCTGAAATAAATAATTGTTTCTACTATTATTCTGACATTTCACATTCTTAAAATAAAGTGGTGATCCTAACATGGAATTTTACAGCAAGGGAATTTTTACTAGGATTAAATGTCAGGAATTGTGAAAACCTGAGTTTAAATGTGTTTGGCTAAGGTGTATAAGCTTTCGACTTCAACTGAATTTGTCTCCCAGTGTTTGTTGGAAAGCCAAGTTTTCCTCTAGAACTTTGCCTGTGCTTAGCTCTATTCTGTTTCATTTACCTTAAAAAAAACTCCCTAGTCCTTGCCGATGACAAGCATACCCATAACATGATGCAGCCACCGCCATGCTTGAAAATATGAAGTGCTGGATTTACCCCAAACATTACACTTTGTATTCAGGACTTAAAGTTAATTTCTTTGCCATATTTATATTTATAGTTTTACTTTAGTGCCTTATTGTAAACAGGATGCATGTTTGGAATATTTTTATTCTGTACAGGCTTCCTTCCTTTCACTCTGTCATTTATGTTAATATTGTGGAGTAACTACAATGTTGTTGATCCATCCTCAGTCAGGGACATCCATCCTCCAGCTATTAAACTTTAATTGTTTTAAAGTCACCATTGGCCTCATGGTGAAATCTCTGAGTGCTTTGCTCCCTATCTGGCAACTGAGTTCAGAAGGACGCAAGTATCTTTGTAGTGACTGGATGTATTGATACACCATCCAAAATGTAATTAATAACTTCACCATGCTCAAAGGGATTTTCAATTTCTGCTTTTTTTAAATTTTATTTTGACCCATCTACCAATAGGAGCCCTTCTATGCGAGGCATTGGAAAACCTCCCTGGTCTTTGTGGTTGACTCTGTGTTTGAAATTCACTGCTCGACTGAGGGACTTTACAAATAACTGTGTGTGAGGTACAGAGCTTGGCTAGTCATTTACAAATCATGTTAAACACTATTATTGTACACAGAGTGAGTCCATGCAACTTATTTTGTGACTTGTTAAGAACATTTTTAATACTGAACATATGTAGGCTTGCCATAACAAAAGGGTTGAATACTTCTTGACCTTTCAGATTTTTATTTTGTAATAATTTGTAAAACATGCTAAAAACATAATTCCACTTTGATGTTATGGGATATTGTGTGTAGACCAGTGACAAAACATTACATTTTAATCCATTTAGAATTCAGTCTGTAAAACAAGAAAATGTGGAGAAAGTCAAGGTGTCAATACTTGTATGTATTTGTATGTAGCTATAATAATGGGACAGAATGTTACATCAGTCTGGGACAGTTAGGCTGCGTTTACACAGGCAGCCCAGTTCTGATACTTTTTCCACTAATTGGTCTTTTGACCAATCACATCTGATGTTATCACAGATCTTTTTCAGAGATGATCTGATTGGTCAAAAGACCAATTAGTGAAAAAAAATATCAGAAATGTGCTGCCTGTGTAAACACTGTCTTAACACACAACCCTACAGAACACACACACCATGTAAATTAAAGCAAACCTATTATGCATGATGCTATGTGTTTTATAATACAGTATTGATGCTATGTGTTTTATAATACAGTATTGATACTATGTGTTTTATACTATAGTATTGATACTAGGTGTATGGAACCCTATTTCCTGTCTGTTGTTCTGTTTCTCTGCCTGTAGTCTGTCTGTCTGCATGTAGGTTCTGTCTGTCTGCCTGTAGTCTGTCCATAGTATGTCTGTCCATCGTATGTTTGTCTGTCTAGTCTGTCTGTCTGTCTGCCTGTAGTCTGTGTATCACCTTAGAACAACTCAATAATAACTGATACTCAGAACTATTATTTAGTATTTTGATCATGTTTATATATGCATGTGTTTTCAAATGCAGTTTATCTTTATATTTGTGTAATCATTTTTAAACCAAGCTATAGTAGAATAAACTTTGACAATCTGTTCTTGTTGATATTCATGCTTTTATTGGCAGGAGCCTAATCATCAGATACTTTGGTAACCCTTCAAGTTGTTGATGTTTTGTGTGCATTTTTATTGGGTGAACAGCCAGATCAGACATCAGTATATCCCAAGTGGCATAATGAATGGTTCACTGCAGCTCAATGACTCAATCTACAAGGCTTCATAATGAATGGTTCACTGCAGCTCAATGACTCAATCTACAAGGCTTCATAATGAATTGTTCACTGCAGCTCAATGACTCATTCTACAAGGCTTCATAATTCTAAAGAAGTGCAGCCTTATTGCATGTACAGTGGCTTGCGAATGTGTTCACCCCCCTCTGCATTTTTACTATTTTGTTGCCTTACAACCTGGAATTAAAATATATTTTGGGGGGGTTTGTATCATTTGATTTACACAACATGCCAACTACTTTGAAGATGCAAAATATTTTAATAGATAAGACAAAAAAAACGGAACTTGAGCGTGTATAACTGCCCCCCCCCCCCCCCCCCAAAAAAAAAGTCAATACTTGGTAGAGACACCTTTAGCAGCAATTACAGCTGCTAGTCTCTTGGGGTATGTCTCTATAAGCTTGGCACATCTAGCCACTGGGATTTTTGCCCATTCTTCAAGGAAAAACTGCTCCAGCTTCTTCAAGTTGGATGGGTTCCGCTGGTGTACAGCAATCTTTAAGTCATACCACAGATTCTCAATTGGATTGAGGTCTGAACTTTGACTAGGCTATTCCAAGACAAATAAATGTTTCCCCTTAAACCACTCGTGTGTTGCTTTAGCAGTATGCTTAGGGTCATTGTCCTGCTGAAAGGTGAATCTCCTTCCCAGTCTCAAATCTCTGGAAGACTGAAACAGGATTCCCTCAAGAATTTCTCTGTATTTAGCCCCATCCATCATTCCTTCAATTCTGACCAGTTTCCCAGTTCTTGCCGATGAAAAACATCCCCACAGCATGATGCTGCCACCACCATGCTTCACTGTGGGGATGGTGTTCTCGGGTTGATGAGAGGTGTTAGGTTTGCACCAGACATAGCGTTTTCCTTGATGACCAAAAATCTCAATTTTAGTCTCATCTGGCCAGAGTAACTTCTTCCATATGTTTGGGGAGTCTCCCACATGCCTTTTGGCGAACACCAAACATGTTTGCTTATTTCTTTCCTTAAGCAATGGCTTTTTTCTGGCCACTCTTCCATAAAGCCCAGCTCTATGGAGTGTACGGCTTAAAGTGGTCCTATGGACAGATACTCCAATCTCTGCTGTGGAGCTTTGCAGCTCCTTCAGGATTATCTTTGGTCTCTTTGCCTCTCTGATTAATGCCCTCCTTGCCTGGTCTGTGAGTTTTGGTGGGCAGCCCTCTCTTGGCAGGTTTGTTGTGGTGCCATATTCTTTCCATTTTTTAATATTGGATTTAATGGTGCTCCGTTTTGGATTTTTTTTTTATATAACCCGTTTTGCATATTTTTTATAACCCAACCCTGATCTGTACTTCTCCACAACTTTGTCCCTGACCTGTTTGTAGAGCTGCTTGGTCTTCATGGTGCTGCTTGCTTAGTGGTGTTGCAGACTCTGGGGCCTTTCAGAACAGGTGAAAATATACTGAGATCACGTGACAGATCATGTGACCCTTAGATTGCACACAGGTGGACATTATTTAACTAATGACTTCTGAAGGTAATTGGTTACACCAGATCTTATTTAGGGGCTTCATAGCAAAGGGGCTGAAAACATATGCACCACTTTTCCTTTTTTTTTTGTGATTTTTTTGTTTGTTTTTGAAACAAGTAATTTTTTTCATTTCACTTCACCAATTTGGAGTATTTAGTGTATGTCCACTACATAAAAATCTATTTAAATTACAGGTTGTAATACAACAAAATAGGAAAAATGCCAAGGGGGATGAATACTTTCACAAGGCACTGTATGTGTGTGTGGACGAGGCTTTGTGTGAAGGTGGGTGGGTGGGGCTTTGTGTGAAGGTGGGTGGGTGGGGCTTTGTGTAAAGGTGGGTGGGTGGGGCTTTGTGTGAAGGTGGGTGGGTGGGGCTTTGTGTAAAGGTGGGTGGGTGGGGCTTTGTGTAAAGGTGGGTGGGTGGGGCTTTGTGTGAAGGTGGGTGGGTGGGGCTTTGTGTAAAGGTGGGTGGGTGGGGCTTTGTGTAAAGGTGGGTGGGTGGGGCTTTGTGTAAAGGTGGGTGGGTGGGGCTTTGTGTAAAGGTGGGTGGGTGGGGCTTTGTGTGAAGGTGGGTGGGTGGGGCTTTGTGTGAAGGTGGGTGGGTGGGGCTTTGTGTAAAGGTGGGTGGGTGGGGCTTTGTGTAAAGGTGGGTGGGTGGGGCTTTGTGTAAAGGTGGGTGGGTGGGGCTTTGTGTAAAGGTGGGTGGGTGGGGCTTTGTGTGAAGGTGAGTGGGTGGGGCTTTGTGCGAAGGTGGGTGGGAGGGGCTTGGAGCATATTACAACTTTTGTTTTTGCACATCCATCTCTATACCAGAAAATTAGAATCTATTGGATCATTTGGACATGTTCACACTAAAAGTATATATATTAATATCACCATTTTATAAATGGTGTAAATGCATGACATGACCCCGCTTCCCCAGTCGCCCCAAGATCAATTGTTTTGAACACTAAAGTTTTGAATCACAACACTCGGCTCCACTGCTTTGATTCGTGCAGCGTTTTAACCTTTATTTAACTAGGCAAGTCAGTTAAGAACAAATTCTTATTTACAATGACAGCCTAAACCGGCCAAACCCGGACGACGCTGGGCCAATTGTGCGCCGCCCTATGGGACTCCCAATCACAGCCGGATGTGATACAGCTAATTAAGGAGCAACAATAAAATAACAATAGCGAGGCTATATACAGGGGGTTCCGGTGCAGAGTCAATGTGCAGGGGCACCGGTTAGTCAAGGTAATTGAGGTAATATGCACATGTAGGTAGAGTTAAAGTGACTATGCATGGATGATAGAGAGAGAGCAGCAGCAGTGTAAAAATGTGAGGTGGGGTGGGACAATGCTAATAGTCCGGGTAGCCATTTGATTAACTGTTCAAGAGTCTTATGGCTTGGGCTTAGAAGCTGTTACGAAGCCTTTTTGATCTAGACCTGGCGCTCCGGTACCGCATGCCATGTGAAGTCCTTGGAAATGTTTTGGGCCTTTCTCTGACACCGCCTGGTATAGAGGTCCTGGATGGCAGGAAGCTTTGCCCCAGTGATGTACTGGGCAGTTCGCACTACCCTCTGTAGTGCCTTGAAGTCGGAGGCCGAGCAGTTGCCATACCAGGCGGTGATGCAACCAGTCAGGATGCTCTCGATGGTGCAGCTGTGGAAAGTTTTGAGGATCTGAGGACCCATGCCATATCTTTTCAGTCTCCTGAGGGGGAATAGACGTTGTCGTGCCCTCTTCACGACTGTCTTGGTGTGTTTGGACCATGATAGTTTGGTGATGTGGACACCAAGGAAGCTCTCAACCTGCTCCACTGTTTGGAGGATATATTGTCACAATATCCTCAACACCGGCTTTATCACTTAAATATGTTATACAATGACATTGTTGAATACTTGTTTCTGATTGGCTGGAAGGGCATTCTAGAGTGTGCATTATTTCCTTATAATGCACTGTATATTTGCACAGTAGAAATAAATGGCTATAGAGGGCTTGCAGTTTTGCCACAAATCACCTAGCCACCGAACCAGGCGCTATGTTGGAAGATCAAAGTCAGTCTGTGTTTTGCTACCACCAGTAATTTCGGGAAGATTGCCTATTATTTTGTTTTTCTAAGGACCCAGAAAATGGAGGCAGTTGGAGAACCTATCCAAGTAAGTAAATATATTTAGAAAATTATCAAAAACAATGTATTATTAGCTAGCTAGCTTGCTACAGAAACTTAGTGTGCAGGCTAACTCAAATGAGCTGCTAAAGTAATGTTCGTTAGTTGGCAAACTTTACATACTGTATAACGTAAACTCACGTAAACTCTTACATCGCCTTGGTCCGTACAATTGCCCTTATTTTAGCGCCCCAAAAACGTAATACTTCCAGATCAACTGTAATGTCAATACCACTGTAAAGCACAATTTCTCCCCTTTCCAACATAATCAATTTCATGACCTAAACAATGCCCGTTTCTGCATAATTCAAGCAGGCAATGAGCCCCGTCGGGTCTTTTAAAAAATGGCGGGTGGGGAAGCGAAACTAATGCGTGACAGTGAGAAGCAGAGATGATGTGTGGGAAAATAACTTTTTTTCACTCGATCTGTCCAACTTTGATTTATTTCACCTTTATTTAACCAGGTAGGCAAGTTGAGAACAAGTTCTCATTTACAATTGCGACCTGGCCAAGATAAAGCAAAGCAGTTCGACACATACAACAACACAGAGTTACACATGGAGTAAAACAAACATACAGTCAATAATACAGTAGAAAAAATAAGTCTATATACAATGTGAGCAAGTGAGGTGAGAAGGGAGGTAAAGGCAAAAAAAGGCCATGGTGGCGAAGTAAATACAATATAGCAAGTAAAACACTGGAATGGTAGATTTGCAGTGGAAGAATGTGCTAAGTAGAGAGAGAAATAATGGGGTTCAAAGGAGCAAAATAAATAAATAAAGTAGGGTAGTTAACTAAGTTAACAAAGAGGTAGTTAACTAACTAACTCACCCTCCAAATACACCTCTGCTGTTTTCAATCAAGATCTCAGCGATCCCTGCCTCATTGTCTGCATCCGTAATGGGTCAGCGGTCAAACGGCCTCCACTCATCACTGTCAAACGCTCCTTAAAACACTTTAGTGAGCAGGCCTTTCTAATCGACCTGGCCGGGATATCCTGGAATGACATTGACCTCATCCCGTCAGTAGATGATGCCTGGTTATTCTTTAAAAGTGCCTTCCTCACAATCTTAAATAAGCATGCCCCATTAAAAAATGTTAGAACTAGGAATAGATAGGAACCTGTCTGCCCTTGACCAGCACAAAAACGTCCGGTGGCGTTCTGCATCAAATAGCCCCCGTGATATGCAAATTTACAGGAAAGTTAGTAACAAATATACACAGGCAGTTAGGAAAGCTAAGGCTAGCTTTTTCAAACAGAAATTTGCATCATGTAGTACTAACTCAAAAAAGTTCTGGGACACTGTAAAGTCCATGGAGAATAAGAGCACCTCCTCCCAGCTGCCCACTGCTCTGAGGCTAGGAAACACTGTCACCACTGATAAATCCACTATAATTGAGAATTTCAATAAGCATTTCTCTACGGCTGGCCATGCTTTCCACATAGCTACCCCTACCCCGGTCAACTGCCCGGCACCCTCCACAGCAATCCGCCAAAGACCCTCCATTTCTCCTTTACCCAAATCCAGATAGCTGAGGTTCTGAAAGAGTTACAAAATCTGGACCCTCTCTTTCTAAAATTATCTGCCGAAATTGTTGCAATTCCTATTACTAGCCTGTTCAGTCTCTCTTTCGTATCGTCTGAGATTCCCAAAGATTGGAAAGCTGCCGCGGTCATCCCCCTCTTCAAAGGGGGTGACACTCTAGACCCAAACTGTTACAGACCTATATCTATCCTACCCTGTCTTTCTAAGGTCTTCGAAAGCCAAGTTAACAAACAGAATACCGACCATTTCGAATCGCACCACCTTCGAATCCCACCTTCTCCGCTATGCAAACTGGTTTCAGAGCTGGTCATGGGTGCACCTCAGCCACGCTCAAGGTCCTAAACGACATCATAACCGCCATCGATAAGAGACATTACTGTGCAGCCGTATTCATAAACCTGGCCAAGGCTTTCGACTCTGTCAATCACCACATTCTTATTGGCAGACTCGACAGCCTTGGTTTCTCAAATGATTGCCTCGCCTGGTTTACCAACTACTTCTCTGATAGAGTCCAGTGTGTCAAATCGGAGGGCCTGTTGTCTGGACCTCTGGCTGTCTCTATGGGGGTGCCACAGGGTTCAATCCTCGGGCCGACTCTCTTCTCTGTATACATCATTGATGTTGCTCTTGCTGCTGGTGATTCTCTGGTACACCTCTATGCAGACTACACCATTCTGTATACTTCTGGCCCCTCTTTGGACACTGTGTTAACTAACCTCCAGACGAGCTTCAATGCCATACAACTCTCCTTCCGTGGCCTCCAACTGCTCTTAAACGCAGGGAAAACTAAATGCATGCTATTCAACCGATCACTGCCCGCACTTGCTCGCCTATCCAGCATCACTACTCTGGACAGCTCTGACTTAGAATACGTGGACAACTACAAATACCTAGGTGTCTGGTTAGACTGTAAACTCTCCTTCCAGACTCACATTAAGCATCTCCAATCCAAAATTAAATCTAGAATTGGCTTCCTATAAGGCAAAAAAGCATCCTTCACTCAAGAAAAAAAAGTATCTATCAAACAGACCCTCGTAAAACTGACCATCCTACCGATCCTCGACTTCGGTGATGTCATCTATAAAATAGCCTCCAACACTCTACTCAACAAACTGGATGCAGTCTATCACAGTGCCATCCGTTTTGTCACCAATGCCCCATACACTACCCACCATTGCAACCTGTACGCTCTCGTTGGTTGGCACTCGCTTCATATGTGTCGCCAAACCCACTGGCTACAGGTTATCTACAAGTCTCTGCTAGGTAAAGCCCCGCCTTAGCTCAGCTCACTGGTCACCATAGCAGCACCCACTCGTAGCACGCGCTCCAGCAGGTATATCTCACTGGTCACCCCCAAAGCCAATTCCTCCTTTGGTCGTCTTTCCTTCCAGTTCTCTGCTGCCAATGACTGGAACGAACTGCAAAAATCTCTGAAGCTGGAGACTCATATCTCCCTCACTAGCTATAAGCACCAGCTGTCAATATCACCAGCTTGCTAACATATCTATCTTGGTGTATTTATCATTGTAAATCCAAATACATTTGTAGCTAGCTAACAGCCATGTAAGATGGTGAAAGGATTAGCTAGCAATTCCAGCTGTCAGAAAAGGGCTACACTGAATATGGCAGGTACCTTTGTGAGAGGAAATTCTGAAAATATTCTCCAGTTCCCTAGTGAGAAAAAGTGAACACAGAGATATGGCAACATAATATTCAGGGCTGTCTAACTTGAGTATAATGCAGCCTGTTTCTTTGTGATGTTTTTTGTCCTCCGATACAGAGAGCTGTCAAACCCTGTCTGCAGTTGAAGAGGTCCCAATGAATGTCCCAAGAGAAAAATGGTACATCCTTTTATACCATGGATTATAAAGAAACATCCTCTCACTGTCAACTGTGTTTATTTTCAGCAAACTTAACATGTGTAAATATTTGTATGAAAATAAGATTCAACAACTGAGACATAAACTGAACAAGTTCCACAGACATGTGCCTATCAGGAATTGAATAATGTGTCCCTGAACAAAGGGGGGTCAAAATCAAAAGTAACAGTCAGTATCTGGTGTGGCTACCAGCTGCATTAAGTACTGCAGTGCATCTCCTCCTCATGGACTGCACCAGATGTTCTTGCTGTGAGATGTTACCCCACTCTTCCACCAAGGCACCTGCAAGTTCCCGGACATTTCTGGGGAGGAATGGCCCTAGCCCTCACCCTCCGATCCAACAGGTCCCAGACGTGCTCAATGGGATTGAGATACGGGCTCTTCGCTGGCCATGGCAGAACACTGACATTCCTGTCTTGCAGGAAATGACGCACAGAACGAGCAGTATGGCTGTTGGCATTGTCATGCTGGAGGGTCATGTCAGGATGAGCCTGCAGAAAGGGTACCACATGAGGGAGGAGGATGTCTTCCCTGTAACTCACAGGATTGAGATTGCCTGCAATGACAACAAGCTCAGTCTGATGGTGCTGTGACACACCACCCCAGACCATGACGGACCCTCCACCTCCAAATCGATCCCGCTCCAGAGTACTTCGACGATAAACGCGAATGCGACCATCACCCCAGGTGAGACAAAACCGTGACTTGTCAGTGAAGAGCACTTTTTGCCAGTCCTGTCTGGTCCAGCGACGGTGGGTTTGTGCCCATAGGTGACGTTGTTGCCGGTGACGTCTGGTGAGGACCTGCCTTACAACAGGCCTACAAGCCCTCAGTCCAGCCTCTCTGTCTATTGCGGACAGTCTGAGCACTGATGGAGGGATTGTGCGTTCTTGGTGTAACTCGGGCAGTTGTTGTTGTCATCCTGCACCTGTCCCGCAGGTGTGATGTTTGGATGTACCGATCCTGTGTAAGTGTTGTTACACGTGATCTGCCCCTGCGAGGACGATCAGCTGTCTGTCCTGTCTCCCTGTAGCACTATCTTAGGCGTCTCACAATTGCTGGGCTGGAACAGAAGTCTGCTCCCGAGTAAGATCAATGAGCGAGGTTGACCACCTCTGGTATTGGCTTGTTCTTCTTCTCCGGAAATGATGCTTTAGTAATAGAAGTCTACTTGTTAATAAAAATGTCTAACCTTTACACATGAGTTAGCTTATTTGTATACTTTGAAATTATACGAAATAGTGTTGATTCTTTGAAGTTAAGTGTTTATTCTTGTTTTAATTGTTAACTAAACTATTTTTCAAGATCAACTAGTGTCGTTGTTGATTAATCACAGATTCCAATCCTGCAATAAAGAGGGAATCTGTCTCTGATGTTTCTGTGTTGTATTCTTACATGAACATGACCTTTTTGTTCAGGCATAAGCTCTCCAATTAGTTTTATGTCATTGTCATAATTTTTTTCAGGACATCAGCCATGTGAACCCATTTTGCAGTTGTTAATGGCATGCAATGCCAATGCAGCCATATACCTACCGCAGTGGTTCCCAACTCCAGTTCTTGAATAACCCCATCAGCCGAACTCCAGTCCTCCAGTATCGACAACAGCCCAACTCCAGTCCTCCAGTATCCCCAACAGCCCAACTCCAGTTCTTGAGTACCCCCAACAGCCCAACTCCAGTCCTCCAGTATCCCCAACAGCCCAACTCCAGTCCTCCAGTACCCTCAACAGCCCAACTCCAGTTATTGAGTACCCCCAATAGCCCAACTCCAGTCCTCCAGTGTCCACAACAGCCCAACTCCAGTTCTTGAGTACCCCCAACAGCCCAACTCCAGTCCTCCAGTATACCCAACAGCCCAACTCCAGTTCTTGAGTACCCCCAACAGCCCAACTCCAGTCCTCCAGTACTCCCAACAGCCCAACTCCAGTTATTGAGTACCCCCAACAGCCCAACTCCAGTCCTCCAGTATCCCCAACAGCCACACTCCAGTTCTTGAGTACCCCCAACAGCCCAACTCCAGTCCTCCAGTATCCCCAACAGCCCAACTCCAGTCCTCCAGTATCCCCAACAGCCCAACTCCAGTCCTCCAGTACCTCCAACAGCCCAACTCCAGTTATTGAGTACCCCCAACAGCCCAACTCCAGTGCTCCAGTATCCCCAACAGCCCAACTCCAGTTCTTGAGTATCCCCAACAGCCCAACTCCAGTTCTTGAGTACCCCCAACAGCCCAACTCCAGTTTTTGAGTATCCCCAACAGCCCAACTCCAGTTCTTGAGTATCCCCAACAGCCCAACTCCAGTCCTCCAGTATCCCCAACAGCCCAACTCCAGTTCTTGAGTACCCACAACAGCCCAACTCCAGTTCTTGAGTATCCCCAACAGCCCAACTCAAGTCCTCCAGTATCCCCAACAGCCCAACTCCAGTCCTCGAGTACAACAGCCCAACTCCAGTCTTCCATTACCCCCAACAGCCCAACTCCAGTTCTTGAGTACCCCCAACAGCCAAACTCCAGTCCCCCAGTATCCCCAACAGCCCAACTCCAGTTCTTGAGTACCCACAACAGCCCAACTCCAGTCGTCCAGTATCCCCAACAGCCCAACTCCAGTTCTTGAGTATCACCAACAGCCCAACTCCAGTTCTTGAGTATCCCCAACAGCCCAACTCCTGTCCTCCAGTATCCCCAACAGCCCAACTCCTGTCAACCAGTATCCCCAACAGCCCAACTCCAGTTCTTGAGTACCCACAACAGCCCAACTCCAGTTCTTGAGAATCCCCAACAGCCCAACTCCAGTCCTCCAGTATCCCCAACAGCCCAACTCCCGTCCTCCAGTTTCCCCAACAGCCCAACTCCAGTCCTCCAGTATCCCCAACAGCCCAACTCCAGTCCTCCAGTATCCCCAACAGCCCAACTCCAGTCCTCCAGTACCCTCAACAGCCCAACTCCAGTCCTCCAGTACCCTCAACAGCCCAACTCCAGTCCTCCAGTACCCTCAACAGCCCAACTCCAGTCCTCCAGTACCCTCAACAGCCCAACTCCAGTCCTCCAGTATCCCCAACAGCCCAACTCCAGTTCTTGAGTACCCCCAACAGCCCAACTCCAGTCCTCCAGTATCCCCAACAGCCCAACTCCAGTCCTCCAGTATCCCCAACAGCCCAACTCCAGTTATTGAGTACCCCCTATAGCCCAACTCCAGTCCTCCAGTATCCACAACAGCCCAACTCCAGTCCTCCAGTATCCACAACAGCCCAACTCCAGTCCTCCATTATCCCCAACAGCCCAACTCCAGTTCTTGAGTACCCCCAACAGCCCAACTCCAGTCCTCCAGTATACCCAACAGCCCAACTCCAGTTCTTGAGTACCCCCAACAGCCCAACTCCAGTCCTCCAGTATCCCCAACAGCCAAACTCCAGTTCTTGAGTACCCCAAACAGCCCAACTCCAGTCCTCCAATATCCCCAACAGCCCAACTCCAGTCCTCCAGTATCCCCAACAGCCCAACTCCAGTACTTGAGTACCCCCAACAGCCCAACTCCAGTCCTCCAGTATCCCCAACAGCCCAACTCCAGTCCTCCAGTACCCCCAACAGCCCAACTCCAGTTCTTGAGTACCCCAAACAGCCCAACTCCAGTCCTCCAGTATCCCCAACAGCCCAACTCCAGTTCTTGAGTACCCCCAACAACCCAACTCCAGTGCTCCAGTATCCCCAACAGCCCAACTCCAGTTCTTGAGTATCCCCAACAGCCCAACTCCAGTCCTCCAGTATCCCCAACAGCCCAACTCCAGTCCTCCAGTACCCCCAACAGCCCAACTCCAGTTCTTGAGTACCCCAAACAGCCCAACTCCAGTCCTCCAGTATCCCCAACAGCCCAACTCCAGTTCTTGAGTACCCCCAACATCCCAACTCCAGTGCTCCAGTATCCCCAACAGCCCAACTCCAGTTCTTGAGTATCCCCAACAGCCCAACTCCAGTTCTTGAGTACCCCCAACAGCCCAACTCCAGTTTTTGAGTATCCCCAACAGCCCAACTCCAGTTTTTGAGTATCCACAACAGCCCAACTCCAGTTCTTGAGTATCCCCAACAGCCCAACTCCAGTCCTCCAGTATCCCCAACAGCCCAACTCCAGTTCTTGAGTACCCACAACAGCCCAACTCCAGTTCTTGAGTATCCCCAACAGCCCATTACCAGTCCTCCAGTATCCCCAACAGCCCAACTCAAGTCCTCCAGTATCCCCAACAGCCCAACTCCAGTCCTCCAGTACAACAGCCCAACTCCAGTCTTCCAGTACCCCCAACAGCCCAACTCCAGTTCTTGAGTACCCCCAACAGCCCAACTCCAGTCCCCCAGTATCCCCAACAGCCCAACTCCAGTTCTTGAGTACCCACAACAGCCCAACTCCAGTCGTCCAGTATCCCCAACAGCCCAACTCCAGTTCTTGAGTATCACCAACAGCCCAACTCCAGTTCTTGAGTATCCCCAACAGCCCAACTCCTGTCCTCCAGTATCCCCAACAGCCCAACTCCTGTCCTCCAGTATCCCCAACAGCCCAACTCCAGTTCTTGAGTATCCACAACAGCCCAACTCCAGTTCTTGAGAATCCCCAACAGCCCAACTCCAGTCCTCCAGTATCCCCAACAGCCCAACTCCCGTCCTCCAGTTTCCCCAACAGCCCAACTCCAGTCCTCCAGTATCCCCAACAGCCCAACTCCAGTCCTCCAGTATCCCCAACAGCCCAACTCCAGTCCTCCAGTATCCCCAACAGCCCAACTCCAGTCCTCCAGTATCCCCAACAGCCCAACTCCAGTCCTCCAGTATCCCCAACAGCCCAACTCCAGTCCTCCAGTACCCTCAACAGCCCAACTCCAGTCCTCCAGTACCCTCAACAGCCCAACTCCAGTCCTCCAGTACCCTCAACAGCCCAACTCCAGTCCTCCAGTACCCTCAACAGCCCAACTCCAGTCCTCCAGTATCCCCAACAGCCCAACTCCAGTTCTTGAGTACCCCCAACAGCCCAACTCCAGTCCTCCAGTATCCCCAACAGCCCAACTCCAGTCCTCCAGTATCCCCAACAGCCCAACTCCAGTTATTGAGTACCCCCAATAGCCCAACTCCAGTCCTCCAGTATCCACAACAGCCCAACTCCAGTCCTCCAGTATCCCCAACAGCCCAACTCCAGTTATTGAGTACCCCCAACAGCCCAACTCCAGTCCTCCAGTATCCCCAACAGCCCAACTCCAGTTATTGAGTACCCCCAATAGCCCAACTCCAGTCCTCCAGTATCCCCAACAGCCCAACTCCAGTTCTTGAGTACCCCCAACAGCCCAACTCCAGTCCTCCAGTATACCCAACAGCCCAACTCCAGTTCTTGAGTACCCCCAACAGCCCAACTCCAGTCCTCCAGTATACCCAACAGCCCAACTCCAGTTCTTGAGTACCCCCAACAGCCCAACTCCAGTCCTCCAGTATCCCCAACAGCCAAACTCCAGTTCTTGAGTACCCCAAACAGCCCAACTCCAGTCCTCCAATATCCCCAACAGCCCAACTCCAGTCCTCCAGTATCCCCAACAGCCCAACTCCAGTACTTGAGTACCCCCAACAGCCCAACTCCAGTCCTCCAGTATCCCCAACAGCCCAACTCCAGTCCTCCAGTACCCCCAACAACCCAACTCCAGTTCTTGAGTACCCCAAACAGCCCAACTCCAGTCCTCCAGTATCCCCAACAGCCCAACTCCAGTTCTTGAGTATCCCCAACAGCCCAACTCCAGTCCTCCAGTATCCCCAACAGCCCAACTCCAGTTCTTGAGTATCCCCAACAGCCCAACTCCAGTTCTTGAGTACCCCCAACAGCCCAACTCCAGTCCTCCAGTATCCACAACAGCCCAACTCCAGTCCTCGAGTATCCCCAACAGCCCAACTCCAGTTCTTGAGTACCCCCAACAGCCCAACTCCAGTTCTTGAGTACCCCCAACAGCCCAACTCCAGTACTCCAGTATCCCCAACAGCCCAACTCCAGTCCTCCAGTACCCTCAACAGCCCAACTCCAGTTATTGAGTACCCCCAATAGCCCAACTCCAGTCCTCCAATATCCCCAACAGCCCAACTCTAGTCCTCCAGTATCCCCATCAGTCCAACTCCAGTTATTGAGTACCCCCAACAGCCCAACTCCAGTCCTCCAGTATCCCGAACAGCCAAACTCCAGTTCTTGAGTGCCCCCAACAGCCCAACTCCAGTCCTCCAGTACCCTCAACAGCCCAACTCCAGTTCTTGAGTATCCCCAACAGCCCAACTCCAGTCCTCCAGTAGCCCCAACAGCCCAACTCCAGTTCTTGAGTATCCCCAACAGCCCAACTCCAGTTCTTGAGTACCCCCAACAGCCCAACTCCAGTCCTCCAGTATCCACAACAGCCCAACTCCAGTCCTCCAGTATCCCCAACAGCTCAACTCCAGTCCTTGAGTATCCCCAACAGCCCAACTGAAATTCTTAAGTACCCCCAACAGCCCAACTCCAGTCCTCCAGTATCCCCAACAGCCCAACTCCAGTCCTCGAGTACAACAGCCCAACTCTAGTCTTCCATTACCCCCAACAGCCCAACTCCAGTTCTTGAGTACCCCCAACAGCCAAACTCCAGTCCCCCAGTATCCCCAACAGCCCAACTCCAGTTCTTGAGTACCCACAACAGCCCAACTCCAGTCGTCCAGTATCCCCAACAGCCCAACTCCAGTTCTTGAGTATCACCAACAGCCCAACTCCAGTTCTTGAGTATCCCCAACAGCCCAACTCCTGTCCTCCAGTATCCCCAACAGCCCAACTCCTGTCAACCAGTATCCCCAACAGCCCAACTCCAGTTCTTGAGTACCCACAACAGCCCAACTCCAGTTCTTGAGAATCCCCAACAGCCCAACTCCAGTCCTCCAGTATCCCCAACAGCCCAACTCCCGTCCTCCAGTTTCCCCAACAGCCCAACTCCAGTCCTCCAGTATCCCCAACAGCCCAACTCCAGTCCTCCAGTATCCCCAACAGCCCAACTCCAGTCCTCCAGTACCCTCAACAGCCCAACTCCAGTCCTCCAGTACCCTCAACAGCCCAACTCCAGTCCTCCAGTACCCTCAACAGCCCAACTCCAGTCCTCCAGTACCCTCAACAGCCCAACTCCAGTCCTCCAGTATCCCCAACAGCCCAACTCCAGTTCTTGAGTACCCCCAACAGCCCAACTCCAGTCCTCCAGTATCCCCAACAGCCCAACTCCAGTCCTCCAGTATCCCCAACAGCCCAACTCCAGTTATTGAGTACCCCCTATAGCCCAACTCCAGTCCTCCAGTATCCACAACAGCCCAACTCCAGTCCTCCAGTATCCACAACAGCCCAACTCCAGTCCTCCATTATCCCCAACAGCCCAACTCCAGTTCTTGAGTACCCCCAACAGCCCAACTCCAGTCCTCCAGTATACCCAACAGCCCAACTCCAGTTCTTGAGTACCCCGAACAGCCCAACTCCAGTCCTCCAGTATACCCAACAGCCCAACTCCAGTTCTTGAGTACCCCCAACAGCCCAACTCCAGTCCTCCAGTATCCCCAACAGCCAAACTCCAGTTCTTGAGTACCCCAAACAGCCCAACTCCAGTCCTCCAATATCCCCAACAGCCCAACTCCAGTCCTCCAGTATCCCCAACAGCCCAACTCCAGTACTTGAGTACCCCCAACAGCCCAACTCCAGTCCTCCAGTATCCCCAACAGCCCAACTCCAGTCCTCCAGTACCCCCAACAGCCCAACTCCAGTTCTTGAGTACCCCAAACAGCCCAACTCCAGTCCTCCAGTATCCCCAACAGCCCAACTCCAGTTCTTGAGTACCCCCAACAACCCAACTCCAGTGCTCCAGTATCCCCAACAGCCCAACTCCAGTTCTTGAGTATCCCCAACAGCCCAACTCCAGTCCTCCAGTATCCCCAACAGCCCAACTCCAGTCCTCCAGTACCCCCAACAGCCCAACTCCAGTTCTTGAGTACCCCAAACAGCCCAACTCCAGTCCTCCAGTATCCCCAACAGCCCAACTCCAGTTCTTGAGTACCCCCAACATCCCAACTCCAGTGCTCCAGTATCCCCAACAGCCCAACTCCAGTTCTTGAGTATCCCCAACAGCCCAACTCCAGTTCTTGAGTACCCCCAACAGCCCAACTCCAGTTTTTGAGTATCCCCAACAGCCCAACTCCAGTTTTTGAGTATCCACAACAGCCCAACTCCAGTTCTTGAGTATCCCCAACAGCCCAACTCCAGTCCTCCAGTATCCCCAACAGCCCAACTCCAGTTCTTGAGTACCCACAACAGCCCAACTCCAGTTCTTGAGTATCCCCAACAGCCCATTACCAGTCCTCCAGTATCCCCAACAGCCCAACTCAAGTCCTCCAGTATCCCCAACAGCCCAACTCCAGTCCTCCAGTACAACAGCCCAACTCCAGTCTTCCAGTACCCCCAACAGCCCAACTCCAGTTCTTGAGTACCCCCAACAGCCCAACTCCAGTCCCCCAGTATCCCCAACAGCCCAACTCCAGTTCTTGAGTACCCACAACAGCCCAACTCCAGTCGTCCAGTATCCCCAACAGCCCAACTCCAGTTCTTGAGTATCACCAACAGCCCAACTCCAGTTCTTGAGTATCCCCAACAGCCCAACTCCTGTCCTCCAGTATCCCCAACAGCCCAACTCCTGTCCTCCAGTATCCCCAACAGCCCAACTCCAGTTCTTGAGTATCCACAACAGCCCAACTCCAGTTCTTGAGAATCCCCAACAGCCCAACTCCAGTCCTCCAGTATCCCCAACAGCCCAACTCCCGTCCTCCAGTTTCCCCAACAGCCCAACTCCAGTCCTCCAGTATCCCCAACAGCCCAACTCCAGTCCTCCAGTATCCCCAACAGCCCAACTCCAGTCCTCCAGTATCCCCAACAGCCCAACTCCAGTCCTCCAGTATCCCCAACAGCCCAACTCCAGTCCTCCAGTATCCCCAACAGCCCAACTCCAGTCCTCCAGTACCCTCAACAGCCCAACTCCAGTCCTCCAGTACCCTCAACAGCCCAACTCCAGTCCTCCAGTACCCTCAACAGCCCAACTCCAGTCCTCCAGTACCCTCAACAGCCCAACTCCAGTCCTCCAGTATCCCCAACAGCCCAACTCCAGTTCTTGAGTACCCCCAACAGCCCAACTCCAGTCCTCCAGTATCCCCAACAGCCCAACTCCAGTCCTCCAGTATCCCCAACAGCCCAACTCCAGTTATTGAGTACCCCCAATAGCCCAACTCCAGTCCTCCAGTATCCACAACAGCCCAACTCCAGTCCTCCAGTATCCCCAACAGCCCAACTCCAGTTATTGAGTACCCCCAACAGCCCAACTCCAGTCCTCCAGTATCCCCAACAGCCCAACTCCAGTTATTGAGTACCCCCAATAGCCCAACTCCAGTCCTCCAGTATCCCCAACAGCCCAACTCCAGTTCTTGAGTACCCCCAACAGCCCAACTCCAGTCCTCCAGTATACCCAACAGCCCAACTCCAGTTCTTGAGTACCCCCAACAGCCCAACTCCAGTCCTCCAGTATACCCAACAGCCCAACTCCAGTTCTTGAGTACCCCCAACAGCCCAACTCCAGTCCTCCAGTATCCCCAACAGCCAAACTCCAGTTCTTGAGTACCCCAAACAGCCCAACTCCAGTCCTCCAATATCCCCAACAGCCCAACTCCAGTCCTCCAGTATCCCCAACAGCCCAACTCCAGTACTTGAGTACCCCCAACAGCCCAACTCCAGTCCTCCAGTATCCCCAACAGCCCAACTCCAGTCCTCCAGTACCCCCAACAACCCAACTCCAGTTCTTGAGTACCCCAAACAGCCCAACTCCAGTCCTCCAGTATCCCCAACAGCCCAACTCCAGTTCTTGAGTATCCCCAACAGCCCAACTCCAGTCCTCCAGTATCCCCAACAGCCCAACTCCAGTTCTTGAGTATCCCCAACAGCCCAACTCCAGTTCTTGAGTACCCCCAACAGCCCAACTCCAGTCCTCCAGTATCCACAACAGCCCAACTCCAGTCCTCGAGTATCCCCAACAGCCCAACTCCAGTTCTTGAGTACCCCCAACAGCCCAACTCCAGTTCTTGAGTACCCCCAACAGCCCAACTCCAGTACTCCAGTATCCCCAACAGCCCAACTCCAGTCCTCCAGTACCCTCAACAGCCCAACTCCAGTTATTGAGTACCCCCAATAGCCCAACTCCAGTCCTCCAATATCCCCAACGGCCCAACTCTAGTCCTCCAGTATCCCCATCAGTCCAACTCCAGTTATTGAGTACCCCCAACAGCCCAACTCCAGTCCTCCAGTATCCCGAACAGCCAAACTCCAGTTCTTGAGTGCCCCCAACAGCCCAACTCCAGTCCTCCAGTACCCTCAACAGCCCAACTCCAGTTCTTGAGTATCCCCAACAGCCCAACTCCAGTCCTCCAGTAGCCCCAACAGCCCAACTCCAGTTCTTGAGTATCCCCAACAGCCCAACTCCAGTTCTTGAGTACCCCCAACAGCCCAACTCCAGTCCTCCAGTATCCACAACAGCCCAACTCCAGTCCTCCAGTATCCCCAACAGCTCAACTCCAGTCCTTGAGTATCCCCAACAGCCCAACTGAAGTTCTTAAGTACCCCCAACAGCCCAACTCCAGTCCTCCAGTATCCCCAACAGCCCAACTCCAGTTCCTGAGTATCCCCAACAGCTCAACTCCAGTTCTTGAGTACCCCCAACAGCCCAACTCCAGTCCTCCAGTATCCCCAACAGCCCAACTCCAGTTCTTGAGTACCCACAACAGCCCAACTCCAGTCCTCCAGTATCCCCAACAGCCCAACTCCAGTTCTTGAGTACCCCCAACAGCCCAACTCCAGTTCTCCAGTATACCCAACAGCCCAACTCCAGTTCTTGAGTACCCCCAACAGCCCAACTCCAGTCCTCCAGTATCCCCAACAGCCAAACTCCAGTTCTTGAGTACCCCAAACAGCCCAACTCCAGTCCTTCAATATCCCCAACAGCCCAACTCCAGTCCTCCAGTATCCCCAACAGCCCAACTCCAGTTATTGAGTACCCCCAACAGCCCAACTCCAGTCCTCCAGTATCCCCAACAGCCAAACTCCAGTACTTGAGTACCCCCAACAGCCCAACTCCAGTCCTCCAGTATCCCCAACAGCCCAACTCCAGTTCTTGAGTATCCCCAACAGCCCAACTCCAGTCCTCCAGTATCCCCAACAGCCCAACTCCAGTTCTTGAGTATCCCCAACAGCCCAACTCCAGTTCTTGAGTACCCCCAACAGCCCAACTCCAGTCCTCCAGTATCCACAACAGCCCAACTCCAGTCCTCCAGTCTCCCCAACAGCCCAACTCCAGTTCTTGAGTACCCCCAACAGCCCAACTCCAGTTCTTGAGTACCCCCAACAGCCCAACTCCAGTCCTCCAGTATCCCCAACAGCCAAACTCCAGTTCTTGAGTACCCCCAACAGCCCAACTCCAGTCCTCCAGTATCCCCAACAGCCCAACTCCAGTTCTTGAGTACCCCCAACAGCCCAACTCCAGTCCTCCAGTACCCTCAACAGCCCAACTCCAGTTCTTGAGTATCCCCAACAGCCCAACTCCAGTCCTCCAGTAGCGCCAACAGCCCAACTCCAGTTCTTGAGTATCCCCAACAGCCCAACTCCAGTTCTTGAGTACCCCCAACAGCCCAACTCCTGTCCTCCAGTATCCCCAACAGCCCAACTCCTGTCAACCAGTATCCCCAACAGCCCAACTCCAGTTCTTGAGTACCCACAACAGCCCAACTCCAGTTCTTGAGAATCCCCAACAGCCCAACTCCAGTCCTCCAGTAGCCCCAACAGCCCAACTCCCGTCCTCCAGTTTCCCCAACAGCCCAACTCCAGTCCTCCAGTATCCCCAACAGCCCAACTCCAGTCCTCCAGTATCCCCAACAGCCCAACTCCAGTCCTCCAGTACACTCAACAGCCCAACTCCAGTTCTTGAGTACCCCCAACAGCCCAACTCCAGTCCTCCAGTATCCCCAACAGCCCAACTCCAGTCCTCCAGTATCCCCAACAGCCCAACTCCTGTCAACCAGTATCCCCAACAGCCCAACTCCAGTTCTTGAGTACCCACAACAGCCCAACTCCAGTTCTTGAGAATCCCCAACAGCCCAACTCCAGTCCTCCAGTATCCCCAACAGCCCAACTCCCGTCCTCCAGTTTCCCCAACAGCCCAACTCCAGTCCTCCAGTATCCCCAACAGCCCAACTCCAGTCCTCCAGTATCCCCAACAGCCCAACTCCAGTCCTCCAGTATCCCCAACAGCCCAACTCCAGTTCTTGAGTACCCCCAACAGCCCAACTCCAGTCCTCCAGTATCCCCAACAGCCCAACTCCAGTTCTTGAGTATCCCCAACAGCCCAACTCCAGTTCTTGAGTACCCCCAACAGCCCAACTCCAGTTTTTGAGTATCCCCAACAGCCCAACTCCAGTTCTTGAGTATCCCCAACAGCCCAACTCCAGTCCTCCAGTATCCCCAACAGCCCAACTCCAGTTCTTGAGTACCCACAACAGCCCAACTCCAGTCCTCCAGTATCCCCAACAGCCCAACTCCAGTTCTTGAGTACCCTCAACAGCCCAACTCCAGTCCTCCAGTATACCCAACAGCCCAACTCCAGTTCTTGAGTACCCCCAACAGCCCAACTCCAGTCCTCCAGTATCCCCAACAGCCAAACTCCAGTTCTTGAGTACCCCAAACAGCCCAACTCCAGTCCTCCAATATCCCCAACAGCCCAACTCCAGTCCTCCAGTATCCCCATCAGCCCAACTCCAGTTATTGAGTACCCCCAACAGCCCAACTCCAGTCCTCCAGTATCCCCAACAGCCAAACTCCAGTTCTTGAGTGCCCCCAACAGCCCAACTCCAGTCCTCCAGAATCCCCAACAGCCCAACTCCAGTTCTTGAGTACCCCCAACAGCCCAACTCCAGTCCTCCAGTACCCTCAACAGCCCAACTCCAGTTCTTGAGTATCCCCAACAGCCCAACTCCAGTCCTCCAGTAGCCCCAACAGCCCAACTCCAGTTCTTGAGTATCCCCAACAGCCCAACTCCAGTTCTTGAGTACCCCCAACAGCCCAACTCCAGTCCTCCAATATCCACAACAGCCCAACTCCAGTCCTCCAGTATCCCCAACAGCCCAACTCCAGTCCTTGAGTATCCCCAACAGCCCAACTCCAGTTCTTGAGTACCCCCAACAGCCCAACTCCAGTCCTCCAGTATCCCCAACAGCCCAACTCCAGTCCTCCAGTCTCCCCAACAGCCCAACTCCAGTTCTTGAGTACCCCCAACAGCCCAACTCCAGTTCTTGAGTACCCCCAACAGCCCAACTCCAGTCCTCCAGTATCCCCAACAGCCAAACTCCAGTTCTTGAGTACCCCCAACAGCCCAACTCCAGTCCTCCAGTATCCCCAACAGCCCAACTCCAGTTCTTGAGTACCCCCAACAGCCCAACTCCAGTCCTCCAGTACCCTCAACAGCCCAACTCCAGTTCTTGAGTATCCCCAACAGCCCAACTCCAGTCCTCCAGTAGCGCCAACAGCCCAACTCCAGTTCTTGAGTATCCCCAACAGCCCAACTCCAGTTCTTGAGTACCCCCAACAGCCCAACTCCTGTCCTCCAGTATCCCCAACAGCCCAACTCCTGTCAACCAGTATCCCCAACAGCCCAACTCCAGTTCTTGAGTACCCACAACAGCCCAACTCCAGTTCTTGAGAATCCCCAACAGCCCAACTCCAGTCCTCCAGTAGCCCCAACAGCCCAACTCCCGTCCTCCAGTTTCCCCAACAGCCCAACTCCAGTCCTCCAGTATCCCCAACAGCCCAACTCCAGTCCTCCAGTATCCCCAACAGCCCAACTCCAGTCCTCCAGTACACTCAACAGCCCAACTCCAGTTCTTGAGTACCCCCAACAGCCCAACTCCAGTCCTCCAGTATCCCCAACAGCCCAACTCCAGTCCTCCAGTATCCCCAACAGCCCAACTCCTGTCAACCAGTATCCCCAACAGCCCAACTCCAGTTCTTGAGTACCCACAACAGCCCAACTCCAGTTCTTGAGAATCCCCAACAGCCCAACTCCAGTCCTCCAGTATCCCCAACAGCCCAACTCCCGTCCTCCAGTTTCCCCAACAGCCCAACTCCAGTCCTCCAGTATCCCCAACAGCCCAACTCCAGTCCTCCAGTATCCCCAACAGCCCAACTCCAGTCCTCCAGTATCCCCAACAGCCCAACTCCAGTTCTTGAGTACCCCCAACAGCCCAACTCCAGTCCTCCAGTATCCCCAACAGCCCAACTCCAGTTCTTGAGTATCCCCAACAGCCCAATTCCAGTTCTTGAGTACCCCCAACAGCCCAACTCCAGTTTTTGAGTATCCCCAACAGCCCAACTCCAGTTCTTGAGTATCCCCAACAGCCCAACTCCAGTCCTCCAGTATCCCCAACAGCCCAACTCCAGTTCTTGAGTACCCACAACAGCCCAACTCCAGTCCTCCAGTATCCCCAACAGCCCAACTCCAGTTCTTGAGTACCCCCAACAGCCCAACTCCAGTCCTCCAGTATACCCAACAGCCCAACTCCAGTTCTTGAGTACCCCCAACAGCCCAACTCCAGTCCTCCAGTATCCCCAACAGCCAAACTCCAGTTCTTGAGTACCCCAAACAGCCCAACTCCAGTCCTCCAATATCCCCAACAGCCCAACTCCAGTCCTCCAGTATCCCCAACAGCCCAACTCCAGTACTTGAGTACCCCCAACAGCCCAACTCCAGTCCTCCAGTATCCCCAACAGCCCAACTCCAGTCCTCCAGTACCCTCAACAGCCCAACTCCAGTTATTGAGTACCCCCAATAGCCCAACTCCAGTCCTCCAGTATCCCCAACAGCCAAACTCCAGTCCTCCAGTATCCCCAACAGCCCAACTCCAGTTCTTGAGTACCCTCAACAGCCCAACTCCAGTCCTCCAGTATACCCAACAGCCCAACTCCAGTTCTTGAGTACCCCCAACAGCCCAACTCCAGTCCTCCAGTATCCCCAACAGCCAAACTCCAGTTCTTGAGTACCCCAAACAGCCCAACTCCAGTCCTCCAATATCCCCAACAGCCCAACTCCAGTCCTCCAGTATCCCCATCAGCCCAACTCCAGTTATTGAGTACCCCCAACAGCCCAACTCCAGTCCTCCAGTATCCCCAACAGCCAAACTCCAGTTCTTGAGTGCCCCCAACAGCCCAACTCCAGTCCTCCAGAATCCCCAACAGCCCAACTCCAGTTCTTGAGTACCCCCAACAGCCCAACTCCAGTCCTCCAGTACCCTCAACAGCCCAACTCCAGTTCTTGAGTATCCCCAACAGCCCAACTCCAGTCCTCCAGTAGCCCCAACAGCCCAACTCCAGTTCTTGAGTATCCCCAACAGCCCAACTCCAGTTCTTGAGTACCCCCAACAGCCCAACTCCAGTCCTCCAATATCCACAACAGCCCAACTCCAGTCCTCCAGTATCCCCAACAGCCCAACTCCAGTCCTTGAGTATCCCCAACAGCCCAACTCCAGTTCTTGAGTACCCCCAACAGCCCAACTCCAGTCCTCCAGTATCCCCAACAGCCCAACTCCAGTTCTTGAGTATCCCCAACAGCTCAACTTCAGTTCTTGAGTACCCCCAACAGGCCAACTCCAGTCCTCCAGTATCCCCAACAGCCCAACTCCAGTCCTCCAGTATCCCCAACAGCCCAACTCCAGTCCTCCAGTATCCCCAACAGCCCAACTCCAGTTCTTGAGTATCCCCAACAGCCCAACTCCAGTTCTTGAGTATCCCCAACAGCCCAGCTCCTGTCCTCCAGGACTGGAGCCAACAGCACAACTCCAGTTCTTGAGTACCCACAACAGCCCAACTCCAGTTCTTGAGTATCCCCGACAGCCCAACTCCAGTCCTCCAGTATCCCAAACAGCCCAACTCCAGTCCTCCAGTATCCCCAACAGCCCAACTCCAGTTCTTGAGTACCCCCAATAGCCCAACTCCAGTCCTCCAGTATCCCCAACAGCCCAACTCCAGTTCTTGAGTACCCCCAACAGCCCAACTCCAGTTCTTGAGTATCCCCAACAGCCCAACTCCAGTTCTTGAGTACCCCCAACAGCCCAACTCCAGTTTTTGAGTATCCCCAACAGCCCAACTCCAGTTCTTGAGTATCCCCAACAGCCCAACTCCAGTCCTCCAGTATCCCCAACAGCCCAACTCCAGTTCTTGAGTACCCACAACAGTCCAACTCCAGTCCTCCAGTATCCCCAACAGCCCAACTCCAGTTCTTGAGTACCCCCAACAGCCCAACTCCAGTTCTCCAGTATACCCAACAGCCCAACTCCAGTTCTTGAGTACCCCCAACAGCCCAACTCCAGTCCTCCAGTATCCCCAACAGCCAAACTCCAGTTCTTGAGTACCCCAAACAGCCCAACTCCAGTGCTCCAATATCCCCAACAGCCCAACTCCAGTCCTCCAGTATCCCCAACAGCCCAACTCCAGTCCTCCAGTATCCCCAACAGCCCAACTCCAGTTCTTGAGTATCCCCAACAGCCCAACTCCAGTCCTCCAGTATCCCCAACAGCCCAACTCCAGTTCTTGAGTATCCCCAACAGCCCAACTCCAGTTCTTGAGTACCCCCAACAGCCCAACTCCAGTCCTCCAGTATCCACAACAGCCCAACTCCAGTCCTCCAGTCTCCCCAACAGCCCAACTCCAGTTCTTGAGTACCCCCAACAGCCCAACTCCAGTTCTTGAGTACCCCCAACAGCCCAACTCCAGTCCTCCAGTATCCCCAACAGCCCAACTCCAGTTCTTGAGTATCCCCAACAGCTCAACTTCAGTTCTTGAGTACCCCCAACAGGCCAACTCCAGTCCTCCAGTATCCCCAACAGCCCAACTCCAGTCCTCCAGTATCCCCAACAGCCCAACTCCAGTCCTCCAGTATCCCCAACAGCCCAACTCCAGTTCTTGAGTATCACCAACAGCCCAACTCCAGTTCTTGAGTATCCCCAACAGCCCAGCTCCTGTCCTCCAGGACTGGAGCTAACAGCCCAACTCCAGTTCTTGAGTACCCACAACAGCCCAACTCCAGTTCTTGAGTATCCCCGACAGCCCAACTCCAGTCCTCCAGTATCCCAAACAGCCCAACTCCAGTCCTCCAGTATCCCCAACAGCCCAACTCCAGTTCTTGAGTACCCCCAATAGCCCAACTCCAGTCCTCCAGTATCCCCAACAGCCCAACTCCAGTTCTTGAGTACCCCCAACAGCCCAACTCCAGTTCTTGAGTATCCCCAACAGCCCAACTCCAGTTCTTGAGTACCCCCAACAGCCCAACTCCAGTTTTTGAGTATCCCCAACAGCCCAACTCCAGTTCTTGAGTATCCCCAACAGCCCAACTCCAGTCCTCCAGTATCCCCAACAGCCCAACTCCAGTTCTTGAGTACCCACAACAGCCCAACTCCAGTCCTCCAGTATCCCCAACAGCCCAACTCCAGTTCTTGAGTACCCCCAACAGCCCAACTCCAGTTCTCCAGTATACCCAACAGCCCAACTCCAGTTCTTGAGTACCCCCAACAGCCCAACTCCAGTCCTCCAGTATCCCCAACAGCCAAACTCCAGTTCTTGAGTACCCCAAACAGCCCAACTCCAGTCCTCCAATATCCCCAACAGCCCAACTCCAGTCCTCCAGTATCCCCAACAGCCCAACTCCAGTTATTGAGTACCCCCAACAGCCCAACTCCAGTCCTCCAGTATCCCCAACAGCCAAACTCCAGTACTTGAGTACCCCCAACAGCCCAACTCCAGTCCTCCAGTATCCCCAACAGCCCAACTCCAGTTCTTGAGTATCCCCAACAGCCCAACTCCAGTTCTTGAGTACCCCCAACAGCCCAACTCCAGTCCTCCAGTATCCACAACAGCCCAACTCCAGTCCTCCAGTCTCCCCAACAGCCCAACTCCAGTTCTTGAGTACCCCCAACAGCCAAACTCCAGTACTTGAGTACCCCCAACAGCCCAACTCCAGTCCTCCAGTATCCCCAACAGCCCAACTCCAGTTCTTGAGTATCCCCAACAGCCCAACTCCAGTCCTCCAGTATCCACAACAGCCCAACTCCAGTCCTCCAGTCTCCCCAACAGCCCAACTCCAGTTCTTGAGTACCCCCAACAGCCAAACTCCAGTACTTGAGTACCCCCAACAGCCCAACTCCAGTCCTCCAGTATCCCCAACAGCCCAACTCCAGTTCTTGAGTATCCCCAACAGCCCAACTCCAGTCCTCCAATATCCCCAACAGCCCAACTCCAGTCCTCCAGTATCCCCAACAGCCCAACTCCAGTTCTTGAGTACCCCCAACAGCCAAACTCCAGTACTTGAGTACCCCCAACAGCCCAACTCCAGTCTTCCAGTATCCCCAACAGCCCAACTCCAGTCCTCCAGTATCCCCAACAGCCAAACTCCAGTTCTTGAGTACCCCAAACAGCCCAACTCCAGTCCTCCAATATCCCCAACAGCCCAACTCCAGTCCTCCAGTATCCCCATCAGCCCAACTCCAGTTATTGAGTACCCCCAACAGCCCAACTCCAGTCCTCCAGTATCCCCAACAGCCAAACTCCAGTTCTTGAGTACCCCCAACAGCCCAACTCCAGTCCTCCAGTACCCTCAACAGCCCAACTCCAGTTCTTGAGTATCCCCAACAGCCCAACTCCAGTCCTCCAGTAGCCCCAACAGCCCAACTCCAGTTCTTGAGTATCCCCAACAGCCCAACTCCAGTTCTTGAGTACCCCCAACAGCCCAACTCCAGTCCTCCAGTATCCACAACAGCCCAACTCCAGTCCTCCAGTATCCCCAACAGCCCAACTCCAGTCCTTGAGTATCCCCAACAGCCCAACTCCAGTTCTTGAGTACCCCAAACAGCCCAACTCCAGTCCTCCAGTATCCCCAACAGCCCAACTCCAGTTCTTGAGTATCCCCAACAGCTCAACTCCAGTTCTTGAGTACCCCCAACAGCCCAACTCCAGTCCTCCAGTATCCCCAACAGCCCAACTCCAGTCCTCCAGTATCCCCAACAGCCCAACTCCAGTCCTCCAGTATCCCCAACAGCCCAACTCCAGTTCTTGAGTATCCCCAACAGCCCAACTCCAGTTCTTGAGTACCCCCAACAGCCCAACTCCAGTCCTCCAGTATCCACAACAGCCCAACTCCAGTCCTCCAGTCTCCCCAACAGCCCAACTCCAGTTCTTGAGTACCCCCAACAGCCCAACTCCAGTTCTTGAGTACCCCCAACAGCCCAACTCCAGTCCTCCAGTATCCCCAACAGCCCAACTCCAGTTCTTGAGTATCCCCAACAGCTCAACTTCAGTTCTTGAGTACCCCCAACAGGCCAACTCCAGTCCTCCAGTATCCCCAACAGCCCAACTCCAGTCCTCCAGTATCCCCAACAGCCCAACTCCAGTCCTCCAGTATCCCCAACAGCCCAACTCCAGTTCTTGAGTATCACCAACAGCCCAACTCCAGTTCTTGAGTATCCCCAACAGCCCAGCTCCTGTCCTCCAGGACTGGAGCCAACAGCCCAACTCCAGTTCTTGAGTACCCACAACAGCCCAACTCCAGTTCTTGAGTATCCCCGACAGCCCAACTCCAGTCCTCCAGTATCCCAAACAGCCCAACTCCAGTCCTCCAGTATCCCCAACAGCCCAACTCCAGTTCTTGAGTACCCCCAATAGCCCAACTCCAGTCCTCCAGTATCCCCAACAGCCCAACTCCAGTTCTTGAGTACCCCCAACAGCCCAACTCCAGTTCTTGAGTATCCCCAACAGCCCAACTCCAGTTCTTGAGTACCCCCAACAGCCCAACTCCAGTTTTTGAGTATCCCCAACAGCCCAACTCCAGTTCTTGAGTATCCCCAACAGCCCAACTCCAGTCCTCCAGTATCCCCAACAGCCCAACTCCAGTTCTTGAGTACCCACAACAGCCCAACTCCAGTCCTCCAGTATCCCCAACAGCCCAACTCCAGTTCTTGAGTACCCCCAACAGCCCAACTCCAGTTCTCCAGTATACCCAACAGCCCAACTCCAGTTCTTGAGTACCCCCAACAGCCCAACTCCAGTCCTCCAGTATCCCCAACAGCCAAACTCCAGTTCTTGAGTACCCCAAACAGCCCAACTCCAGTCCTCCAATATCCCCAACAGCCCAACTCCAGTCCTCCAGTATCCCCAACAGCCCAACTCCAGTTATTGAGTACCCCCAACAGCCCAACTCCAGTCCTCCAGTATCCCCAACAGCCAAACTCCAGTACTTGAGTACCCCCAACAGCCCAACTCCAGTCCTCCAGTATCCCCAACAGCCCAACTCCAGTTCTTGAGTATCCCCAACAGCCCAACTCCAGTTCTTGAGTACCCCCAACAGCCCAACTCCAGTCCTCCAGTATCCACAACAGCCCAACTCCAGTCCTCCAGTCTCCCCAACAGCCCAACTCCAGTTATTGAGTACCCCCAACAGCCCAACTCCAGTCCTCCAGTATCCCCAACAGCCAAACTCCAGTACTTGAGTACCCCCAACAGCCCAACTCCAGTCCTCCAGTATCCCCAACAGCCCAACTCCAGTTCTTGAGTATCCCCAACAGCCCAACTCCAGTTCTTGAGTACCCCCAATAGCCCAACTCCAGTCCTCCAGTATCCCCAACAGCCCAACTCCAGTTCTTGAGTACCCCCAACAGCCCAACTCCAGTTCTTGAGTATCCCCAACAGCCCAACTCCAGTTCTTGAGTACCCCCAACAGCCCAACTCCAGTTTTTGAGTATCCCCAACAGCCCAACTCCAGTTCTTGAGTATCCCCAACAGCCCAACTCCAGTCCTCCAGTATCCCCAACAGCCCAACTCCAGTTCTTGAGTACCCACAACAGCCCAACTCCAGTCCTCCAGTATCCCCAACAGCCCAACTCCAGTTCTTGAGTACCCCCAACAGCCCAACTCCAGTTCTCCAGTATACCCAACAGCCCAACTCCAGTTCTTGAGTACCCCCAACAGCCCAACTCCAGTCCTCCAGTATCCCCAACAGCCAAACTCCAGTTCTTGAGTACCCCAAACAGCCCAACTCCAGTCCTCCAATATCCCCAACAGCCCAACTCCAGTCCTCCAGTATCCCCAACAGCCCAACTCCAGTTATTGAGTACCCCCAACAGCCCAACTCCAGTCCTCCAGTATCCCCAACAGCCAAACTCCAGTACTTGAGTACCCCCAACAGCCCAACTCCAGTCCTCCAGTATCCCCAACAGCCCAACTCCAGTTCTTGAGTATCCCCAACAGCCCAACTCCAGTTCTTGAGTACCCCCAACAGCCCAACTCCAGTCCTCCAGTATCCACAACAGCCCAACTCCAGTCCTCCAGTCTCCCCAACAGCCCAACTCCAGTTCTTGAGTACCCCCAACAGCCAAACTCCAGTACTTGAGTACCCCCAACAGCCCAACTCCAGTCCTCCAGTATCCCCAACAGCCCAACTCCAGTTCTTGAGTATCCCCAACAGCCCAACTCCAGTCCTCCAGTATCCACAACAGCCCAACTCCAGTCCTCCAGTCTCCCCAACAGCCCAACTCCAGTTCTTGAGTACCCCCAACAGCCAAACTCCAGTACTTGAGTACCCCCAACAGCCCAACTCCAGTCCTCCAGTATCCCCAACAGCCCAACTCCAGTTCTTGAGTATCCCCAACAGCCCAACTCCAGTCCTCCAATATCCCCAACAGCCCAACTCCAGTCCTCCAGTATCCCCAACAGCCCAACTCCAGTTCTTGAGTACCCCCAACAGCCAAACTCCAGTACTTGAGTACCCCCAACAGCCCAACTCCAGTCTTCCAGTATCCCCAACAGCCCAACTCCAGTCCTCCAGTATCCCCAACAGCCAAACTCCAGTTCTTGAGTACCCCAAACAGCCCAACTCCAGTCCTCCAATATCCCCAACAGCCCAACTCCAGTCCTCCAGTATCCCCATCAGCCCAACTCCAGTTATTGAGTACCCCCAACAGCCCAACTCCAGTCCTCCAGTATCCCCAACAGCCAAACTCCAGTTCTTGAGTACCCCCAACAGCCCAACTCCAGTCCTCCAGTACCCTCAACAGCCCAACTCCAGTTCTTGAGTATCCCCAACAGCCCAACTCCAGTCCTCCAGTAGCCCCAACAGCCCAACTCCAGTTCTTGAGTATCCCCAACAGCCCAACTCCAGTTCTTGAGTACCCCCAACAGCCCAACTCCAGTCCTCCAGTATCCACAACAGCCCAACTCCAGTCCTCCAGTATCCCCAACAGCCCAACTCCAGTCCTTGAGTATCCCCAACAGCCCAACTCCAGTTCTTGAGTACCCCAAACAGCCCAACTCCAGTTCTTGAGTATCCCCAACAGCCCAACTCCAGTCCTCCAATATCCCCAACAGCCCAACTCCAGTCCTCCAGTATCCCCAACAGCCCAACTCCAGTTCTTGAGTACCCCCAACAGCCAAACTCCAGTACTTGAGTACCCCCAACAGCCCAACTCCAGTCTTCCAGTATCCCCAACAGCCCAACTCCAGTCCTCCAGTATCCCCAACAGCCAAACTCCAGTTCTTGAGTACCCCAAACAGCCCAACTCCAGTCCTCCAATATCCCCAACAGCCCAACTCCAGTCCTCCAGTATCCCCATCAGCCCAACTCCAGTTATTGAGTACCCCCAACAGCCCAACTCCAGTCCTCCAGTATCCCCAACAGCCAAACTCCAGTTCTTGAGTACCCCCAACAGCCCAACTCCAGTCCTCCAGTACCCTCAACAGCCCAACTCCAGTTCTTGAGTATCCCCAACAGCCCAACTCCAGTCCTCCAGTAGCCCCAACAGCCCAACTCCAGTTCTTGAGTATCCCCAACAGCCCAACTCCAGTTCTTGAGTACCCCCAACAGCCCAACTCCAGTCCTCCAGTATCCACAACAGCCCAACTCCAGTCCTCCAGTATCCCCAACAGCCCAACTCCAGTCCTTGAGTATCCCCAACAGCCCAACTCCAGTTCTTGAGTACCCCAAACAGCCCAACTCCAGTCCTCCAGTATCCCCAACAGCCCAACTCCAGTTCTTGAGTATCCCCAACAGCTCAACTCCAGTTCTTGAGTACCCCCAACAGCCCAACTCCAGTCCTCCAGTATCCCCAACAGCCCAACTCCAGTCCTCCAGTATCCCCAACAGCCCAACTCCAGTCCTCCAGTATCCCCAACAGCCCAACTCCAGTTCTTGAGTATCCCCAACAGCCCAACTCCAGTTCTTGAGTACCCCCAACAGCCCAACTCCAGTCCTCCAGTATCCACAACAGCCCAACTCCAGTCCTCCAGTCTCCCCAACAGCCCAACTCCAGTTCTTGAGTACCCCCAACAGCCCAACTCCAGTTCTTGAGTACCCCCAACAGCCCAACTCCAGTCCTCCAGTATCCCCAACAGCCCAACTCCAGTTCTTGAGTATCCCCAACAGCTCAACTTCAGTTCTTGAGTACCCCCAACAGGCCAACTCCAGTCCTCCAGTATCCCCAACAGCCCAACTCCAGTCCTCCAGTATCCCCAACAGCCCAACTCCAGTCCTCCAGTATCCCCAACAGCCCAACTCCAGTTCTTGAGTATCACCAACAGCCCAACTCCAGTTCTTGAGTATCCCCAACAGCCCAGCTCCTGTCCTCCAGGACTGGAGCCAACAGCCCAACTCCAGTTCTTGAGTACCCACAACAGCCCAACTCCAGTTCTTGAGTATCCCCGACAGCCCAACTCCAGTCCTCCAGTATCCCAAACAGCCCAACTCCAGTCCTCCAGTATCCCCAACAGCCCAACTCCAGTTCTTGAGTACCCCCAATAGCCCAACTCCAGTCCTCCAGTATCCCCAACAGCCCAACTCCAGTTCTTGAGTACCCCCAACAGCCCAACTCCAGTTCTTGAGTATCCCCAACAGCCCAACTCCAGTTCTTGAGTACCCCCAACAGCCCAACTCCAGTTTTTGAGTATCCCCAACAGCCCAACTCCAGTTCTTGAGTATCCCCAACAGCCCAACTCCAGTCCTCCAGTATCCCCAACAGCCCAACTCCAGTTCTTGAGTACCCACAACAGCCCAACTCCAGTCCTCCAGTATCCCCAACAGCCCAACTCCAGTTCTTGAGTACCCCCAACAGCCCAACTCCAGTTCTCCAGTATACCCAACAGCCCAACTCCAGTTCTTGAGTACCCCCAACAGCCCAACTCCAGTCCTCCAGTATCCCCAACAGCCAAACTCCAGTTCTTGAGTACCCCAAACAGCCCAACTCCAGTCCTCCAATATCCCCAACAGCCCAACTCCAGTCCTCCAGTATCCCCAACAGCCCAACTCCAGTTATTGAGTACCCCCAACAGCCCAACTCCAGTCCTCCAGTATCCCCAACAGCCAAACTCCAGTACTTGAGTACCCCCAACAGCCCAACTCCAGTCCTCCAGTATCCCCAACAGCCCAACTCCAGTTCTTGAGTATCCCCAACAGCCCAACTCCAGTCCTCCAGTATCCCCAACAGCCCAACTCCAGTTCTTGAGTATCCCCAACAGCCCAACTCCAGTTCTTGAGTACCCCCAACAGCCCAACTCCAGTCCTCCAGTATCCACAACAGCCCAACTCCAGTCCTCCAGTCTCCCCAACAGCCCAACTCCAGTTCTTGAGTACCCCCAACAGCCAAACTCCAGTACTTGAGTACCCCCAACAGCCCAACTCCAGTCCTCCAGTATCCCCAACAGCCCAACTCCAGTTCTTGAGTATCCCCAACAGCCCAACTCCAGTCCTCCAGTATCCACAACAGCCCAACTCCAGTCCTCCAGTCTCCCCAACAGCCCAACTCCAGTTCTTGAGTACCCCCAACAGCCAAACTCCAGTACTTGAGTACCCCTAACAGCCCAACTCCAGTCCTCCAGTATCCCCAACAGCCCAACTCCAGTTCTTGAGTATCCCCAACAGCCCAACTCCAGTCCTCCAATATCCCCAACAGCCCAACTCCAGTCCTCCAGTATCCCAACAGCCCAACTCCAGTTCTTGAGTACCCCCAACAGCCAAACTCCAGTACTTGAGTACCCCCAACAGCCCAACTCCAGTCTTCCAGTATCCCCAACAGCCCAACTCCAGTCCTCCAGTATCCCCAACAGCCAAACTCCAGTTCTTGAGTACCCCAAACAGCCCAACTCCAGTCCTCCAATATCCCCAACAGCCCAACTCCAGTCCTCCAGTATCCCCATCAGCCCAACTCCAGTTATTGAGTACCCCCAACAGCCCAACTCCAGTCCTCCAGTATCCCCAACAGCCAAACTCCAGTTCTTGAGTACCCCCAACAGCCCAACTCCAGTCCTCCAGTACCCTCAACAGCCCAACTCCAGTTCTTGAGTTTCCCCAACAGCCCAACTCCAGTCCTCCAGTAGCCCCAACAGCCCAACTCCAGTTCTTGAGTATCCCCAACAGCCCAACTCCAGTTCTTGAGTACCCCCAACAGCCCAACTCCAGTCCTCCAGTATCCACAACAGCCCAACTCCAGTCCTCCAGTATCCCCAACAGCCCAACTCCAGTCCTTGAGTATCCCCAACAGCCCAACTCGAGTTCTTGAGTACCCCAAACAGCCCAACTCCAGTCCTCCAGTCTCCCCAACAGCCCAACTCCAGTTCTTGAGTACCCCCAACAGCCCAACTCCAGTCCTCCAGTATCCCCAACAGCCCAACTCCAGTTCTTGAGTACCCCCAACAGCCCAACTCCAGTTCTTGAGTATCCCCAACAGCCCAACTCCAGTTCTTGAGTACCCCCAACAGCCCAACTCCAGTTTTTGAGTATCCCCAACAGCCCAACTCCAGTTCTTGAGTATCCCCAACAGCCCAACTCCAGTCCTCCAGTATCCCCAACAGCCCAACTCCAGTTCTTGAGTACCCACAACAGCCCAACTCCAGTCCTCCAGTATCCCCAACAGCCCAACTCCAGTTCTTGAGTACCCCCAACAGCCCAACTCCATTTCTCCAGTATACCCAACAGCCCAACTCCAGTTCTTGAGTACCCCCAACAGCCCAACTCCAGTCCTCCAGTATCCCCAACAGCCAAACTCCAGTTCTTGAGTACCCCAAACAGCCCAACTCCAGTCCTCCAATATCCCCAACAGCCCAACTCCAGTCCTCCAGTATCCCCAACAGCCCAACTCCAGTTATTGAGTATCCCCAACAGCCCAACTCCAGTCCTCCAGTATCCCCAACAGCCCAACTCCAGTTCTTGAGTATCCCCAACAGCCCAACTCCAGTTCTTGAGTACCCCCAACAGCCCAACTCCAGTCCTCCAGTATCCACAACAGCCCAACTCCAGTCCTCCAGTCTCCCCAACAGCCCAACTCCAGTTCTTGAGTACCCCCAACAGCCAAACTCCAGTACTTGAGTACCCCCAACAGCCCAACTCCAGTCCTCCAGTATCCCCAACAGCCCAACTCCAGTTCTTGAGTATCCCCAACAGCCCAACTCCAGTCCTCCAGTATCCACAACAGCCCAACTCCAGTCCTCCAGTCTCCCCAACAGCCCAACTCCAGTTCTTGAGTACCGCCAACAGCCAAACTCCAGTACTTGAGTACCCCCAACAGCCCAACTCCAGTCCTCCAGTATCCCCAACAGCCCAACTCCAGTTCTTGAGTATCCCCAACAGCCCAACTCCAGTCCTCCAATATCCCCAACAGCCCAACTCCAGTCCTCCAGTATCCCCAACAGCCCAACTCCAGTTCTTGAGTACCCCCAACAGCCAAACTCCAGTACTTGAGTACCCCCAACAGCCCAACTCCAGTCTTCCAGTATCCCCAACAGCCCAACTCCAGTCCTCCAGTATCCCCAACAGCCCAACTCCAGTCCTCCAGTATCCACAACAGCCCAACTCCAGTCCTCCAGTCTCCCCAACAGCCCAACTCCAGTTCTTGAGTACCGCCAACAGCCAAACTCCAGTACTTGAGTACCCCCAACAGCCCAACTCCAGTCCTCCAGTATCCCCAACAGCCCAACTCCAGTTCTTGAGTATCCCCAACAGCCCAACTCCAGTCCTCCAATATCCCCAACAGCCCAACTCCAGTCCTCCAGTATCCCCAACAGCCCAACTCCAGTTCTTGAGTACCCCCAACAGCCAAACTCCAGTACTTGAGTACCCCCAACAGCCCAACTCCAGTCTTCCAGTATCCCCAACAGCCCAACTCCAGTCCTCCAGTATCCCCAACAGCCAAACTCCAGTTCTTGAGTACCCCAAACAGCCCAACTCCAGTCCTCCAATATCCCCAACAGCCCAACTCCAGTCCTCCAGTATCCCCATCAGCCCAACTCCAGTTATTGAGTACCCCCAACAGCCCAACTCCAGTCCTCCAGTATCCCCAACAGCCAAACTCCAGTTCTTGAGTACCCCCAACAGCCCAACTCCAGTCCTCCAGTACCCTCAACAGCCCAACTCCAGTTCTTGAGTATCCCCAACAGCCCAACTCCAGTCCTCCAGTATCCCCAACAGCCCAACTCCAGTTCTTGAGTACCCCCAACAGCCCAACTCCAGTCCTCCAGTATCCACAACAGCCCAACTCCAGTCCTCCAGTATCCCCAACAGCCCAACTCCAGTCCTTGAGTATCCCCAACAGCCCAACTCGAGTTCTTGAGTACCCCAAACAGCCCAACTCCAGTCCTCCAGTCTCCCCAACAGCCCAACTCCAGTTCTTGAGTACCCCCAACAGCCAAACTCCAGTACTTGAGTACCCCCAACAGCCCAACTCCAGTCCTCCAGTATCCCCAACAGCCCAACTCCAGTTCTTGAGTATCCCCAACAGCCCAACTCCAGTCCTCCAGTATCCACAACAGCCCAACTCCAGTCCTCCAGTCTCCCCAACAGCCCAACTCCAGTTCTTGAGTACCCCCAACAGCCAAACTCCAGTACTTGAGTACCCCCAACAGCCCAACTCCAGTCCTCCAGTCTCCCCAACAGCCCAACTCCAGTTCTTGAGTACCGCCAACAGCCAAACTCCAGTACTTGAGTACCCCCAACAGCCCAACTCCAGTCCTCCAGTATCCCCAACAGCCCAACTCCAGTTCTTGAGTATCCCCAACAGCCCAACTCCAGTCCTCCAATATCCCCAACAGCCCAACTCCAGTCCTCCAGTATCCCCAACAGCCCAACTCCAGTTCTTGAGTACCCCCAACAGCCAAACTCCAGTACTTGAGTACCCCCAACAGCCCAACTCCAGTCTTCCAGTATCCCCAACAGCCCAACTCCAGTCCTCCAGTATCCCCAACAGCCCAACTCCAGTCCTCCAGTATCCACAACAGCCCAACTCCAGTCCTCCAGTCTCCCCAACAGCCCAACTCCAGTTCTTGAGTACCGCCAACAGCCAAACTCCAGTACTTGAGTACCCCCAACAGCCCAACTCCAGTCCTCCAGTATCCCCAACAGCCCAACTCCAGTTCTTGAGTATCCCCAACAGCCCAACTCCAGTCCTCCAATATCCCCAACAGCCCAACTCCAGTCCTCCAGTATCCCCAACAGCCCAACTCCAGTTCTTGAGTACCCCCAACAGCCAAACTCCAGTACTTGAGTACCCCCAACAGCCCAACTCCAGTCTTCCAGTATCCCCAACAGCCCAACTCCAGTCCTCCAGTATCCCCAACAGCCAAACTCCAGTTCTTGAGTACCCCAAACAGCCCAACTCCAGTCCTCCAATATCCCCAACAGCCCAACTCCAGTCCTCCAGTATCCCCATCAGCCCAACTCCAGTTATTGAGTACCCCCAACAGCCCAACTCCAGTCCTCCAGTATCCCCAACAGCCAAACTCCAGTTCTTGAGTACCCCCAACAGCCCAACTCCAGTCCTCCAGTACCCTCAACAGCCCAACTCCAGTTCTTGAGTATCCCCAACAGCCCAACTCCAGTCCTCCAGTATCCCCAACAGCCCAACTCCAGTTCTTGAGTACCCCCAACAGCCCAACTCCAGTCCTCCAGTATCCACAACAGCCCAACTCCAGTCCTCCAGTATCCCCAACAGCCCAACTCCAGTCCTTGAGTATCCCCAACAGCCCAACTCGAGTTCTTGAGTACCCCAAACAGCCCAACTCCAGTCCTCCAGTCTCCCCAACAGCCCAACTCCAGTTCTTGAGTACCCCCAACAGCCAAACTCCAGTACTTGAGTACCCCCAACAGCCCAACTCCAGTCCTCCAGTATCCCCAACAGCCCAACTCCAGTTCTTGAGTATCCCCAACAGCCCAACTCCAGTCCTCCAGTATCCACAACAGCCCAACTCCAGTCCTCCAGTCTCCCCAACAGCCCAACTCCAGTTCTTGAGTACCCCCAACAGCCAAACTCCAGTACTTGAGTACCCCCAACAGCCCAACTCCAGTCCTCCAGTATCCCCAACAGCCCAACTCCAGTTCTTGAGTATCCCCAACAGCCCAACTCCAGTCCTCCAATATCCCCAACAGCCCAACTCCAGTCCTCCAGTATCCCCAACAGCCCAACTCCAGTTCTTGAGTACCCCCAACAGCCAAACTCCAGTACTTGAGTACCCCCAACAGCCCAACTCCAGTCTTCCAGTATCCCCAACAGCCCAACTCCAGTCCTCCAGTATCCCCAACAGCCAAACTCCAGTTCTTGAGTACCCCAAACAGCCCAACTCCAGTCCTCCAATATCCCCAACAGCCCAACTCCAGTCCTCCAGTATCCCCATCAGCCCAACTCCAGTTATTGAGTACCCCCAACAGCCCAACTCCAGTCCTCCAGTATCCCCAACAGCCAAACTCCAGTTCTTGAGTACCCCCAACAGCCCAACTCCAGTCCTCCAGTACCCTCAACAGCCCAACTCCAGTTCTTGAGTATCCCCAACAGCCCAACTCCAGTCCTCCAGTAGCCCCAACAGCCCAACTCCAGTTCTTGAGTATCCCCAACAGCCCAACTCCAGTTCTTGAGTACCCCCAACAGCCCAACTCCAGTCCTCCAGTATCCACAACAGCCCAACTCCAGTCCTCCAGTATCCCCAACAGCCCAACTCCAGTCCTTGAGTATCCCCAACAGCCCAACTCGAGTTCTTGAGTACCCCAAACAGCCCAACTCCAGTCCTCCAGTATCCCCAACAGACCAACTCCAGTTCTTGAGTATCCCCAACAGCTCAACTCCAGTTCTTGAGTACCCCCAACAGCCCAACTCCAGTCCTCCAGTATCCCCAACAGCCCAACTCCAGTCCTCCAGTATCCCCAACAGCCCAACTCCAGTCCTCCAGTATCCCCAACAGCCCAACTCCAGTTCTTGAGTACCCCCAACAGCCCAACTCCAGTCCTCCAGTATCCCCAACAGCCCAACTCCAGTTCTTGAGTATCCCCAACAGCCCAACTCCAGTTCTTGAGTACCCCCAACAGCCCAACTCCAGTTTTTGAGTATCCCCAACAGCCCAACTCCAGTTCTTGAGTATCCCCAACAGCCCAACTCCAGTCCTCCAGTATCCCCAACAGCCCAACTCCAGTTCTTGAGTACCCACAACAGCCCAACTCCAGTCCTCCAGTATCCCCAACAGCCCAACTCCAGTTCTTGAGTACCCCCAACAGCCCAACTCCAGTCCTCCAGTATACCCAACAGCCCAACTCCAGTTCTTGAGTACCCCCAACAGCCCAAATCCAGTCCTCCAGTATCCCCAAAAGCCAAACTCCAGTTCTTGAGTACCCCAAACAGCCCAACTCCAGTCCTCCAATATCCCCAACAGCCCAACTCCAGTCCTCCAGTATCCCCAACAGCCACACTCCAGTACTTGAGTACCCCCAACAGCCCAACTCCAGTCCTCCAGTATCCCCAACAGCCCAACTCCAGTCCTCCAGTATCCCCATCAGCCCAACTCCAGTTATTGAGTACCCCCAACAGCCCAACTCCAGTCCTCCAGTATCCCCAACAGCCAAACTCCAGTTTTTGAGTACCCCCAACAGCCCAACTCCAGTCCTCCAGTACCCTCAACAGCCCAACTCCAGTTCTTGAGTATCCCCAACAGCCCAACTCCAGTCCTCCAGTATCCCCAAAAGCCCAACTCCAGTTCTTGAGTATCCCCAACAGCCCAACTCCAGTTCTTGAGTACCCCCAACTCCAGTCCTCCAGTACCCTCAACAGCCCAACTCCAGTTCTTGAGTATCCCCAACAGCCCAACTCCAGTCCTCCAGTAGCCCCAAAAGCCCAACTCCAGTTCTTGAGTATCCCCAACAGCCCAACTCCAGTTCTTGAGTACCCCCAACAGCCCAACTCCAGTCCTCCAGTATCCACAACAGCCCAACTCCAATCCTCCAGTATCCCCAACAGCCCAACTCCAGTCCTTGAGTATCCCCAACAGCCCAACTCCAGTTCTTGAGTACCCCCAACAGCCCAACTCCAGTCCTCCAGTATCCCCAACAGCCCAACTCCAGTTCTTGAGTATCCCCAACAGCTCAACTCCAGTTCTTGAGTACCCCCAACAGCCCAACTCCAGTCCTCCAGTATCCCCAACAGCCCAACTCCAGTCCTCCAGTATCCCCAACAGCCCAACTCCAGTCCTCCAGTATCCCCAACAGCCCAACTCCAGTTCTTGAGTACCCCCAACAGCCCAACTCCAGTCCTCCAGTATCCCCAACAGCCCAACTCCAGTTCTTGAGTACCCCCAACAGCCCAACTCCAGTTTTTGAGTATCCCCAACAGCCCAACTCCAGTTCTTGAGTATCCCCAACAGCCCAACTCCAGTCCTCCAGTATCCCCAACAGCCCAACTCCAGTTCTTGAGTACCCACAACAGCCCAACTCCAGTCCTCCAGTATCCCCAACAGCCAAACTCCAGTTCTTGAGTACCCCAAACAGCCCAACTCCAGTCCTCCAATATCCCCAACAGCCCAACTCCAGTCCTCCAGTATCCCCAACAGCCCAACTCCAGTTATTGAGTACCCCCAACAGCCAAACTCCAGTACTTGAGTACCCCCAACAGCCCAACTCCAGTCCTCCAGTATTCCCAACAGCCCAACTCCAGTCCTCCAGTATTCCCAACAGCCCAACTCCAGTCCTCCAGTATCCCCAACAGCCAAACTCCAGTTCTTGAGTACCCCAAACAGCCCAACTCCAGTCCTCCAATATCCCCAACAGCCCAACTCCAGTCCTCCAGTATCCCCAACAGCCAAACTCCAGTTCTTGAGTACCCCCAACAGCCCAACTCCAGTCCTCCAGTACCCTCAACAGCCCAACTCCAGGTCTTGAGTATCCCCAACAGCCCAACTCCAGTCCTCCAGTAGCCCCAACAGCCCAACTCCAGATCTTGAGTATCCCCAACAGCCCAACTCCAGTTCTTGAGTACCCCCAACAGCCCAACTCCAGTCCTCCAGTATCCACAACAGCCCAACTCCAGTCCTCGAGTATCCCCAACAGCCCAATTCCAGTCCTTGAGTATCCCCAACAGCCCAACTCCAGTTCTTGAGTACCCCCAACAGCCCAACTCCAGTCCTCCAGAATCCCCAACAGCCCAACTCCAGTTCTTGAGTATCCCCAACAGCTCAACTCCAGTTCTTGAGTACCCCCAACAGCCCAACTCCAGTCCTCCAGTATCCCCAACAGCCCAACTCCAGTCCTCCAGTATCCCCAACAGCCCAACTCCAGTCCTCCAGTATCCCCAACAGCCCAACTCCAGTTCTTGAGTATCACCAACAGCCCAACTCCAGTTCTTGAGTATCACCAACAGCCCAACTCCAGTTCTTGAGTATCCCCAACAGCCCAGCTCCTGTCCTCCAGGACTGGAGCCAACAGCCCAACTCCAGTTCTTGAGTACCCACAACAGCCCAACTCCAGTTCTTGAGTATCCCCGACAGCCCAACTCCAGTCCTCCAGTATCCCAAACAGCCCAACTCCAGTCCTCCAGTATCCCCAACAGCCCAACTCCAGTTCTTGAGTACCCCCAACAGCCCAACTCCAGTCCTCCAGTATCCCCAACAGCCCAACTCCAGTTCTTGAGTATCCCCAACAGCCCAACTCCAGTTCTTGAGTATCCCCAACAGCCCAACTCCAGTCCTCCAGTATCCCCAACAGCGCAACTCCAGTTCTTGAGTACCCACAACAGCCCAACTCCAGTCCTCCAGTATCCCCAACAGCCCAACTCCAGTTCTTGAGTACCCCCAACAGCCCAACTCCAGTCCTCCAGTATACCCAACAGCCCAAACCAGTTCTTGAGTACCCCCAACAGCCCAACTCCAGTCCTCCAGTATCCCCAACAGCCAAACTCCAGTTCTTGAGTACCCCAAACAGCCCAACTCCAGTCCTCCAATATCCCCAACAGCCCAACTCCAGTCCTCCAGTATCCCCAACAGCCCAACTCCAGTTATTGAGTACCCCCAACAGCCCAACTCCAGTCCTCCAGTATCCCCAACAGCCAAACTCCAGTACTTGAGTACCCCCAACAGCCCAACTCCAGTCCTCCAGTATCCCCAACAGCCCAACTCCAGTCCTCCAGTATCCCCAACAGCCCAACTCCAGTCCTCCAGTATCCCCAACAGCCCAACTCCAGTTCTTGAGTATCCCCAACAGCTCAACTCCAGTTCTTGAGTAACCCAACAGCCCAACTCCAGTCCTCCTGTATCCCCAACAGCCCAACTCCAGTCCTCCAGTATCCCCAACAGCCCAACTCCAGTCCTCCAGTATCCCCAACAGCCCAACTCCAGTTCTTGAGTATCCCCAACAGCCCAACTCCAGTTCTTGAGTACCCCCAACAGCCCAACTCCAGTTTTTGAGTATCCCCAACAGCCCAACTCCAGTCCTCCAGTATCCCCAACAGCCCAACTCCAGTTCTTGAGTATCACCAACAGCCCAACTCCAGTTCTTGAGTATCCCCAACAGCCCAACTCCAGTCCTCCAGTATCCCCAACAGCCCAACTCCAGTTCTTGAGTACCCACAACAGCCCAACTCCAGTCCTCCAGTATCCCCAACAGCCAAACTCCAGTTCTTGAGTACCCCAAACAGCCCAACTCCAGTCCTCCAATATCCCCAACAGCCCAACTCCAGTCCTCCAGTATCCCCAACAGCCCAACTCCAGTTATTGAGTACCCCCAACAGCCAAACTCCAGTACTTGAGTACCCCCAACAGCCCAACTCCAGTCCTCCAGTATTCCCAACAGCCCAACTCCAGTCCTCCAGTATTCCCAACAGCCCAACTCCAGTCCTCCAGTATCCCCAACAGCCAAACTCCAGTTCTTGAGTACCCCAAACAGCCCAACTCCAGTCCTCCAATATCCCCAACAGCCCAACTCCAGTCCTCCAGTATCCCCAACAGCCAAACTCCAGTTCTTGAGTACCCCCAACAGCCCAACTCCAGTCCTCCAGTACCCTCAACAGCCCAACTCCAGTTCTTGAGTATCCCCAACAGCCCAACTCCAGTCCTCCAGTAGCCCCAACAGCCCAACTCCAGATCTTGAGTATCCCCAACAGCCCAACTCCAGTTCTTGAGTACCCCCAACAGCCCAACTCCAGTCCTCCAGTATCCACAACAGCCCAACTCCAGTCCTCGAGTATCCCCAACAGCCCAATTCCAGTCCTTGAGTATCCCCAACAGCCCAACTCCAGTTCTTGAGTACCCCCAACAGCCCAACTCCAGTCCTCCAGAATCCCCAACAGCCCAACTCCAGTTCTTGAGTATCCCCAACAGCTCAACTCCAGTTCTTGAGTACCCCCAACAGCCCAACTCCAGTCCTCCAGTATCCCCAACAGCCCAACTCCAGTCCTCCAGTATCCCCAACAGCCCAACTCCAGTTCTTGAGTACCCCCAACAGCCCAACTCCAGTCCTCCAGTATCCCCAACAGCCCAACTCCAGTTCTTGAGTACCCCCAACAGCCCAACTCCAGTTTTTGAGTATCCCCAACAGCCCAACTCCAGTTCTTGAGTATCCCCAACAGCCCAACTCCAGTCCTCCAGTATCCCCAACAGCCCAACTCCAGTTCTTGAGTACCCACAACAGCCCAACTCCAGTCCTCCAGTATCCCCAACAGCCAAACTCCAGTTCTTGAGTACCCCAAACAGCCCAACTCCAGTCCTCCAATATCCCCAACAGCCCAACTCCAGTCCTCCAGTATCCCCAACAGCCCAACTCCAGTTATTGAGTACCCCCAACAGCCAAACTCCAGTACTTGAGTACCCCCAACAGCCCAACTCCAGTCCTCCAGTATTCCCAACAGCCCAACTCCAGTCCTCCAGTATTCCCAACAGCCCAACTCCAGTCCTCCAGTATCCCCAACAGCCAAACTCCAGTTCTTGAGTACCCCAAACAGCCCAACTCCAGTCCTCCAATATCCCCAACAGCCCAACTCCAGTCCTCCAGTATCCCCAACAGCCAAACTCCAGTTCTTGAGTACCCCCAACAGCCCAACTCCAGTCCTCCAGTACCCTCAACAGCCCAACTCCAGTTCTTGAGTATCCCCAACAGCCCAACTCCAGTCCTCCAGTAGCCCCAACAGCCCAACTCCAGATCTTGAGTATCCCCAACAGCCCAACTCCAGTTCTTGAGTACCCCCAACAGCCCAACTCCAGTCCTCCAGTATCCACAACAGCCCAACTCCAGTCCTCGAGTATCCCCAACAGCCCAATTCCAGTCCTTGAGTATCCCCAACAGCCCAACTCCAGTTCTTGAGTACCCCCAACAGCCCAACTCCAGTCCTCCAGAATCCCCAACAGCCCAACTCCAGTTCTTGAGTATCCCCAACAGCTCAACTCCAGTTCTTGAGTACCCCCAACAGCCCAACTCCAGTCCTCCAGTATCCCCAACAGCCCAACTCCAGTCCTCCAGTATCCCCAACAGCCCAACTCCAGTCCTCCAGTATCCCCAACAGCCCAACTCCAGTTCTTGAGTATCACCAACAGCCCAACTCCAGTTCTTGAGTATCACCAACAGCCCAACTCCAGTTCTTGAGTATCCCCAACAGCCCAGCTCCTGTCCTCCAGGACTGGAGCCAACAGCCCAACTCCAGTTCTTGAGTACCCACAACAGCCCAACTCCAGTTCTTGAGTATCCCCGACAGCCCAACTCCAGTCCTCCAGTATCCCAAACAGCCCAACTCCAGTCCTCCAGTATCCCCAACAGCCCAACTCCAGTTCTTGAGTACCCCCAACAGCCCAACTCCAGTCCTCCAGTATCCCCAACAGCCCAACTCCAGTTCTTGAGTATCCCCAACAGCCCAACTCCAGTTCTTGAGTATCCCCAACAGCCCAACTCCAGTCCTCCAGTATCCCCAACAGCGCAACTCCAGTTCTTGAGTACCCACAACAGCCCAACTCCAGTCCTCCAGTATCCCCAACAGCCCAACTCCAGTTCTTGAGTACCCCCAACAGCCCAACTCCAGTCCTCCAGTATACCCAACAGCCCAAACCAGTTCTTGAGTACCCCCAACAGCCCAACTCCAGTCCTCCAGTATCCCCAACAGCCAAACTCCAGTTCTTGAGTACCCCAAACAGCCCAACTCCAGTCCTCCAATATCCCCAACAGCCCAACTCCAGTCCTCCAGTATCCCCAACAGCCCAACTCCAGTTATTGAGTACCCCCAACAGCCCAACTCCAGTCCTCCAGTATCCCCAACAGCCAAACTCCAGTACTTGAGTACCCCCAACAGCCCAACTCCAGTCCTCCAGTATCCCCAACAGCCCAACTCCAGTCCTCCAGTATCCCCAACAGCCCAACTCCAGTCCTCCAGTATCCCCAACAGCCCAACTCCAGTTCTTGAGTATCCCCAACAGCTCAACTCCAGTTCTTGAGTAACCCAACAGCCCAACTCCAGTCCTCCTGTATCCCCAACAGCCCAACTCCAGTCCTCCAGTATCCCCAACAGCCCAACTCCAGTCCTCCAGTATCCCCAACAGCCCAACTCCAGTTCTTGAGTATCCCCAACAGCCCAACTCCAGTTCTTGAGTACCCCCAACAGCCCAACTCCAGTTTTTGAGTATCCCCAACAGCCCAACTCCAGTCCTCCAGTATCCCCAACAGCCCAACTCCAGTTCTTGAGTATCACCAACAGCCCAACTCCAGTTCTTGAGTATCCCCAACAGCCCAGCTCCTGTCCTCCAGGACTGGAGCCAACAGCCCAACTCCAGTTCTTGAGTACCCACAACAGCCCAACTCCAGTTCTTGAGTATCCCCGACAGCCCAACTCCAGTCCTCCAGTATCCCAAACAGCCCAACTCCAGTCCTCCAGTATCCCAAACAGCCCAACTCCAGTTCTTGAGTACCCCCAATAGCCCAACTCCAGTCCTCCAGTATCCCCAACAGCCCAACTCCAGTTCTTGAGTACCCCCAACAGCCCAACTCCAGTTCTTGAGTATCCCCAACAGCCAAACTCCAGTTCTTGAGTACCCCCAACAGCCCAACTCCAGTCCTCCAGTACCCTCAACAGCCCAACTCCAGTTCTTGAGTATCCCCAACAGCCCAACTCCAGTCCTCCAGTAGCCCCAACAGCCCAACTCCAGTTCTTGAGTATCCCCAACAGCCCAACTCCAGTTCTTGAGTACCCCCAACAGCCCAACTCCAGTCCTCCAGTATCCACAACAGCCCAACTCCAGTCCTCGAGTATCCCCAACAGCCCAACTCCAGTCCTTGAGTATCCCCAACAGCCCAACTCCAGTTCTTGAGTACCCCCAACAGCCCAACTCCAGTCCTCCAGAATCCCCAACAGCCCAACTCCAGTTCTTGAGTATCCCCAACAGCTCAACTCCAGTTCTTGAGTACCCCCAACAGCCCAACTCCAGTCCTCCAGTATCCCCAACAGCCCAACTCCAGTCCTCCAGTATCCCCAACAGCCCAACTCCAGTCCTCCAGTATCCCCAACAGCCCAACTCCAGTTCTTGAGTATCACCAACAGCCCAACTCCAGTTCTTGAGTATCACCAACAGCCCAACTCCAGTTCTTGAGTATCCCCAACAGCCCAGCTCCTGTCCTCCAGGACTGGAGCCAACAGCCCAACTCCAGTTCTTGAGTACCCACAACAGCCCAACTCCAGTTCTTGAGTATCCCCGACAGCCCAACTCCAGTCCTCCAGTATCCCAAACAGCCCAACTCCAGTCCTCCAGTATCCCCAACAGCCCAACTCCAGTTCTTGAGTACCCCCAACAGCCCAACTCCAGTCCTCCAGTATCCCCAACAGCCCAACTCCAGTTCTTGAGTATCCCCAACAGCCCAACTCCAGTTCTTGAGTATCCCCAACAGCCCAACTCCAGTCTTCCAGTATCCCCAACAGCCCAACTCCAGTCCTCCAGTATCCCCAACAGCCAAACTCCAGTTCTTGAGTACCCCAAACAGCCCAACTCCAGTCCTCCAATATCCCCAACAGCCCAACTCCAGTCCTCCAGTATCCCCATCAGCCCAACTCCAGTTATTGAGTACCCCCAACAGCCCAACTCCAGTCCTCCAGTATCCCCAACAGCCAAACTCCAGTTCTTGAGTACCCCCAACAGCCCAACTCCAGTCCTCCAGTACCCTCAACAGCCCAACTCCAGTTCTTGAGTATCCCCAACAGCCCAACTCCAGTCCTCCAGTAGCCCCAACAGCCCAACTCCAGTTCTTGAGTATCCCCAACAGCCCAACTCCAGTTCTTGAGTACCCCCAACAGCCCAACTCCAGTCCTCCAGTATCCACAACAGCCCAACTCCAGTCCTCCAGTATCCCCAACAGCCCAACTCCAGTCCTTGAGTATCCCCAACAGCCCAACTCCAGTTCTTGAGTACCCCAAACAGCCCAACTCCAGTCCTCCAGTATCCCCAACAGCCCAACTCCAGTTCTTGAGTATCCCCAACAGCTCAACTCCAGTTCTTGAGTACCCCCAACAGCCCAACTCCAGTCCTCCAGTATCCCCAACAGCCCAACTCCAGTCCTCCAGTATCCCCAACAGCCCAACTCCAGTCCTCCAGTATCCCCAACAGCCCAACTCCAGTTCTTGAGTATCCCCAACAGCCCAACTCCAGTTCTTGAGTACCCCCAACAGCCCAACTCCAGTCCTCCAGTATCCACAACAGCCCAACTCCAGTCCTCCAGTCTCCCCAACAGCCCAACTCCAGTTCTTGAGTACCCCCAACAGCCCAACTCCAGTTCTTGAGTACCCCCAACAGCCCAACTCCAGTCCTCCAGTATCCCCAACAGCCCAACTCCAGTTCTTGAGTATCCCCAACAGCTCAACTTCAGTTCTTGAGTACCCCCAACAGGCCAACTCCAGTCCTCCAGTATCCCCAACAGCCCAACTCCAGTCCTCCAGTATCCCCAACAGCCCAACTCCAGTCCTCCAGTATCCCCAACAGCCCAACTCCAGTTCTTGAGTATCACCAACAGCCCAACTCCAGTTCTTGAGTATCCCCAACAGCCCAGCTCCTGTCCTCCAGGACTGGAGCCAACAGCCCAACTCCAGTTCTTGAGTACCCACAACAGCCCAACTCCAGTTCTTGAGTATCCCCGACAGCCCAACTCCAGTCCTCCAGTATCCCAAACAGCCCAACTCCAGTCCTCCAGTATCCCCAACAGCCCAACTCCAGTTCTTGAGTACCCCCAATAGCCCAACTCCAGTCCTCCAGTATCCCCAACAGCCCAACTCCAGTTCTTGAGTACCCCCAACAGCCCAACTCCAGTTCTTGAGTACCCCCAACAGCCCAACTCCAGTTCTTGAGTACCCCCAACAGCCCAACTCCAGTTTTTGAGTATCCCCAACAGCCCAACTCCAGTTCTTGAGTATCCCCAACAGCCCAACTCCAGTCCTCCAGTATCCCCAACAGCGCAACTCCAGTTCTTGAGTACCCACAACAGCCCAACTCCAGTCCTCCAGTATCCCCAACAGCCCAACTCCAGTTCTTGAGTACCCCCAACAGCCCAACTCCAGTTCTCCAGTATACCCAACAGCCCAACTCCAGTTCTTGAGTACCCCCAACAGCCCAACTCCAGTCCTCCAGTATCCCCAACAGCCAAACTCCAGTTCTTGAGTACCCCAAACAGCCCAACTCCAGTCCTCCAATATCCCCAACAGCCCAACTCCAGTCCTCCAGTATCCCCAACAGCCCAACTCCAGTTATTGAGTACCCCCAACAGCCCAACTCCAGTCCTCCAGTATCCCCAACAGCCAAACTCCAGTACTTGAGTACCCCCAACAGCCCAACTCCAGTCCTCCAGTATCCCCAACAGCCCAACTCCAGTTCTTGAGTATCCCCAACAGCCCAACTCCAGTCCTCCAGTATCCCCAACAGCCCAACTCCAGTTCTTGAGTATCCCCAACAGCCCAACTCCAGTTCTTGAGTACCCCCAACAGCCCAACTCCAGTCCTCCAGTATCCACAACAGCCCAACTCCAGTCCTCCAGTCTCCCCAACAGCCCAACTCCAGTTCTTGAGTACCCCCAACAGCCAAACTCCAGTACTTGAGTACCCCCAACAGCCCAACTCCAGTCCTCCAGTATCCCCAACAGCCCAACTCCAGTTCTTGAGTATCCCCAACAGCCCAACTCCAGTCCTCCAGTATCCACAACAGCCCAACTCCAGTCCTCCAGTCTCCCCAACAGCCCAACTCCAGTTCTTGAGTACCCCCAACAGCCAAACTCCAGTACTTGAGTACCCCCAACAGCCCAACTCCAGTCCTCCAGTATCCCCAACAGCCCAACTCCAGTTCTTGAGTATCCCCAACAGCCCAACTCCAGTCCTCCAGTATCCCCAACAGCCCAACTCCAGTTCTTGAGTATCCCCAACAGCCCAACTCCAGTTCTTGAGTACCCCCAACAGCCCAACTCCAGTCCTCCAGTATCCACAACAGCCCAACTCCAGTCCTCCAGTCTCCCCAACAGCCCAACTCCAGTTCTTGAGTACCCCCAACAGCCAAACTCCAGTACTTGAGTACCCCCAACAGCCCAACTCCAGTCCTCCAGTATCCCCAACAGCCCAACTCCAGTTCTTGAGTATCCCCAACAGCCCAACTCCAGTCCTCCAGTATCCACAACAGCCCAACTCCAGTCCTCCAGTCTCCCCAACAGCCCAACTCCAGTTCTTGAGTACCCCCAACAGCCAAACTCCAGTACTTGAGTACCCCCAACAGCCCAACTCCAGTCCTCCAGTATCCCCAACAGCCCAACTCCAGTTCTTGAGTATCCCCAACAGCCCAACTCCAGTCCTCCAATATCCCCAACAGCCCAACTCCAGTCCTCCAGTATCCCCAACAGCCCAACTCCAGTTCTTGAGTACCCCCAACAGCCAAACTCCAGTACTTGAGTACCCCCAACAGCCCAACTCCAGTCTTCCAGTATCCCCAACAGCCCAACTCCAGTCCTCCAGTATCCCCAACAGCCAAACTCCAGTTCTTGAGTACCCCAAACAGCCCAACTCCAGTCCTCCAATATCCCCAACAGCCCAACTCCAGTCCTCCAGTATCCCCATCAGCCCAACTCCAGTTATTGAGTACCCCCAACAGCCCAACTCCAGTCCTCCAGTATCCCCAACAGCCAAACTCCAGTTCTTGAGTACCCCCAACAGCCCAACTCCAGTCCTCCAGTACCCTCAACAGCCCAACTCCAGTTCTTGAGTATCCCCAACAGCCCAACTCCAGTCCTCCAGTAGCCCCAACAGCCCAACTCCAGTTCTTGAGTATCCCCAACAGCCCAACTCCAGTTCTTGAGTACCCCCAACAGCCCAACTCCAGTCCTCCAGTATCCACAACAGCCCAACTCCAGTCCTCCAGTATCCCCAACAGCCCAACTCCAGTCCTTGAGTATCCCCAACAGCCCAACTCCAGTTCTTGAGTACCCCAAACAGCCCAACTCCAGTCCTCCAGTATCCCCAACAGCCCAACTCCAGTTCTTGAGTATCCCCAACAGCTCAACTCCAGTTCTTGAGTACCCCCAACAGCCCAACTCCAGTCCTCCAGTATCCCCAACAGCCCAACTCCAGTCCTCCAGTATCCCCAACAGCCCAACTCCAGTCCTCCAGTATCCCCAACAGCCCAACTCCAGTTCTTGAGTACCCCCAACAGCCCAACTCCAGTCCTCCAGTATACCCAACAGCCCAACTCCAGTTCTTGAGTATCCCCAACAGCCCAACTCCAGTTCTTGAGTACCCCCAACAGCCCAACTCCAGTTTTTGAGTATCCCCAACAGCCCAACTCCAGTTCTTGAGTATCCCCAACAGCCCAACTCCAGTCCTCCAGTATCCCCAACAGCCCAACTCCAGTTCTTGAGTACCCACAACAGCCCAACTCCAGTCCTCCAGTATCCCCAACAGCCCAACTCCAGTTCTTGAGTACCCCCAACAGCCCAACTCCAGTCCTCCAGTATACCCAACAGCCCAACTCCAGTTCTTGAGTACCCCCAACAGCCCAAATCCAGTCCTCCAGTATCCCCAAAAGCCAAACTCCAGTTCTTGAGTACCCCAAACAGCCCAACTCCAGTCCTCCAATATCCCCAACAGCCCAACTCCAGTCCTCCAGTATCCCCAACAGCCCAACTCCAGTACTTGAGTACCCCCAACAGCCCAACTCATGTCCTCCAGTATCCCCAACAGCCCAACTCCAGTCCTCCAGTATCCCCATCAGCCCAACTCCAGTTATTGAGTACCCCCAACAGCCCAACTCCAGTCCTCCAGTATCCCCAACAGCCAAACTCCAGTTTTTGAGTACCCCCAACAGCCCAACTCCAGTCCTCCAGTACCCTCAACAGCCCAACTCCAGTTCTTGAGTATCCCCAACAGCCCAACTCCAGTCCTCCAGTAGCCCCAAAAGCCCAACTCCAGTTCTTGAGTATCCCCAACAGCCCAACTCCAGTTCTTGAGTACCCCCAACTCCAGTCCTCCAGTACCCTCAACAGCCCAACTCCAGTTCTTGAGTATCCCCAACAGCCCAACTCCAGTCCTCCAGTAGCCCCAAAAGCCCAACTCCAGTTCTTGAGTATCCCCAACAGCCCAACTCCAGTTCTTGAGTACCCCCAACAGCCCAACTCCAGTCCTCCAGTATCCACAACAGCCCAACTCCAATCCTCCAGTATCCCCAACAGCCCAACTCCAGTCCTTGAGTATCCCCAACAGCCCAACTCCAGTTCTTGAGTACCCCCAACAGCCCAACTCCAGTCCTCCAGTATCCCCAACAGCCCAACTCCAGTTCTTGAGTATCCCCAACAGCTCAACTCCAGTTCTTGAGTACCCCCAACAGCCCAACTCCAGTCCTCCAGTATCCCCAACAGCCCAACTCCAGTTCTCCAGTATCCCCAACAGCCCAACTCCAGTCCTCCAGTATCCCCAACAGCCCAACTCCAGTTCTTGAGTACCCCCAACAGCCCAACTCCAGTCCTCCAGTATCCCCAACAGCCCAACTCCAGTTCTTGAGTATCCCCAACAGCCCAACTCCAGTTCTTGAGTACCCCCAACAGCCCAACTCCAGTTTTTGAGTATCCCCAACAGCCCAACTCCAGTTCTTGAGTATCCCCAACAGGCCAACTCCAGTCCTCCAGTATCCCCAACAGCCCAACTCCAGTTCTTGAGTACCCACAACAGCCCAACTCCAGTCCTCCAGTATCCCCAACAGCCAAACTCCAGTTCTTGAGTACCCCAAACAGCCCAACTCCAGTCCTCCAATATCCCCAACAGCCCAACTCCAGTCCTCCAGTATCCCCAACAGCCCAACTCCAGTTATTGAGTACCCCCAACAGCCAAACTCCAGTACTTGAGTACCCCCAACAGCCCAACTCCAGTCCTCCAGTATTCCCAACAGCCCAACTCCAGTCCTCCAGTATCCCCAACAGCCAAACTCCAGTTCTTGAGTACCCCAAACAGCCCAACTCCAGTCCTCCAATATCCCCAACAGCCCAACTCCAGTCCTCCAGTATCCCCAACAGCCAAACTCCAGTTCTTGAGTACCCCCAACAGCCCAACTCCAGTCCTCCAGTACCCTCAACAGCCTAACTCCAGTTCTTGAGTATCCCCAACAGCCCAACTCCAGTCCTCCAGTAGCCCCAACAGCCCAACTCCAGTTCTTGAGTATCCCCAAAAGCCCAACTCCAGTTCTTGAGTACCCCCAACAGCCCAACTCCAGTCCTCCAGTATCCACAACAGCCCAACTCCAGTCCTCGAGTATCCCCAACAGCCCAATTCCAGTCCTTGAGTATCCCCAACAGCCCAACTCCAGTTCTTGAGTACCCCCAACAGCCCAACTCCAGTCCTCCAGAATCCCCAACAGCCCAACTCCAGTTCTTGAGTATCCCCAACAGCTCAACTCCAGTTCTTGAGTACCCCCAACAGCCCAACTCCAGTCCTCCAGTATCCCCAACAGCCCAACTCCAGTCCTCCAGTATCCCCAACAGCCCAACTCCAGTTCTTGAGTATCACCAACAGCCCAACTCCAGTTCTTGAGTATCACCAACAGCCCAACTCCAGTTCTTGAGTATCCCCAACAGCCCAGCTCCTGTCCTCCAGGACTGGAGCCAACAGCCCAACTCCAGTTCTTGAGTACCCACAACAGCCCAACTCCAGTTCTTGAGTATCCCCGACAGCCCAACTCCAGTCCTCCAGTATCCCAAACAGCCCAACTCCAGTCCTCCAGTATCCCCAACAGCCCAACTCCAGTTCTTGAGTACCCCCAACAGCCCAACTCCAGTCCTCCAGTATCCCCAACAGCCCAACTCCAGTTCTTGAGTATCCCCAACAGCCCAACTCCAGTTCTTGAGTATCCCCAACAGCCCAACTCCAGTCCTCCAGTATCCCCAACAGCGCAACTCCAGTTCTTGAGTACCCACAACAGCCGAACTCCAGTCCTCCAGTATCCCCAACAGCCCAACTCCAGTTCTTGAGTACCCCCAACAGCCCAACTCCAGTCCTCCAGTATACCCAACAGCCCAAACCAGTTCTTGAGTACCCCCAACAGCCCAACTCCAGTCCTCCAGTATCCCCAACAGCCAAACTCCAGTTCTTGAGTACCCCAAACAGCCCAACTCCAGTCCTCCAATATCCCCAACAGCCCAACTCCAGTCCTCCAGTATCCCCAACAGCCCAACTCCAGTTATTGAGTACCCCCAACAGCCCAACTCCAGTCCTCCAGTATCCCCAACAGCCAAACTCCAGTACTTGAGTACCCCCAACAGCCCAACTCCAGTCCTCCAGTATCCCCAACAGCCCAACTCCAGTCCTCCAGTATCCCCAACAGCCCAACTCCAGTCCTCCAGTATCCCCAACAGCCCAACTCCAGTTCTTGAGTATCCCCAACAGCCCAACTCCAGTTCTTGAGTACCCCCAACAGCCCAACTCCAGTTTTTGAGTATCCCCAACAGCCCAACTCCAGTCCTCCAGTATCCCCAACAGCCCAACTCCAGTTCTTGAGTATCACCAACAGCCCAACACCAGTTCTTGAGTATCCCCAACAGCCCAGCTCCTGTCCTCCAGGACTGGAGCCAACAGCCCAACTCCAGTTCTTGAGTACCCACAACAGCCCAACTCCAGTTCTTGAGTATCCCCGACAGCCCAACTCCAGTCCTCCAGTATCCCAAACAGCCCAACTCCAGTCCTCCAGTATCCCCAACAGCCCAACTCCAGTTCTTGAGTACCCCCAATAGCCCAACTCCAGTCCTCCAGTATCCCCAACAGCCCAACTCCAGTTCTTGAGTACCCCCAACAGCCCAACTCCAGTTCTTGAGTATCCCCAACAGCCAAACTCCAGTTCTTGAGTACCCCCAACAGCCCAACTCCAGTCCTCCAGTACCCTCAACAGCCCAACTCCAGTTCTTGAGTATCCCCAACAGCCCAACTCCAGTCCTCCAGTAGCCCCAACAGCCCAACTCCAGTTCTTGAGTATCCCCAACAGCCCAACTCCAGTTCTTGAGTACCCCCAACAGCCCAACTCCAGTCCTCCAGTATCCACAACAGCCCAACTCCAGTCCTCGAGTATCCCCAACAGCCCAACTCCAGTCCTTGAGTATCCCCAACAGCCCAACTCCAGTTCTTGAGTACCCCCAACAGCCCAACTCCAGTCCTCCAGAATCCCCAACAGCCCAACTCCAGTTCTTGAGTATCCCCAACAGCTCAACTCCAGTTCTTGAGTACCCCCAACAGCCCAACTCCAGTCCTCCAGTATCCCCAACAGCCCAACTCCAGTCCTCCAGTATCCCCAACAGCCCAACTCCAGTCCTCCAGTATCCCCAACAGCCCAACTCCAGTTCTTGAGTATCACCAACAGCCCAACTCCAGTTCTTGAGTATCACCAACAGCCCAACTCCAGTTCTTGAGTATCCCCAACAGCCCAGCTCCTGTCCTCCAGGACTGGAGCCAACAGCCCAACTCCAGTTCTTGAGTACCCACAACAGCCCAACTCCAGTTCTTGAGTATCCCCGACAGCCCAACTCCAGTCCTCCAGTATCCCAAACAGCCCAACTCCAGTCCTCCAGTATCCCCAACAGCCCAACTCCAGTTCTTGAGTACCCCCAACAGCCCAACTCCAGTCCTCCAGTATCCCCAACAGCCCAACTCCAGTCCTCCAGTATCCACAACAGCCCAACTCCAGTCCTCCAGTCTCCCCAACAGCCCAACTCCAGTTCTTGAGTACCCCCAACAGCCCAACTCCAGTCCTCCAGTATCCACAACAGCCCAACTCCAGTCCTCCAGTATCCCCAACAGCCCAACTCCAGTCCTTGAGTATCCCCAACAGCCCAACTCCAGTTCTTGAGTACCCCAAACAGCCCAACTCCAGTCCTCCAGTATCCCCAACAGCCCAACTCCAGTTCTTGAGTATCCCCAACAGCTCAACTCCAGTTCTTGAGTACCCCCAACAGCCCAACTCCAGTCCTCCAGTATCCCCAACAGCCCAACTCCAGTCCTCCAGTATCCCCAACAGCCCAACTCCAGTCCTCCAGTATCCCCAACAGCCCAACTCCAGTTCTTGAGTATCCCCAACAGCCCAACTCCAGTTCTTGAGTACCCCCAACAGCCCAACTCCAGTCCTCCAGTATCCACAACAGCCCAACTCCAGTCCTCCAGTCTCCCCAACAGCCCAACTCCAGTTCTTGAGTACCCCCAACAGCCCAACTCCAGTTCTTGAGTACCCCCAACAGCCCAACTCCAGTCCTCCAGTATCCCCAACAGCCCAACTCCAGTTCTTGAGTATCCCCAACAGCTCAACTTCAGTTCTTGAGTACCCCCAACAGGCCAACTCCAGTCCTCCAGTATCCCCAACAGCCCAACTCCAGTCCTCCAGTATCCCCAACAGCCCAACTCCAGTCCTCCAGTATCCCCAACAGCCCAACTCCAGTTCTTGAGTATCACCAACAGCCCAACTCCAGTTCTTGAGTATCCCCAACAGCCCAGCTCCTGTCCTCCAGGACTGGAGCCAACAGCCCAACTCCAGTTCTTGAGTACCCACAACAGCCCAACTCCAGTTCTTGAGTATCCCCGACAGCCCAACTCCAGTCCTCCAGTATCCCAAACAGCCCAACTCCAGTCCTCCAGTATCCCCAACAGCCCAACTCCAGTTCTTGAGTACCCCCAATAGCCCAACTCCAGTCCTCCAGTATCCCCAACAGCCCAACTCCAGTTCTTGAGTACCCCCAACAGCCCAACTCCAGTTCTTGAGTATCCCCAACAGCCCAACTCCAGTTCTTGAGTACCCCCAACAGCCCAACTCCAGTTTTTGAGTATCCCCAACAGCCCAACTCCAGTTCTTGAGTATCCCCAACAGCCCAACTCCAGTCCTCCAGTATCCCCAACAGCGCAACTCCAGTTCTTGAGTACCCACAACAGCCCAACTCCAGTCCTCCAGTATCCCCAACAGCCCAACTCCAGTTCTTGAGTACCCCCAACAGCCCAACTCCAGTTCTCCAGTATACCCAACAGCCCAACTCCAGTTCTTGAGTACCCCCAACAGCCCAACTCCAGTCCTCCAGTATCCCCAACAGCCAAACTCCAGTTCTTGAGTACCCCAAACAGCCCAACTCCAGTCCTCCAATATCCCCAACAGCCCAACTCCAGTCCTCCAGTATCCCCAACAGCCCAACTCCAGTTATTGAGTACCCCCAACAGCCCAACTCCAGTCCTCCAGTATCCCCAACAGCCAAACTCCAGTACTTGAGTACCCCCAACAGCCCAACTCCAGTCCTCCAGTATCCCCAACAGCCCAACTCCAGTTCTTGAGTATCCCCAACAGCCCAACTCCAGTCCTCCAGTATCCCCAACAGCCCAACTCCAGTTCTTGAGTATCCCCAACAGCCCAACTCCAGTTCTTGAGTACCCCCAACAGCCCAACTCCAGTCCTCCAGTATCCACAACAGCCCAACTCCAGTCCTCCAGTCTCCCCAACAGCCCAACTCCAGTTCTTGAGTACCCCCAACAGCCAAACTCCAGTACTTGAGTACCCCCAACAGCCCAACTCCAGTCCTCCAGTATCCCCAACAGCCCAACTCCAGTTCTTGAGTATCCCCAACAGCCCAACTCCAGTCCTCCAGTATCCACAACAGCCCAACTCCAGTCCTCCAGTCTCCCCAACAGCCCAACTCCAGTTCTTGAGTACCCCCAACAGCCAAACTCCAGTACTTGAGTACCCCCAACAGCCCAACTCCAGTCCTCCAGTATCCCCAACAGCCCAACTCCAGTTCTTGAGTATCCCCAACAGCCCAACTCCAGTCCTCCAGTATCCCCAACAGCCCAACTCCAGTTCTTGAGTATCCCCAACAGCCCAACTCCAGTTCTTGAGTACCCCCAACAGCCCAACTCCAGTCCTCCAGTATCCACAACAGCCCAACTCCAGTCCTCCAGTCTCCCCAACAGCCCAACTCCAGTTCTTGAGTACCCCCAACAGCCAAACTCCAGTACTTGAGTACCCCCAACAGCCCAACTCCAGTCCTCCAGTATCCCCAACAGCCCAACTCCAGTTCTTGAGTATCCCCAACAGCCCAACTCCAGTCCTCCAGTATCCACAACAGCCCAACTCCAGTCCTCCAGTCTCCCCAACAGCCCAACTCCAGTTCTTGAGTACCCCCAACAGCCAAACTCCAGTACTTGAGTACCCCCAACAGCCCAACTCCAGTCCTCCAGTATCCCCAACAGCCCAACTCCAGTTCTTGAGTATCCCCAACAGCCCAACTCCAGTCCTCCAATATCCCCAACAGCCCAACTCCAGTCCTCCAGTATCCCCAACAGCCCAACTCCAGTTCTTGAGTACCCCCAACAGCCAAACTCCAGTACTTGAGTACCCCCAACAGCCCAACTCCAGTCTTCCAGTATCCCCAACAGCCCAACTCCAGTCCTCCAGTATCCCCAACAGCCAAACTCCAGTTCTTGAGTACCCCAAACAGCCCAACTCCAGTCCTCCAATATCCCCAACAGCCCAACTCCAGTCCTCCAGTATCCCCATCAGCCCAACTCCAGTTATTGAGTACCCCCAACAGCCCAACTCCAGTCCTCCAGTATCCCCAACAGCCAAACTCCAGTTCTTGAGTACCCCCAACAGCCCAACTCCAGTCCTCCAGTACCCTCAACAGCCCAACTCCAGTTCTTGAGTATCCCCAACAGCCCAACTCCAGTCCTCCAGTAGCCCCAACAGCCCAACTCCAGTTCTTGAGTATCCCCAACAGCCCAACTCCAGTTCTTGAGTACCCCCAACAGCCCAACTCCAGTCCTCCAGTATCCACAACAGCCCAACTCCAGTCCTCCAGTATCCCCAACAGCCCAACTCCAGTCCTTGAGTATCCCCAACAGCCCAACTCCAGTTCTTGAGTACCCCAAACAGCCCAACTCCAGTCCTCCAGTATCCCCAACAGCCCAACTCCAGTTCTTGAGTATCCCCAACAGCTCAACTCCAGTTCTTGAGTACCCCCAACAGCCCAACTCCAGTCCTCCAGTATCCCCAACAGCCCAACTCCAGTCCTCCAGTATCCCCAACAGCCCAACTCCAGTCCTCCAGTATCCCCAACAGCCCAACTCCAGTTCTTGAGTACCCCCAACAGCCCAACTCCAGTCCTCCAGTTTCCCCAACAGCCCAACTCCAGTTCTTGAGTATCCCCAACAGCCCAACTCCAGTTCTTGAGTACCCCCAACAGCCCAACTCCAGTTTTTGAGTATCCCCAACAGCCCAACTCCAGTTCTTGAGTATCCCCAACAGCCCAACTCCAGTCCTCCAGTATCCCCAACAGCCCAACTCCAGTTCTTGAGTACCCACAACAGCCCAACTCCAGTCCTCCAGTATCCCCAACAGCCCAACTCCAGTTCTTGAGTACCCCCAACAGCCCAACTCCAGTCCTCCAGTATACCCAACAGCCCAACTCCAGTTCTTGAGTACCCCCAACAGCCCAAATCCAGTCCTCCAGTATCCCCAAAAGCCAAACTCCAGTTCTTGAGTACCCCAAACAGCCCAACTCCAGTCCTCCAATATCCCCAACAGCCCAACTCCAGTCCTCCAGTATCCCCAACAGCCCAACTCCAGTACTTGAGTACCCCCAACAGCCCAACTCATGTCCTCCAGTATCCCCAACAGCCCAACTCCAGTCCTCCAGTATCCCCATCAGCCCAACTCCAGTTATTGAGTACCCCCAACAGCCCAACTCCAGTCCTCCAGTATCCCCAACAGCCAAACTCCAGTTTTTGAGTACCCCCAACAGCCCAACTCCAGTCCTCCAGTACCCTCAACAGCCCAACTCCAGTTCTTGAGTATCCCCAACAGCCCAACTCCAGTCCTCCAGTAGCCCCAAAAGCCCAACTCCAGTTCTTGAGTATCCCCAACAGCCCAACTCCAGTTCTTGAGTACCCCCAACTCCAGTCCTCCAGTACCCTCAACAGCCCAACTCCAGTTCTTGAGTATCCCCAACAGCCCAACTCCAGTCCTCCAGTAGCCCCAAAAGCCCAACTCCAGTTCTTGAGTATCCCCAACAGCCCAACTCCAGTTCTTGAGTACCCCCAACAGCCCAACTCCAGTCCTCCAGTATCCACAACAGCCCAACTCCAATCCTCCAGTATCCCCAACAGCCCAACTCCAGTCCTTGAGTATCCCCAACAGCCCAACTCCAGTTCTTGAGTACCCCCAACAGCCCAACTCCAGTCCTCCAGTATCCCCAACAGCCCAACTCCAGTTCTTGAGTATCCCCAACAGCTCAACTCCAGTTCTTGAGTACCCCCAACAGCCCAACTCCAGTCCTCCAGTATCCCCAACAGCCCAACTCCAGTTCTCCAGTATCCCCAACAGCCCAACTCCAGTCCTCCAGTATCCCCAACAGCCCAACTCCAGTTCTTGAGTACCCCCAACAGCCCAACTCCAGTCCTCCAGTATCCCCAACAGCCCAACTCCAGTTCTTGAGTATCCCCAACAGCCCAACTCCAGTTCTTGAGTACCCCCAACAGCCCAACTCCAGTTTTTGAGTATCCCCAACAGCCCAACTCCAGTTCTTGAGTATCCCCAACAGGCCAACTCCAGTCCTCCAGTATCCCCAACAGCCCAACTCCAGTTCTTGAGTACCCACAACAGCCCAACTCCAGTCCTCCAGTATCCCCAACAGCCAAACTCCAGTTCTTGAGTACCCCAAACAGCCCAACTCCAGTCCTCCAATATCCCCAACAGCCCAACTCCAGTCCTCCAGTATCCCCAACAGCCCAACTCCAGTTATTGAGTACCCCCAACAGCCAAACTCCAGTACTTGAGTACCCCCAACAGCCCAACTCCAGTCCTCCAGTATTCCCAACAGCCCAACTCCAGTCCTCCAGTATCCCCAACAGCCAAACTCCAGTTCTTGAGTACCCCAAACAGCCCAACTCCAGTCCTCCAATATCCCCAACAGCCCAACTCCAGTCCTCCAGTATCCCCAACAGCCAAACTCCAGTTCTTGAGTACCCCCAACAGCCCAACTCCAGTCCTCCAGTACCCTCAACAGCCCAACTCCAGTTCTTGAGTATCCCCAACAGCCCAACTCCAGTCCTCCAGTACCCCCAACAGCCCAACTCCAGTTCTTGAGTATCCCCAAAAGCCCAACTCCAGTTCTTGAGTACCCCCAACAGCCCAACTCCAGTCCTCCAGTATCCACAACAGCCCAACTCCAGTCCTCGAGTATCCCCAACAGCCCAATTCCAGTCCTTGAGTATCCCCAACAGCCCAACTCCAGTTCTTGAGTACCCCCAACAGCCCAACTCCAGTCCTCCAGAATCCCCAACAGCCCAACTCCAGTTCTTGAGTATCCCCAACAGCTCAACTCCAGTTCTTGAGTACCCCCAACAGCCCAACTCCAGTCCTCCAGTATCCCCAACAGCCCAACTCCAGTCCTCCAGTATCCCCAACAGCCCAACTCCAGTTCTTGAGTATCACCAACAGCCCAACTCCAGTTCTTGAGTATCACCAACAGCCCAACTCCAGTTCTTGAGTATCCCCAACAGCCCAGCTCCTGTCCTCCAGGACTGGAGCCAACAGCCCAACTCCAGTTCTTGAGTACCCACAACAGCCCAACTCCAGTTCTTGAGTATCCCCGACAGCCCAACTCCAGTCCTCCAGTATCCCAAACAGCCCAACTCCAGTCCTCCAGTATCCCCAACAGCCCAACTCCAGTTCTTGAGTACCCCCAACAGCCCAACTCCAGTCCTCCAGTATCCCCAACAGCCCAACTCCAGTTCTTGAGTATCCCCAACAGCCCAACTCCAGTTCTTGAGTATCCCCAACAGCCCAACTCCAGTCCTCCAGTATCCCCAACAGCGCAACTCCAGTTCTTGAGTACCCACAACAGCCGAACTCCAGTCCTCCAGTATCCCCAACAGCCCAACTCCAGTTCTTGAGTACCCCCAACAGCCCAACTCCAGTCCTCCAGTATACCCAACAGCCCAAACCAGTTCTTGAGTACCCCCAACAGCCCAACTCCAGTCCTCCAGTATCCCCAACAGCCAAACTCCAGTTCTTGAGTACCCCAAACAGCCCAACTCCAGTCCTCCAATATCCCCAACAGCCCAACTCCAGTCCTCCAGTATCCCCAACAGCCCAACTCCAGTTATTGAGTACCCCCAACAGCCCAACTCCAGTCCTCCAGTATCCCCAACAGCCAAACTCCAGTACTTGAGTACCCCCAACAGCCCAACTCCAGTCCTCCAGTATCCCCAACAGCCCAACTCCAGTCCTCCAGTATCCCCAACAGCCCAACTCCAGTCCTCCAGTATCCCCAACAGCCCAACTCCAGTTCTTGAGTATCCCCAACAGCTCAACTCCAGTTCTTGAGTAACCCAACAGCCCAACTCCAGTCCTCCTGTATCCCCAACAGCCCAACTCCAGTCCTCCAGTATCCCCAACAGCCCAACTCCAGTCCTCCAGTATCCCCAACAGCCCAACTCCAGTTCTTGAGTATCCCCAACAGCCCAACTCCAGTTCTTGAGTACCCCCAACAGCCCAACTCCAGTTTTTGAGTATCCCCAACAGCCCAACTCCAGTCCTCCAGTATCCCCAACAGCCCAACTCCAGTTCTTGAGTATCACCAACAGCCCAACACCAGTTCTTGAGTATCCCCAACAGCCCAGCTCCTGTCCTCCAGGACTGGAGCCAACAGCCCAACTCCAGTTCTTGAGTACCCACAACAGCCCAACTCCAGTTCTTGAGTATCCCCGACAGCCCAACTCCAGTCCTCCAGTATCCCAAACAGCCCAACTCCAGTCCTCCAGTATCCCCAACAGCCCAACTCCAGTTCTTGAGTACCCCCAATAGCCCAACTCCAGTCCTCCAGTATCCCCAACAGCCCAACTCCAGTTCTTGAGTACCCCCAACAGCCCAACTCCAGTTCTTGAGTATCCCCAACAGCCAAACTCCAGTTCTTGAGTACCCCCAACAGCCCAACTCCAGTCCTCCAGTACCCTCAACAGCCCAACTCCAGTTCTTGAGTATCCCCAACAGCCCAACTCCAGTCCTCCAGTAGCCCCAACAGCCCAACTCCAGTTCTTGAGTATCCCCAACAGCCCAACTCCAGTTCTTGAGTACCCCCAACAGCCCAACTCCAGTCCTCCAGTATCCACAACAGCCCAACTCCAGTCCTCGAGTATCCCCAACAGCCCAACTCCAGTCCTTGAGTATCCCCAACAGCCCAACTCCAGTTCTTGAGTACCCCCAACAGCCCAACTCCAGTCCTCCAGAATCCCCAACAGCCCAACTCCAGTTCTTGAGTATCCCCAACAGCTCAACTCCAGTTCTTGAGTACCCCCAACAGCCCAACTCCAGTCCTCCAGTATCCCCAACAGCCCAACTCCAGTCCTCCAGTATCCCCAACAGCCCAACTCCAGTCCTCCAGTATCCCCAACAGCCCAACTCCAGTTCTTGAGTATCACCAACAGCCCAACTCCAGTTCTTGAGTATCACCAACAGCCCAACTCCAGTTCTTGAGTATCCCCAACAGCCCAGCTCCTGTCCTCCAGGACTGGAGCCAACAGCCCAACTCCAGTTCTTGAGTACCCACAACAGCCCAACTCCAGTTCTTGAGTATCCCCGACAGCCCAACTCCAGTCCTCCAGTATCCCAAACAGCCCAACTCCAGTCCTCCAGTATCCCCAACAGCCCAACTCCAGTTCTTGAGTACCCCCAACAGCCCAACTCCAGTCCTCCAGTATCCCCAACAGCCCAACTCCAGTTCTTGAGTATCCCCAACAGTCCAACTCCAGTTCTTGAGTATCCCCAACAGCCCAACTCCAGTCCTCCAGTATCCCCAACAGCGCAACTCCAGTTCTTGAGTACCCACAACAGCCCAACTCCAGTCCTCCAGTATCCCCAACAGCCCAACTCCAGTTCTTGAGTACCACCAACAGCCCAACTCCAGTCCTCCAGTATACCCAACAGCCCAAACCAGTTCTTGAGTACCCCCAACAGCCCAACTCCAGTCCTCCAGTATCCCCAACAGCCAAACTCCAGTTCTTGAGTACCCCAAACAGCCCAACTCCAGTCCTCCAATATCCCCAACAGCCCAACTCCAGTCCTCCAGTATCCCCAACAGCCCAACTCCAGTTATTGAGTACCCCCAACAGCCCAACTCCAGTCCTCCAGTATCCCCAACAGCCAAACTCCAGTACTTGAGTACCCCCAACAGCCCAACTCCAGTCCTCCAGTATCCCCAACAGCCCAACTCCAGTCCTCCAGTATCCCCAACAGCCCAACTCCAGTCCTCCAGTATCCCCAACAGCCCAACTCCAGTTCTTGAGTGTCCCCAACAGCTCAACTCCAGTTCTTGAGTAACCCAACAGCCCAACTCCAGTCCTCCTGTATCCCCAACAGCCCAACTCCAGTCCTCCAGTATCCCCAACAGCCCAACTCCAGTCCTCCAGTATCCCCAACAGCCCAACTCCAGTTCTTGAGTATCCCCAACAGCCCAACTCCAGTTCTTGAGTACCCCCAACAGCCCAACTCCAGTTTTTGAGTATCCCCAACAGCCCAACTCCAGTCCTCCAGTATCCCCAACAGCCCAACTCCAGTTCTTGAGTATCACCAACAGCCCAACTCCAGTTCTTGAGTATCCCCAACAGCCCAGCTCCTGTCCTCCAGGACTGGAGCCAACAGCCCAACTCCAGTTCTTGAGTACCCACAACAGCCCAACTCCAGTTCTTGAGTATCCCCGACAGCCCAACTCCAGTCCTCCAGTATCCCAAACAGCCCAACTCCAGTCCTCCAGTATCCCCAACAGCCCAACTCCAGTTCTTGAGTACCCCCAATAGCCCAACTCCAGTCCTCCAGTATCCCCAACAGCCCAACTCCAGTTCTTGAGTACCCCCAACAGCCCAACTCCAGTTCTTGAGTATCCCCAACAGCCCAACTCCAGTTCTTGAGTACCCCCAACAGCCCAACTCCAGTTTTTGAGTATCCCCAACAGCCCAACTCCAGTTCTTGAGTATCCCCAACAGCCCAACTCCAGTCCTCCAGTATCCCCAACAGCCCAACTCCAGTTCTTGAGTACCCACAACAGCCCAACTCCAGTCCTCCAGTATCCCCAACAGCCCAACTCCAGTTCTTGAGTACCCCCAACAGCCCAACTCCAGTTCTCCAGTATACCCAACAGCCCAACTCCAGTTCTTGAGTACCCCCAACAGCCCAACTCCAGTCCTCCAGTATCCCCAACAGCCAAACTCCAGTTCTTGAGTACCCCAAACAGCCCAACTCCAGTCCTCCAATATCCCCAACAGCCCAACTCCAGTCCTCCAGTATCCCCAACAGCCCAACTCCAGTTATTGAGTACCCCCAACAGCCCAACTCCAGTCCTCCAGTATCCCCAACAGCCAAACTCCAGTACTTGAGTACCCCCAACAGCCCAACTCCAGTCCTCCAGTATCCCCAACAGCCCAACTCCAGTTCTTGAGTATCCCCAACAGCCCAACTCCAGTTCTTGAGTACCCCCAACAGCCCAACTCCAGTCCTCCAGTATCCACAACTTCCCAACTCCAGTCCTCCAGTCTCCCCAACAGCCCAACTCCAGTTCTTGAGTACCCCAACAGCCAAACTCCAGTACTTGAGTACCCCCAACAGCCCAACTCCAGTCCTCCAGTATCCCCAACAGCCCAACTCCAGTTCTTGAGTATCCCCAACAGCCCAACTCCAGTCCTCCAGTATCCACAACAGCCCAACTCCAGTCCTCCAGTCTCCCCAACAGCCAAACTCCAGTTCTTGAGTACCCCCAACAGCCAAACTCCAGTACTTGAGTACCCCCAACAGCCCAACTCCAGTCCTCCAGTATCCCCAACAGCCCAACTCCAGTTCTTGAGTATCCCCAACAGCCCAACTCCAGTCCTCCAATATCCCCAACAGCCCAACTCCAGTCCTCCAGTATCCCCAACAGCCCAACTCCAGTTCTTGAGTACCCCCAACAGCCAAACTCCAGTACTTGAGTACCCCCAACAGCCCAACTCCAGTCTTCCAGTATCCCCAACAGCCCAACTCCAGTCCTCCAGTATCCCCAACAGCCAAACTCCAGTTCTTGAGTACCCCAAACAGCCCAACTCCAGTCCTCCAATATCCCCAACAGCCCAACTCCAGTCCTCCAGTATCCCCATCAGCCCAACTCCAGTTATTGAGTACCCCCAACAGCCCAACTCCAGTCCTCCAGTATCCCCAACAGCCAAACTCCAGTTCTTGAGTACCCCCAACAGCCCAACTCCAGTCCTCCAGTACCCTCAACAGCCCAACTCCAGTTCTTGAGTATCCCCAACAGCCCAACTCCAGTCCTCCAGTAGCCCCAACAGCCCAACTCCAGTTCTTGAGTATCCCCAACAGCCCAACTCCAGTTCTTGAGTACCCCCAACAGCCCAACTCCAGTCCTCCAGTATCCACAACAGCCCAACTCCAGTCCTCCAGTATCCCCAACAGCCCAACTCCAGTCCTTGAGTATCCCCAACAGCCCAACTCCAGTTCTTGAGTACCCCAAACAGCCCAACTCCAGTCCTCCAGTATCCCCAACAGCCCAACTCCAGTTCTTGAGTATCCCCAACAGCTCAACTCCAGTTCTTGAGTACCCCCAACAGCCCAACTCCAGTCCTCCAGTATCCCCAACAGCCCAACTCCAGTCCTCCAGTATCCCCAACAGCCCAACTCCAGTCCTCCAGTATCCCCAACAAACCAACTCCAGTTCTTGAGTACCCCCAACAGCCCAACTCCAGTCCTCCAGTATCCCCAACAGCCCAACTCCAGTTCTTGAGTATCCCCAACAGCCCAACTCCAGTTCTTGAGTACCCCCAACAGCCCAACTCCAGTTTTTGAGTATCCCCAACAGCCCAACTCCAGTTCTTGAGTATCCCCAACAGCCCAACTCCAGTCCTCCAGTATCCCCAACAGCCCAACTCCAGTTCTTGAGTACCCACAACAGCCCAACTCCAGTCCTCCAGTATCCCCAACAGCCCAACTCCAGTTCTTGAGTACCCCCAACAGCCCAACTCCAGTCCTCCAGTATACCCAACAGCCCAACTCCAGTTCTTGAGTACCCCCAACAGCCCAAATCCAGTCCTCCAGTATCCCCAAAAGCCAAACTCCAGTTCTTGAGTACCCCAAACAGCCCAACTCCAGTCCTCCAATATCCCCAACAGCCCAACTCCAGTCCTCCAGTATCCCCAACAGCCCAACTCCAGTACTTGAGTACCCCCAACAGCCCAACTCCAGTCCTCCAGTATCCCCAACAGCCCAACTCCAGTCCTCCAGTATCCCCATCAGCCCAACTCCAGTTATTGAGTACCCCCAACAGCCCAACTCCAGTCCTCCAGTATCCCCAACAGCCAAACTCCAGTTTTTGAGTACCCCCAACAGCCCAACTCCAGTCCTCCAGTACCCTCAACAGCCCAACTCCAGTTCTTGAGTATCCCCAACAGCCCAACTCCAGTCCTCCAGTAGCCCCAAAAGCCCAACTCCAGTTCTTGAGTATCCCCAACAGCCCAACTCCAGTTCTTGAGTACCCCCAACTCCAGTCCTCCAGTACCCTCAACAGCCCAACTCCAGTTCTTGAGTATCCCCAACAGCCCAACTCCAGTCCTCCAGTAGCCCCAAAAGCCCAACTCCAGTTCTTGAGTATCCCCAACAGCCCAACTCCAGTTCTTGAGTACCCCCAACAGCCCAACTCCAGTCCCCACAACAGCCCAACTCCAATCCTCCAGTATCCCCAACAGCCCAACTCCAGTCCTTGAGTATCCCCAACAGCCCAACTCCAGTTCTTGAGTACCCCCAACAGCCCAACTCCAGTCCTCCAGTATCCCCAACAGCCCAACTCCAGTTCTTGAGTATCCCCAACAGCTCAACTCCAGTTCTTGAGTACCCCCAACAGCCCAACTCCAGTCCTCCAGTATCCCCAACAGCCCAACTCCAGTCCTCCAGTATCCCCAACAGCCCAACTCCAGTCCTCCAGTATCCCCAACAGCCCAACTCCAGTTCTTGAGTACCCCCAACAGCCCAACTCCAGTCCTCCAGTATCCCCAACAGCCCAACTCCAGTTCTTGAGTATCCCCAACAGCCCAACTCCAGTTCTTGAGTACCCCCAACAGCCCAACTCCAGTTTTTGAGTATCCCCAACAGCCCAACTCCAGTTCTTGAGTATCCCCAACAGCCCAACTCCAGTCCTCCAGTATCCCCAACAGCCCAACTCCAGTTCTTGAGTACCCACAACAGCCCAACTCCAGTCCTCCAGTATCCCCAACAGCCAAACTCCAGTTCTTGAGTACCCCAAACAGCCCAACTCCAGTCCTCCAATATCCCCAACAGCCCAACTCCAGTCCTCCAGTATCCCCAACAGCCCAACTCCAGTTATTGAGTACCCCCAGCAGCCAAACTCCAGTACTTGAGTACCCCCAACAGCCCAACTCCAGTCCTCCAGTATTCCCAACAGCCCAACTCCAGTCCTCCAGTATCCCCAACAGCCAAACTCCAGTTCTTGAGTACCCCAAACAGCCCAACTCCAGTCCTCCAATATCCCCAACAGCCCAACTCCAGTCCTCCAGTATCCCCAACAGCCAAACTCCAGTTCTTGAGTACCCCCAACAGCCCAACTCCAGTCCTCCAGTACCCTCAACAGCCCAACTCCAGTTCTTGAGTATCCCCAACAGCCCAACTCCAGTCCTCCAGTAGCCCCAACAGCCCAACTCCAGTTCTTGAGTATCCCCAACAGCCCAACTCCAGTTCTTGAGTACCCCCAACAGCCCAACTCCAGTCCTCCAGTATCCACAACAGCCCAACTCCAGTCCTCGAGTATCCCCAACAGCCCAACTCCAGTCCTTGAGTATCCCCAACAGCCCAACTCCAGTTCTTGAGTACCCCCAACAGCCCAACTCCAGTCCTCCAGAATCCCCAACAGCCCAACTCCAGTTCTTGAGTATCCCCAACAGCTCAACTCCAGTTCTTGAGTACCCCCAACAGCCCAACTCCAGTCCTCCAGTATCCCCAACAGCCCAACTCCAGTCCTCCAGTATCCCCAACAGCCCAACTCCAGTCCTCCAGTATCCCCAACAGCCCAACTCCAGTTCTTGAGTATCACCAACAGCCCAACTCCAGTTCTTGAATATCACCAACAGCCCAACTCCAGTTCTTGAGTATCCCCAACAGCCCAGCTCCTGTCCTCCAGGACTGGAGCCAACAGCCCAACTCCAGTTCTTGAGTACCCACAACAGCCCAACTCCAGTTCTTGAGTATCCCCGACAGCCCAACTCCAGTCCTCCAGTATCCCAAACAGCCCAACTCCAGTCCTCCAGTATCCCCAACAGCCCAACTCCAGTTCTTGAGTACCCCCAACAGCCCAACTCCAGGCCTCCAGTATCCCCAACAGCCCAACTCCAGTTCTTGAGTATCCCCAACAGCCCAACTCCAGTTCTTGAGTATCCCCAACAGCCCAACTCCAGTCCTCCAGTATCCCCAACAGCGCAACTCCAGTTCTTGAGTACCCACAACAGCCCAACTCCAGTCCTCCAGTATCCCCAACAGCCAAACTCCAGTTCTTGAGTACCCCCAACAGCCCAACTCCAGTCCTCCAGTATCCCCAACAGCCAAACTCCAGTTCTTGAGTACCCCAAACAGCCCAACTCCAGTCCTCCAATATCCCCAACAGCCCAACTCCAGTCCTCCAGTATCCCCAACAGCCCAACTCCAGTTATTGAGTACCCCCAACAGCCCAACTCCAGTCCTCCAGTATCCCCAACAGCCAAACTCCAGTACTTGAGTACCCCCAACAGCCCAACTCCAGTCCTCCAGTATCCCCAACATCCCAACTCCAGTCCTCCAGTATCCCCAACAGCCCAACTCCAGTCCTCCAGTATCCCCAACAGCCCAACTCCAGTTCTTGAGTGTCCCCAACAGCTCAACTCCAGTTCTTGAGTAACCCAACAGCCCAACTCCAGTCCTCCTGTATCCCCAACAGCCCAACTCCAGTCCTCCAGTATCCCCAACAGCCCAACTCCAGTCCTCCAGTATCCCCAACAGCCCAACTCCAGTTCTTGAGTATCCCCAACAGCCCAACTCCAGTTCTTGAGTACCCCCAACAGCCCAACTCCAGTTTTTGAGTATCCCCAACAGCCCAACTCCAGTCCTCCAGTATCCCCAACAGCCCAACTCCAGTTCTTGAGTATCACCAACAGCCCAACTCCAGTTCTTGAGTATCCCCAACAGCCCAGCTCCTGTCCTCCAGGACTGGAGCCAACAGCCCAACTCCAGTTCTTGAGTACCCACAACAGCCCAACTCCAGTTCTTGAGTATCCCCGACAGCCCAACTCCAGTCCTCCAGTAACCCAAACAGCCCAACTCCAGTCCTCCAGTATCCCCAACAGCCCAACTCCAGTTCTTGAGTACCCCCAATAGCCCAACTCCAGTCCTCCAGTATCCCCAACAGCCCAACTCCAGTTCTTGAGTACCCCCAACAGCCCAACTCCAGTTCTTGAGTATCCCCAACAGCCCAACTCCAGTTCTTGAGTACCCCCAACAGCCCAACTCCAGTTTTTGAGTATCCCCAACAGCCCAACTCCAGTTCTTGAGTATCCCCAACAGCCCAACTCCAGTCCTCCAGTATCCCCAACAGCCCAACTCCAGTTCTTGAGTACCCACAACAGCCCAACTCCAGTCCTCCAGTATCCCCAACAGCCCAACTCCAGTTCTTGAGTACCCCCAACAGCCCAACTCCAGTTCTCCAGTATACCCAACAGCCCAACTCCAGTTCTTGAGTACCCCCAACAGCCCAACTCCAGTCCTCCAGTATCCCCAACAGCCAAACTCCAGTTCTTGAGTACCCCAAACAGCCCAACTCCAGTCCTCCAATATCCCCAACAGCCCAACTCCAGTCCTCCAGTATCCCCAACAGCCCAACTCCAGTTATTGAGTACCCCCAACAGCCCAACTCCAGTCCTCCAGTATCCCCAACAGCCAAACTCCAGTACTTGAGTACCCCCAACAGCCCAACTCCAGTCCTCCAGTATCCCCAACAGCCCAACTCCAGTTCTTGAGTATCCCCAACAGCCCAACTCCAGTTCTTGAGTACCCCCAACAGCCCAACTCCAGTCCTCCAGTATCCACAACTTCCCAACTCCAGTCCTCCAGTCTCCCCAACAGCCCAACTCCAGTTCTTGAGTACCCCCAACAGCCAAACTCCAGTACTTGAGTACCCCCAACAGCCCAACTCCAGTCCTCCAGTATCCCCAACAGCCCAACTCCAGTTCTTGAGTATCCCCAACAGCCCAACTCCAGTCCTCCAGTATCCACAACAGCCCAACTCCAGTCCTCCAGTCTCCCCAACAGCCCAACTCCAGTTCTTGAGTACCCCCAACAGCCAAACTCCAGTACTTGAGTACCCCCAACAGCCCAACTCCAGTCCTCCAGTATCCCCAACAGCCCAACTCCAGTTCTTGAGTATCCCCAACAGCCCAACTCCAGTCCTCCAATATCCCCAACAGCCCAACTCCAGTCCTCCAGTATCCCCAACAGCCCAACTCCAGTTCTTGAGTACCCCCAACAGCCAAACTCCAGTACTTGAGTACCCCCAACAGCCCAACTCCAGTCTTCCAGTATCCCCAACAGCCCAACTCCAGTCCTCCAGTATCCCCAACAGCCAAACTCCAGTTCTTGAGTACCCCAAACAGCCCAACTCCAGTCCTCCAATATCCCCAACAGCCCAACTCCAGTCCTCCAGTATCCCCATCAGCCCAACTCCAGTTCTTGAGTACCCACAACAGCCCAACTCCAGTCCTCCAGTATCCCCAACAGCCAAACTCCAGTTCTTGAGTACCCCCAACAGCCCAACTCCAGTCCTCCAGTATCCCCAACAGCCAAACTCCAGTTCTTGAGTACCCCAAACAGCCCAACTCCAGTCCTCCAATATCCCCAACAGCCCAACTCCAGTCCTCCAGTATCCCCAACAGCCCAACTCCAGTTATTGAGTACCCCCAACAGCCCAACTCCAGTCCTCCAGTATCCCCAACAGCCAAACTCCAGTACTTGAGTACCCCCAACAGCCCAACTCCAGTCCTCCAGTATCCCCAACATCCCAACTCCAGTCCTCCAGTATCCCCAACAGCCCAACTCCAGTCCTCCAGTATCCCCAACAGCCCAACTCCAGTTCTTGAGTGTCCCCAACAGCTCAACTCCAGTTCTTGAGTAACCCAACAGCCCAACTCCAGTCCTCCTGTATCCCCAACAGCCCAACTCCAGTCCTCCAGTATCCCCAACAGCCCAACTCCAGTCCTCCAGTATCCCCAACAGCCCAACTCCAGTTCTTGAGTATCCCCAACAGCCCAACTCCAGTTCTTGAGTACCCCCAACAGCCCAACTCCAGTTTTTGAGTATCCCCAACAGCCCAACTCCAGTCCTCCAGTATCCCCAACAGCCCAACTCCAGTTCTTGAGTATCACCAACAGCCCAACTCCAGTTCTTGAGTATCCCCAACAGCCCAGCTCCTGTCCTCCAGGACTGGAGCCAACAGCCCAACTCCAGTTCTTGAGTACCCACAACAGCCCAACTCCAGTTCTTGAGTATCCCCGACAGCCCAACTCCAGTCCTCCAGTAACCCAAACAGCCCAACTCCAGTCCTCCAGTATCCCCAACAGCCCAACTCCAGTTCTTGAGTACCCCCAATAGCCCAACTCCAGTCCTCCAGTATCCCCAACAGCCCAACTCCAGTTCTTGAGTACCCCCAACAGCCCAACTCCAGTTCTTGAGTATCCCCAACAGCCCAACTCCAGTTCTTGAGTACCCCCAACAGCCCAACTCCAGTTTTTGAGTATCCCCAACAGCCCAACTCCAGTTCTTGAGTATCCCCAACAGCCCAACTCCAGTCCTCCAGTATCCCCAACAGCCCAACTCCAGTTCTTGAGTACCCACAACAGCCCAACTCCAGTCCTCCAGTATCCCCAACAGCCCAACTCCAGTTCTTGAGTACCCCCAACAGCCCAACTCCAGTTCTCCAGTATACCCAACAGCCCAACTCCAGTTCTTGAGTACCCCCAACAGCCCAACTCCAGTCCTCCAGTATCCCCAACAGCCAAACTCCAGTTCTTGAGTACCCCAAACAGCCCAACTCCAGTCCTCCAATATCCCCAACAGCCCAACTCCAGTCCTCCAGTATCCCCAACAGCCCAACTCCAGTTATTGAGTACCCCCAACAGCCCAACTCCAGTCCTCCAGTATCCCCAACAGCCAAACTCCAGTACTTGAGTACCCCCAACAGCCCAACTCCAGTCCTCCAGTATCCCCAACAGCCCAACTCCAGTTCTTGAGTATCCCCAACAGCCCAACTCCAGTTCTTGAGTACCCCCAACAGCCCAACTCCAGTCCTCCAGTATCCACAACTTCCCAACTCCAGTCCTCCAGTCTCCCCAACAGCCCAACTCCAGTTCTTGAGTACCCCCAACAGCCAAACTCCAGTACTTGAGTACCCCCAACAGCCCAACTCCAGTCCTCCAGTATCCCCAACAGCCCAACTCCAGTTCTTGAGTATCCCCAACAGCCCAACTCCAGTCCTCCAGTATCCACAACAGCCCAACTCCAGTCCTCCAGTCTCCCCAACAGCCCAACTCCAGTTCTTGAGTACCCCCAACAGCCAAACTCCAGTACTTGAGTACCCCCAACAGCCCAACTCCAGTCCTCCAGTATCCCCAACAGCCCAACTCCAGTTCTTGAGTATCCCCAACAGCCCAACTCCAGTCCTCCAATATCCCCAACAGCCCAACTCCAGTCCTCCAGTATCCCCAACAGCCCAACTCCAGTTCTTGAGTACCCCCAACAGCCAAACTCCAGTACTTGAGTACCCCCAACAGCCCAACTCCAGTCTTCCAGTATCCCCAACAGCCCAACTCCAGTCCTCCAGTATCCCCAACAGCCAAACTCCAGTTCTTGAGTACCCCAAACAGCCCAACTCCAGTCCTCCAATATCCCCAACAGCCCAACTCCAGTCCTCCAGTATCCCCATCAGCCCAACTCCAGTTATTGAGTACCCCCAACAGCCCAACTCCAGTCCTCCAGTATCCCCAACAGCCAAACTCCAGTTCTTGAGTAACCCCAACAGCCCAACTCCAGTCCTCCAGTACCCTCAACAGCCCAACTCCAGTTCTTGAGTATCCCCAACAGCCCAACTCCAGTCCTCCAGTAGCCCCAACAGCCCAACTCCAGTTCTTGAGTATCCCCAACAGCCCAACTCCAGTTCTTGAGTACCCCCAACAGCCCAACTCCAGTCCTCCAGTATCCACAACAGCCCAACTCCAGTCCTCCAGTATCCCCAACAGCCCAACTCCAGTCCTTGAGTATCCCCAACAGCCCAACTCCAGTTCTTGAGTACCCCAAACAGCCCAACTCCAGTCCTCCAGTATCCCCAACAGCCCAACTCCAGTTCTTGAGTATCCCCAACAGCTCAACTCCAGTTCTTGAGTACCCCCAACAGCCCAACTCCAGTCCTCCAGTATCCCCAACAGCCCAACTCCAGTCCTCCAGTATCCCCAACAGCCCAACTCCAGTCCTCCAGTATCCCCAACAGCCCAACTCCAGTTCTTGAGTACCCCCAACAGCCCAACTCCAGTCCTCCAGTATCCCCAACAGCCCAACTCCAGTTCTTGAGTATCCCCAACAGCCCAACTCCAGTTCTTGAGTACCCCCAACAGCCCAACTCCAGTTTTTGAGTATCCCCAACAGCCCAACTCCAGTTCTTGAGTATCCCCAACAGCCCAACTCCAGTCCTCCAGTATCCCCAACAGCCCAACTCCAGTTCTTGAGTACCCACAACAGCCCAACTCCAGTCCTCCAGTATCCCCAACAGCCCAACTCCAGTTCTTGAGTACCCCCAACAGCCCAACTCCAGTCCTCCAGTATACCCAACAGCCCAACTCCAGTTATTGAGTACCCCCAACAGCCCAAATCCAGTCCTCCAGTATCCCCAAAAGCCAAACTCCAGTTCTTGAGTACCCCAAACAGCCCAACTCCAGTCCTCCAATATCCCCAACAGCCCAACTCCAGTCCTCCAGTATCCCCAACAGCCCAACTCCAGTACTTGAGTACCCCCAACAGCCCAACTCCAGTCCTCCAGTATCCCCAACAGCCCAACTCCAGTCCTCCAGTATCCCCATCAGCCCAACTCCAGTTATTGAGTACCCCCAACAGCCCAACTCCAGTCCTCCAGTATCCCCAACAGCCAAACTCCAGTTTTTGAGTTCCCCCAACAGCCCAACTCCAGTCCTCCAGTACCCTCAACAGCCCAACTCCAGTTCTTGAGTATCCCCAACAGCCCAACTCCAGTCCTCCAGTAGCCCCAAAAGCCCAACTCCAGTTCTTGAGTATCCCCAACAGCCCAACTCCAGTTCTTGAGTACCCCCAACTCCAGTCCTCCAGTACCCTCAACAGCCCAACTCCAGTTCTTGAGTATCCCCAACAGCCCAACTCCAGTCCTCCAGTAGCCCCAAAAGCCCAACTCCAGTTCTTGAGTATCCCCAACAGCCCAACTCCAGTTCTTGAGTACCCCCAACAGCCCAACTCCAGTCCTCCAGTATCCACAACAGCCCAACTCCAATCCTCCAGTATCCCCAACAGCCCAACTCCAGTCCTTGAGTATCCCCAACAGCCCAACTCCAGTTCTTGAGTACCCCCAACAGCCCAACTCCAGTCCTCCAGTATCCCCAACAGCCCAACTCCAGTTCTTGAGTATCCCCAACAGCTCAACTCCAGTTCTTGAGTACCCCCAACAGCCCAACTCCAGTCCTCCAGTATCCCCAACAGCCCAACTCCAGTCCTCCAGTATCCCCAACAGCCCAACTCCAGTCCTCCAGTATCCCCAACAGCCCAACTCCAGTTCTTGAGTACCCCCAACAGCCCAACTCCAGTCCTCCAGTATCCCCAACAGCCCAACTCCAGTTCTTGAGTATCCCCAACAGCCCAACTCCAGTTCTTGAGTACCCCCAACAGCCCAACTCCAGTTTTTGAGTATCCCCAACAGCCCAACTACAGTTCTTGAGTATCCCCAACAGCCCAACTCCAGTCCTCCAGTATCCCCAACAGCCCAACTCCAGTTCTTGAGTACCCACAACAGCCCAACTCCAGTCCTCCAGTATCCCCAACAGCCAAACTCCAGTTCTTGAGTACCCCAAACAGCCCAACTCCAGTCCTCCAATATCCCCAACAGCCCAACTCCAGTCCTCCAGTATCCCCAACAGCCCAACTCCAGTTATTGAGTACCCCCAGCAGCCAAACTCCAGTACTTGAGTACCCCCAACAGCCCAACTCCAGTCCTCCAGTATTCCCAACAGCCCAACTCCAGTCCTCCAGTATCCCCAACAGCCAAACTCCAGTTCTTGAGTACCCCCAACAGCCCAACTCCAGTCCTCCAATATCCCCAACAGCCCAACTCCAGTCCTCCAGTATCCCCAACAGCCAAACTCCAGTTCTTGAGTACCCCCAACAGCCCAACTCCAGTCCTCCAGTACCCTCAACAGCCCAACTCCAGTTCTTGAGTATCCCCAACAGCCCAACTCCAGTCCTCCAGTAGCCCCAACAGCCCAACTCCAGTTCTTGAGTATCCCCAACAGCCCAACTCCAGTTCTTGAGTACCCCCAACAGCCCAACTCCAGTCCTCCAGTATCCACAACAGCCCAACTCCAGTCCTCGAGTATCCCCAACAGCCCAACTCCAGTCCTTGAGTATCCCCAACAGCCCAACTCCAGTTCTTGAGTACCCCCAACAGCCCAACTCCAGTCCTCCAGAATCCCCAACAGCCCAACTCCAGTTCTTGAGTATCCCCAACAGCTCAACTCCAGTTCTTGAGTACCCCCAACAGCCCAACTCCAGTCCTCCAGTATCCCCAACAGCCCAACTCCAGTCCTCCAGTATCCCCAACAGCCCAACTCCAGTCCTCCAGTATCCCCAACAGCCCAACTCCAGTTCTTGAGTATCACCAACAGCCCAACTCCAGTTCTTGAGTATCACCAACAGCCCAACTCCAGTTCTTGAGTATCCCCAACAGCCCAGCTCCTGTCCTCCAGGACTGGAGCCAACAGCCCAACTCCAGTTCTTGAGTACCCACAACAGCCCAACTCCAGTTCTTGAGTATCCCCGACAGCCCAACTCCAGTCCTCCAGTATCCCAAACAGCCCAACTCCAGTCCTCCAGTATCCCCAACAGCCCAACTCCAGTTCTTGAGTACCCCCAACAGCCCAACTCCAGTCCTCCAGTATCCCCAACAGCCCAACTCCAGTGCTTGAGTATCCCCAACAGCCCAACTCCAGTTCTTGAGTATCCCCAACAGCCCAACTCCAGTCCTCCAGTATCCCCAACAGCGCAACTCCAGTTCTTGAGTACCCACAACAGCCCAACTCCAGTCCTCCAGTATCCCCAACAGCCCAACTCCAGTTCTTGAGTACCCCCAACAGCCCAACTCCAGTCCTCCAGTATACCCAACAGCCCAAACCAGTTCTTGAGTACCCCCAACAGCCCAACTCCAGTCCTCCAGTATCCCCAACAGCCAAACTCCAGTTCTTGAGTACCCCAAACAGCCCAACTCCAGTCCTCCAATATCCCCAACAGCCCAACTCCAGTCCTCCAGTATCCCCAACAGCCCAACTCCAGTTATTGAGTACCCCCAACAGCCCAACTCCAGTCCTCCAGTATCCCCAACAGCCAAACTCCAGTACTTGAGTACCCCCAACAGCCCAACTCCAGTCCTCCAGTATCCCCAACAGCCCAACTCCAGTCCTCCAGTATCCCCAACAGCCCAACTCCAGTCCTCCAGTATCCCCAACAGCCCAACTCCAGTTCTTGAGTATCCCCAACAGCTCAACTCCAGTTCTTGAGTAACCCAACAGCCCAACTCCAGTCCTCCTGTATCCCCAACAGCCCAACTCCAGTCCTCCAGTATCCCCAACAGCCCAACTCCAGTCCTCCAGTATCCCCAACAGCCCAACTCCAGTTCTTGAGTATCCCCAACAGCCCAACTCCAGTTCTTGAGTACCCCCAACAGCCCAACTCCAGTTTTTGAGTATCCCCAACAGCCCAACTCCAGTTCTTGAGTATCCCCAACAGCCCAACTCCAGTCCTCCAGTATCCCCAACAGCCCAACTCCAGATCTTGAGTATCCCCAACAGCTCAACTCCAGTTCTTGAGTACCCCCAACAGCGCAACTCCAGTCCTCCAGTATCCCCAACAGCCCAACTCCAGTCCTCCAGTATCCCCAACAGCCCAACTCCAGTCCTCCAGTATCCCCAACAGCCCAACTCCAGTTCTTGAGTATCACCAACAGCCCAACTCCAGTTCTTGAGTATCTCCAACTGCCCAGCTCCTGTCCTCCAGGACTGGAGCCAACAGCCCAACTCCAGTTCTTGAGTACCCAAAACAGCCCAACTCCAGTTCTTGAGTATCCCCAACAGCCCAACTCCAGTTCTTGAGCACCCCCAACAGCCCAACTCCAGTTTTTGAGTATCCCCAACAGCCCAACTCCAGTTCTTGAGTATCCCCAACAGCCCAACTCCAGTCCCCAAGTATCCCCAACAGCCCAACTCCAGTTCTTGAGTACCCACAACAGCCCAACTCCAGTCCTCCAGTATCCCCAACAGCCCAACTCCAGTTCTTGAGTACCCCCAACAGCCTAACTCCAGTCCTCCAGTATACCCAACAGCCCAACTCCAGTTCTTGAGTACCCCCAACAGCCCAAATCCAGTCCTCCAGTATCCCCAAAAGCCAAACTCCAGTTCTTGAGTACCCCAAACAGCCCAACTCCAGTCCTCCAATATCCCAAACAGCCCAACTCCAGTCCTCCAGTATCCCCAACAGCCCAACTCCAGTACTTGAGTACCCCCAACAGCCCAACTCCAGTCCTCCAGTATCCCCAACAGCCCAACTCCAGTCCTCCAGTATCCCCATCAGCCCAACTCCAGTTATTGAGTACCCCCAACAGCCCAACTCCAGTCCTCCAGTATCCCCAACAGCCAAACTCCAGTTTTTGAGTACCCCCAACAGCCCAACTCCAGTCCTCCAGTACCCTCAACAGCCCAACTCCAGTTCTTGAGTATCCCCAACAGCCCAACTCCAGTCCTCCAGTAGCCCCAAAAGCCCAACTCCAGTTCTTGAGTATCCCCAACAGCCCAACTCCAGTTCTTGAGTACCCCCAACTCCAGTCCTCCAGTACCCTCAACAGCCCAACTCCAGTTCTTGAGTATCCCCAACAGCCCAACTCCAGTCCTCCAGTAGCCCCAAAAGCCCAACTCCAGTTCTTGAGTATCCCCAACAGCCCAACTCCAGTTCTTGAGTACCCCCAACAGCCCAACTCCAGTCCTCCAGTATCCACAACAGCCCAACTCCAATCCTCCAGTATCCCCAACAGCCCAACTCCAGTCCTTGAGTATCCCCAACAGCCCAACTGCAGTTCTTGAGTACCCCCAACAGCCCAACTCCAGTCCTCCAGTATCCCCAACAGCCCAACTCCAGTTCTTGAGTATCCCCAACAGCTCAACTCCAGTTCTTGAGTACCCCCAACAGCCCAACTCCAGTCCTCCAGTATCCCCAACAGCCCAACTCCAGTCCTCCAGTATCCCCAACAGCCCAACTCCAGTCCTCCAGTATCCCCAACAGCCCAACTCCAGTTCTTGAGTACCCCCAACAGCCCAACTCCAGTCCTCCAGTATCCCCAACAGCCCAACTCCAGTTCTTGAGTATCCCCAACAGCCCAACTCCAGTCCTCCAGTATCCCCAACAGCCCAACTCCAGTCCTCCAGTATCCCCATCAGCCCAACTCCAGTTATTGAGTACCCCCAACAGCCCAACTCCAGTCCTCCAGTATCCCCAACAGCCAAACTCCAGTTTTTGAGTACCCCCAACAGCCCAACTCCAGTCCTCCAGTACCCTCAACAGCCCAACTCCAGTTCTTGAGTATCCCCAACAGCCCAACTCCAGTCCTCCAGTAGCCCCAAAAGCCCAACTCCAGTTCTTGAGTATCCCCAACAGCCCAACTCCAGTTCTTGAGTACCCCCAACTCCAGTCCTCCAGTACCCTCAACAGCCCAACTCCAGTTCTTGAGTATCCCCAACAGCCCAACTCCAGTCCTCCAGTAGCCCCAAAAGCCCAACTCCAGTTCTTGAGTATCCCCAACAGCCCAACTCCAGTTCTTGAGTACCCCCAACAGCCCAACTCCAGTCCTCCAGTATCCACAACAGCCCAACTCCAATCCTCCAGTATCCCCAACAGCCCAACTCCAGTCCTTGAGTATCCCCAACAGCCCAACTGCAGTTCTTGAGTACCCCCAACAGCCCAACTCCAGTCCTCCAGTATCCCCAACAGCCCAACTCCAGTTCTTGAGTATCCCCAACAGCTCAACTCCAGTTCTTGAGTACCCCCAACAGCCCAACTCCAGTCCTCCAGTATCCCCAACAGCCCAACTCCAGTTCTTGAGTACCCCCAACAGCCCAACTCCAGTCCTCCAGTATCCCCAACAGCCCAACTCCAGTTCTTGAGTATCCCCAACAGCCCAACTCCAGTCCTCCAGTATCCCCAACAGCCCAACTCCAGTTCTTGAGTACCCACAACAGCCCAACTCCAGTCCTCCAGTATCCCCAACAGCCCAACTCCAGTTCTTGAGTATCCCCAACAGCTCAACTCCAGTTCTTGAGTACCCCCAACAGCCCAACTCCAGTCCTCCAGTATCCCCAACAGCCCAACTCCAGTTCTTGAGTACCCCCAACAGCCCAACTCCAGTCCTCCAGTATCCCCAACAGCCCAACTCCAGTTCTTGAGTATCCCCAACAGCCCAACTCCAGTCCTCCAGTATCCCCAACAGCCCAACTCCAGTTCTTGAGTACCCACAACAGCCCAACTCCAGTCCTCCAGTATCCCCAACAGCCCAACTCCAGTTCTTGAGTACCCCCAACAGCCCAACTCCAGTCCTCCAGTATACCCAACAGCCCAACTCCAGTTCTTGAGTACCCCCAACAGCCCAAATCCAGTCCTCCAGTATCCCCAAAAGCCAAACTCCAGTTCTTGAGTACCCCAAACAGCCCAACTCCAGTCCTCCAATATCCCCAACAGCCCAACTCCAGTCCTCCAGTATCCCCAACAGCCCAACTCCAGTACTTGAGTACCCCCAACAGCCCAACTCCAGTCCTCCAGTATCCCCAACAGCCCAACTCCAGTCCTCGAGTATCCCCATCAGCCCAACTCCAGTTATTGAGTACCCCCAACAGCCCAACTCCAGTCCTCCAGTATCCCCAACAGCCAAACTCCAGTTTTTGAGTACCCCCAACAGCCCAACTCCAGTCCTCCAGTACCCTCAACAGCCCAACTCCAGTTCTTGAGTATCCCCAACAGCCCAACTCCAGTCCTCCAGTAGCCCCAAAAGCCCAACTCCAGTTCTTGAGTATCCCCAACAGCCCAACTCCAGTTCTTGAGTACCCCCAACTCCAGTCCTCCAGTATCCCCAACAGCCCAACTCCAGTTCTTGAGTATCCCCAACAGCCCAACTCCAGTCCTCCAGTATCCCCAACAGCCCAACTCCAGTCCTCCAGTATCCCCATCAGCCCAACTCCAGTTATTGAGTACCCCCAACAGCCCAACTCCAGTCCTCCAGTATCCCCAACAGCCAAACTCCAGTTTTTGAGTACCCCCAACAGCCCAACTCCAGTCCTCCAGTACCCTCAACAGCCCAACTCCAGTTCTTGAGTATCCCCAACAGCCCAACTCCAGTCCTCCAGTAGCCCCAAAAGCCCAACTCCAGTTCTTGAGTATCCCCAACAGCCCAACTCCAGTTCTTGAGTACCCCCAACTCCAGTCCTCCAGTACCCTCAACAGCCCAACTCCAGTTCTTGAGTATCCCCAACAGCCCAACTCCAGTCCTCCAGTAGCCCCAAAAGCCCAACTCCAGTTCTTGAGTATCCCCAACAGCCCAACTCCAGTTCTTGAGTACCCCCAACAGCCCAACTCCAGTCCTCCAGTATCCACAACAGCCCAACTCCAATCCTCCAGTATCCCCAACAGCCCAACTCCAGTCCTTGAGTATCCCCAACAGCCCAACTGCAGTTCTTGAGTACCCCCAACAGCCCAACTCCAGTCCTCCAGTATCCCCAACAGCCCAACTCCAGTTCTTGAGTATCCCCAACAGCTCAACTCCAGTTCTTGAGTACCCCCAACAGCCCAACTCCAGTCCTCCAGTATCCCCAACAGCCCAACTCCAGTCCTCCAGTATCCCCAACAGCCCAACTCCAGTCCTCCAGTATCCCCAACAGCCCAACTCCAGTTCTTGAGTACCCCCAACAGCCCAACTCCAGTCCTCCAGTATCCCCAACAGCCCAACTCCAGTTCTTGAGTATCCCCAACAGCCCAACTCCAGTCCTCCAGTATCCCCAACAGCCCAACTCCAGTTCTTGAGTACCCACAACAGCCCAACTCCAGTCCTCCAGTATCCCCAACAGCCCAACTCCAGTTCTTGAGTACCCCCAACAGCCCAACTCCAGTCCTCCAGTATACCCAACAGCCCAACTCCAGTTCTTGAGTACCCCCAACAGCCCAAATCCAGTCCTCCAGTATCCCCAAAAGCCAAACTCCAGTTCTTGAGTACCCCAAACAGCCCAACTCCAGTCCTCCAATATCCCCAACAGCCCAACTCCAGTCCTCCAGTATCCCCAACAGCCCAACTCCAGTACTTGAGTACCCCCAACAGCCCAACTCCAGTCCTCCAGTATCCCCAACAGCCCAACTCCAGTCCTCGAGTATCCCCATCAGCCCAACTCCAGTTATTGAGTACCCCCAACAGCCCAACTCCAGTCCTCCAGTATCCCCAACAGCCAAACTCCAGTTTTTGAGTACCCCCAACAGCCCAACTCCAGTCCTCCAGTACCCTCAACAGCCCAACTCCAGTTCTTGAGTATCCCCAACAGCCCAACTCCAGTCCTCCAGTAGCCCCAAAAGCCCAACTCCAGTTCTTGAGTATCCCCAACAGCCCAACTCCAGTTCTTGAGTACCCCCAACTCCAGTCCTCCAGTACCCTCAACAGCCCAACTCCAGTTCTTGAGTATCCCCAACAGCCCAACTCCAGTCCTCCAGTAGCCCCAAAAGCCCAAGTCCAGTTCTTGAGTATCCCCAACAGCCCAACTCCAGTTCTTGAGTACCCCCAACAGCCCAACTCCAGTCCTCCAGTATCCACAACAGCCCAACTCCAATCCTCCAGTATCCCCAACAGCCCAACTCCAGTCCTTGAGTATCCCCAACAGCCCAACTGCAGTTCTTGAGTACCCCCAACAGCCCAACTCCAGTCCTTCAGTATCCCCAACAGCCCAACTCCAGTTCTTGAGTATCCCCAACAGCTCAACTCCAGTTCTTGAGTACCCCCAACAGCCCAACTCCAGTCCTCCAGTATCCCCAACAGCCCAACTCCAGTCCTCCAGTATCCCCAACAGCCCAACTCCAGTCCTCCAGTATCCCCAACAGCCCAACTCCAGTTCTTGAGTACCCCCAACAGCCCAACTCCAGTCCTCCAGTATCCCCAACAGCCCAACTCCAGTTCTTGAGTATCCCCAACAGCTCAACTCCAGTTCTTGAGTACCCCCAACAGCCCAACTCCAGTTTTTGAGTATCCCCAACAGCCCAACTCCAGTTCTTGAGTATCCCCAACAGCCCAACTCCAGTCCTCCAGTATCCCCAACAGCCCAACTCCAGTTCTTGAGTACCCACAACAGCCCAACTCCAGTCCTCCAATATCCCCAACAGCCCAACTCCAGTCCTCCAGTATCCCCAACAGCCCAACTCCAGTTATTGAGTACCCCCAACAGCCAAACTCCAGTACTTGAGTACCCCCAACAGCCCAACTCCAGTCCTCCAGTATTCCCAACAGCCCAACTCCAGTCCTCCAGTATCCCCAACAGCCAAACTCCAGTTCTTGAGTACCCCAAACAGCCCAACTCCAGTCCTCCAATATCCCCAACAGCCCAACTCCAGTCCTCCAGTATCCCCAACAGCCAAACTCCAGTTCTTGAGTACCCCCAACAGCCCAACTCCAGTCCTCCAGTACCCTCAACAGCCCAACTCCAGTTCTTGAGTATCCCCAACAGCCCAACTCCAGTCCTCCAGTAGCCCCAACAGCCCAACTCCAGTTCTTGAGTATCCCCAACAGCCCAACTCCAGTTCTTGAGTACCCCCAACAGCCCAACTCCAGTCCTCCAGTATCCACAACAGCCCAACTCCAGTCCTCGAGTATCCCCAACAGCCCAACTCCAGTCCTTGAGTATCCCCAACAGCCCAACTCCAGTTCTTGAGTACCCCCAACAGCCCAACTCCAGTCCTCCAGAATCCCCAACAGCCCAACGCCAGTTCTTGAGTATCCCCAACAGCTCAACTCCAGTTCTTGAGTACCCCCAACAGCCCAACTCCAGTCCTCCAGTATCCCCAACAGCCCAACTCCAGTCCTCCAGTATCCCCAACAGCCCAACTCCAGTCCTCCAGTATCCCCAACAGCCCAACTCCAGTTCTTGAGTATCACCAACAGCCCAACTCCAGTTCTTGAGTATCACCAACAGCCCAACTCCAGTTCTTGAGTATCCCCAACAGCCCAGCTCCTGTCCTCCAGGACTGGAGCCAACAGCCCAACTCCAGTTCTTGAGTACCCACAACAGCCCAACTCCAGTTCTTGAGTATCCCCGACAGCCCAACTCCAGTCCTCCAGTATCCCAAACAGCCCAACTCCAGTCCTCCAGTATCCCCAACAGCCCAACTTCAGTTCTTGAGTACCCCCAACAGCCCAACTCCAGTCCTCCAGTATCCCCAACAGCCCAACTCCAGTTCTTGAGTATCCCCAACAGCCCAACTCCAGTTCTTGAGTATCCCCAACAGCCCAACTCCAGTATCCCCAACAGCGCAACTCCAGTTCTTGAGTACCCCCAACAGCCCAACTCCAGTCCTCCAGTATACCCAACAGCCCAAACCAGTTCTTGTGTACCCCCAACAGCCCAACTCCAGTCCTCCAGTATCCCCAACAGCCAAACTCCAGTTCTTGAGTACCCCAAACAGCCCAACTCCAGTCCTCCAATATCCCCAACAGCCCAACTCCAGTCCTCCAGTATCCCCAACAGCCCAACTCCAGTTATTGAGTACTCCCAACAGCCCAACTCCAGTCCTCCAGTATCCCCAACAGCCAAACTCCAGTACTTGAGTACCCCCAACAGCCCAACTCCAGTCCTCCAGTATCCCCAACAGCCCAACTCCAGTCCTCCAGTATCCCCAACAGCCCAACTCCAGTCCTCCAGTATCCCCAACAGCCCAACTCCAGTTCTTGAGTATCCCCAACAGCTCAACTCCAGTTCTTGAGTAACCCAACAGCCCAACTCCAGTCCTCCTGTATCCCCAACAGCCCAACTCCAGTCCTCCAGTATCCCCAACAGCCCAACTCCAGTCCTCCAGTATCCCCAACAGCCCAACTCCAGTTCTTGAGTATCCCCAACAGCCCAACTCCAGTTCTTGAGTACCCCCAACAGCCCAACTCCAGTTTTTGAGTATCCCCAACAGCCCAACTCCAGTTCTTGAGTATCCCCAACAGCCCAACTCCAGTCCTCCAGTATCCCCAACAGCCCAACTCCAGTTCTTGAGTATCCCCAACAGCTCAACTCCAGTTCTTGAGTACCCCCAACAGCCCAACTCCAGTCCTCCAGTATCCCCAACAGCCCAACTCCAGTCCTCCAGTATCCCCAACAGCCCAACTCCAGTCCTCCAGTATCCCCAACAGCTCAACTCCAGTTCTTGAGTATCACCAACAGCCCAACTCCAGTTCTTGAGTATCTCCAACAGCCCAGCTCCTGTCCTCCAGGACTGGAGCCAACAGCCCAACTCCAGTTCTTGAGTACCCAAAACAGCCCAACTCCTGTTCTTGAGTATCCCCGACAGCCCAACTCCAGTCCTCCAGTATCCCAAACAGCCCAACTCCAGTTCTTGAGTACCCCCCAACAGCCCAACTCCAGTCCTCCAGTATCCCCAACAGCCCAACTCCAGTTCTTGAGTATCCCCAACAGCCCAACTCCAGTTCTTGAGTACCCCCAACAGCCCAACTCCAGTTTTTGAGTATCCCCAACAGCCCAACTCCAGTTCTTGAGTACCCCCAACAGCCCAACTCCAGTCCTCCAGTATCCACAACAGCCCAACTCCAGTCCTCCAGTCTCCCCAACAGCCCAACTCCAGTTCTTGAGTACCCCCAACAGCCCAACTCCAGTTCTTGAGTACCCCCAACAGCCCAACTCCAGTACTCCAGTATCCCCAACAGCCCAACTCCAGTCCTCCAGTACCCTCAACAGCCCAACTCTAGTTATTGAGTACCCCCAATAGCCCAACTCCAGTCCTCCAGTATCCACAACAGCCCAACTCCAGTCCTCCAGTATCCCCAACAGCCCAACTCCAGTTCTTGAGTACCCTCAACAGCCCAACTCCAGTCCTCCAGTATACCCAACAGCCCAACTCCAGTTCTTGAGCACCCCCAACAGCCCAACTCCAGTCCTCCAGTATCCCCAACAGCCAAACTCCAGTTCTTGAGTACCCCAAACAGCCCAACTCCAGTCCTCCAATATCCCCAACAGCCCAACTCCAGTCCTCCAGTATCCCCAACAGCCAAACTCCAGTTCTTGAGTACCCCCAACAGCCCAACTCCAGTCCTCCAGTATCCCCAACAGCCCAACTCCAGTTCTTGAGTACCCCCAACAGCCCAACTCCAGTCCTCCAGTATCCCCAACAGCCCAACTCCAGTTCTTGAGTACCCCCAACAGCCCAACTCCAGTCCTCCAGTACCCTCAACAGCCCAACTCCAGTTCTTGAGTATCCCCAACAGCCCATCTCCAGTCCTCCAGTAGCCCCAACAGCCCAACTCCAGTTCTTGAGTATCCCCAACAGCCCAACTCCAGTTCTTGAGTACCCCCAACAGCCCAACTCCAGTCCTCCAGTATCCACAACAGCCCAACTCCAGTCCTCCAGTATCCCCAACAGCCCAACTCCAGTCCTTGAGTATCCCCAACAGCCCAACTCCAGTTCTTGAGTACCCCCACCAGCCCAACTCCAGTCCTCCAGTATCCCCAACAGCCCAACTCCAGTTCTTGAGTACCCCCAACAGCCCAACTCCAGTCCTCCAGTACCCTCAACAGCCCAACTCCAGTTCTTGAGTATCCCCAACAGCCCAACTCCAGTCCTCCAGTAGCCCCAACAGCCCAACTCCAGTTCTTGAGTATCCCCAACAGCCCAACTCCAGTTCTTGAGTACCCCCAACAGCCCAACTCCAGTCCTCCAGTATCCACAACAGCCCAACTCCAGTCCTCCAGTATCCCCAACAGCCCAACTCCAGTCCTTGAGTATCCCCAACAGCCCAACTCCAGTTCTTGAGTACCCCCAACAGCCCAACTCCAGTCCTCCAGTATCCCCAACAGCCAAACTCCAGTTCTTGAGTATCCCCAACAGCCCAACTCCAGTTCTTGAGTACCCCCAACAGCCCAACTCCAGTCCTCCAGTATCCACAACAGCCCAACTCCAGTCCTCCAGTATCCCCAACAGCCCAACTCCAGTCCTTGAGTATCCCCAACAGCCCAACTCCAGTTCTTGAGTACCCCCAACAGCCCAACTCCAGTCCTCCAGTATCCCCAACAGCCCAACTCCAGTTCTTGAGTATCCCCAACAGCCCAACTCCAGTTCTTGAGTACCCCCAACAGCCCAACTCCAGTTTTTGAGTATCCCCAACAGCCCAACTCCAGTTCTTGAGTACCCCCAACAGCCCAACTCCAGTCCTCCAGTCTCCCCAACAGCCCAACTCCAGTTCTTGAGTACCCCCAACAGCCCAACTCCAGTTCTTGAGTACCCCCAACAGCCCAACTCCAGTACTCCAGTATCCCCAACAGCCCAACTCCAGTCCTCCAGTACCCTCAACAGCCCAACTCTAGTTATTGAGTACCCCCAATAGCCCAACTCCAGTCCTCCAGTATCCACAACAGCCCAACTCCAGTCCTCCAGTATCCCCAACAGCCCAACTCCAGTTCTTGCGTACCCTCAACAGCCCAACTCCAGTCCTCCAGTATACCCAACAGCCCAACTCCAGTTCTTGAGCACCCCCAACAGCCCAACTCCAGTCCTCCAGTATCCCCAACAGCCAAACTCCAGTTCTTGAGTACCCCAAACAGCCCAACTCCAGTCCTCCAATATCCCCAACAGCCCAACTCCAGTCCTCCAGTATCCCCAACAGCCAAACTCCAGTTCTTGAGTACCCCCAACAGCCCAACTCCAGTCCTCCAGTATCCCCAACAGCCCAACTCCAGTTCTTGAGTACCCCCAACAGCCCAACTCCAGTCCTCCAGTATCCCCAACAGCCCAACTCCAGTTCTTGAGTACCCCCAACAGCCCAACTCCAGTCCTCCAGTACCCTCAACAGCCCAACTCCAGTTCTTGAGTATCCCCAACAGCCCAACTCCAGTCCTCCAGTAGCCCCAACAGCCCAACTCCAGTTCTTGAGTATCCCCAACAGCCCAACTCCAGTTCTTGAGTACCCCCAACAGCCCAACTCCAGTCCTCCAGTATCCACAACAGCCCAACTCCAGTCCTCCAGTATCCCCAACAGCCCAACTCCAGTCCTTGAGTATCCCCAACAGCCCAACTCCAGTTCTTGAGTACCCCCAACAGCCCAACTCCAGTCCTCCAGTATCCCCAACAGCCAAACTCCAGTTCTTGAGTACCCCCAACAGCCCAACTCCAGTCCTCCAGTATCCCCAACAGCCCAACTCCAGTTCTTGAGTACCCCCAACAGCCCAACTCCAGTCCTCCAGTACCCTCAACAGCCCAACTCCAGTTCTTGAGTATCCCCAACAGCCCAACTCCAGTCCTCCAGTAGCCCCAACAGCCCAACTCCAGTTCTTGAGTATCCCCAACAGCCCAACTCCAGTTCTTGAGTACCCCCAACAGCCCAACTCCAGTCCTCCAGTATCCACAACAGCCCAACTCCAGTCCTCCAGTATCCCCAACAGCCCAACTCCAGTCCTTGAGTATCCCCAACAGCCCAACTCCAGTTCTTGAGTACCCCCAACAGCCCAACTCCAGTCCTCCAGTATCCCCAACAGCCCAACTCCAGTTCTTGAGTATCCCCAACAGCTCAACTCCAGTTCTTGAGTACCCCCAACAGCCCAACTCCAGTCCTCCAGTATCCCCAACAGCCCAACTCCAGTCCTCCAGTATCCCCAACAGCCCAACACCAGTCCTCCAGTATCCCCAACAGCCCAACTCCAGTTCTTGAGTATCACCAACAGCCCAACTCCAGTTCTTGAGTACCCCCAACAGCCCAACTCCAGTTTTTGAGTACCCCCAACAGCCCAACTCCAGTCCTCCAGTACCCTCAACAGCCCAACTCCAGTTCTTGAGTATCCCCAACAGCCCAACTCCAGTCCTCCAGTAGCCCCAACAGCCCAACTCCAGTTCTTGAGTATCCCCAACAGCCCAACTCCAGTTCTTGAGTACCCCCAACAGCCCAACTCCAGTCCTCCAGTATCCACAACAGCCCAACTCCAGTCCTCCAGTATCCCCAACAGCCCAACTCCAGTCCTTGAGTATCCCCAACAGCCCAACTCCAGTTCTTGAGTACCCCCAACAGCCCAACTCCAGTCCTCCAGTATCCCCAACAGCCAAACTCCAGTTCTTGAGTATCCCCAACAGCCCAACTCCAGTTCTTGAGTACCCCCAACAGCCCAACTCCAGTCCTCCAGTATCCACAACAGCCCAACTCCAGTCCTCCAGTATCCCCAACAGCCCAACTCCAGTCCTTGAGTATCCCCAACAGCCCAACTCCAGTTCTTGAGTACCCCCAACAGCCCAACTCCAGTCCTCCAGTATCCCCAACAGCCCAACTCCAGTTCTTGAGTATCCCCAACAGCCCAACTCCAGTTCTTGAGTACCCCCAACAGCCCAACTCCAGTTTTTGAGTATCCCCAACAGCCCAACTCCAGTTCTTGAGTACCCCCAACAGCCCAACTCCAGTCCTCCAGTCTCCCCAACAGCCCAACTCCAGTTCTTGAGTACCCCCAACAGCCCAACTCCAGTTCTTGAGTACCCCCAACAGCCCAACTCCAGTACTCCAGTATCCCCAACAGCCCAACTCCAGTCCTCCAGTACCCTCAACAGCCCAACTCTAGTTATTGAGTACCCCCAATAGCCCAACTCCAGTCCTCCAGTATCCACAACAGCCCAACTCCAGTCCTCCAGTATCCCCAACAGCCCAACTCCAGTTCTTGCGTACCCTCAACAGCCCAACTCCAGTCCTCCAGTATACCCAACAGCCCAACTCCAGTTCTTGAGCACCCCCAACAGCCCAACTCCAGTCCTCCAGTATCCCCAACAGCCCAACTCCAGTTCTTGAGTACCCCCAACAGCCCAACTCCAGTCCTCCAGTACCCTCAACAGCCCAACTCCAGTTCTTGAGTATCCCCAACAGCCCAACTCCAGTCCTCCAGTAGCCCCAACAGCCCAACTCCAGTTCTTGAGTATCCCCAACAGCCCAACTCCAGTTCTTGAGTACCCCCAACAGCCCAACTCCAGTCCTCCAGTATCCACAACAGCCCAACTCCAGTCCTCCAGTATCCCCAACAGCCCAACTCCAGTCCTTGAGTATCCCCAACAGCCCAACTCCAGTTCTTGAGTACCCCCAACAGCCCAACTCCAGTCCTCCAGTATCCCCAACAGCCAAACTCCAGTTCTTGAGTACCCCCAACAGCCCAACTCCAGTCCTCCAGTATCCCCAACAGCCCAACTCCAGTTCTTGAGTACCCCCAACAGCCCAACTCCAGTCCTCCAGTACCCTCAACAGCCCAACTCCAGTTCTTGAGTATCCCCAACAGCCCAACTCCAGTCCTCCAGTAGCCCCAACAGCCCAACTCCAGTTCTTGAGTATCCCCAACAGCCCAACTCCAGTTCTTGAGTACCCCCAACAGCCCAACTCCAGTCCTCCAGTATCCACAACAGCCCAACTCCAGTCCTCCAGTATCCCCAACAGCCCAACTCCAGTCCTTGAGTATCCCCAACAGCCCAACTCCAGTTCTTGAGTACCCCCAACAGCCCAACTCCAGTCCTCCAGTATCCCCAACAGCCCAACTCCAGTTCTTGAGTATCCCCAACAGCTCAACTCCAGTTCTTGAGTACCCCCAACAGCCCAACTCCAGTCCTCCAGTATCCCCAACAGCCCAACTCCAGTCCTCCAGTATCCCCAACAGCCCAACACCAGTCCTCCAGTATCCCCAACAGCCCAACTCCAGTTCTTGAGTATCACCAACAGCCCAACTCCAGTTCTTGAGTATCCCCAACAGCCCAGCTCCTGTCCTCCAGGACTGGAGCCAACAGCCCAACTCCAGTTCTTGAGTATCCCCAAGAGCCCAACTCCAGTCCACAAGTATCCCCAACAGCCCAACTCCAGTTCTTGAGTACCCCCAACAGCCCAACTCCAGTTCTTGAGTATCCCCAACAGCCCAACTCCAGTCCTCCAGTATCCCCAACAGCCCAACTCCAGTCCCCCAGTATCCCCAACAGCCCAACTCCAGTTCTTGAGTACCCACAACAGCCCAACTCCAGTCGTCCAGTATCCCCAACAGCCCAACTCCAGTTCTTGAGTATCACCAACAGCCCAACTCCAGTCCTCCAGTATCCCCAACAGCCCAACTCCAGTCCTCCAGTATCCCCAACAGCCAAACTCCAGTTCTTGAGTACCCCCAACAGCCCAACTCCAGTTCTTGAGTACCCCCAACTCCAGTCCTCCAGTATCCCCAACAGCCCAACTCCAGTCCTCCAGTACCCCCAACAGCCAAACTCCAGTTCTTGAGTACCCCCAACAGCCCTCCAGTCCTCCAGTATCCCCAACAGCCCAACTCCAGTTCTTGAGTATCCCCAACAGCCCAACTCTAGTCCTCCAGTATCCACAAAAGCCCAACTCCAGTCCTCCAGTATCCCCAACAGCCCAACTCCAGTCCTCCAGTATCCCCAACAGCCCAACTCCAGTCCTCCAGTACCTCCAACAGCCCAACTCCAGTTCTTGAGTACCCCCAACAGCCCAACTCCAGTCCTCCAGTATCCCAACAGCCCAACTCCAGTTCTTGAGTACCCCCAACAGCCCAACTCCAGTTCTTGAGTATCCCCAACAGCCCAACTCCAGTCCTCCAGTATCCCCAACAGCCAAACTCCAATTCTTGAGTACCCCCAACAGCCCAACTCCAGTTCTTGAGTACCCCCAACTCCAGTTCTCCAGTATCCCCAACAGCCCAACTCCAGTCCTCCAGTACCCCCAACAGCCCAACTCCAGTTCTTGAGTACCCCCAACAGCCCAACTCCAGTCCTCCAGTATCCCCAACAGCCCAACTCCAGTTCTTGAGTATCCCCAACAGCCCAACTCTAGTCCTCCAGTATCCACAACAGCCCAACTCCAGTCCTCCAGTATCCCCAACAGCCCAACTCCAGTTCTTGAGTATCCCCAACAGCCCAACTCCAGTTCTTGAGTACCCCCAACAGCCAAACTCCAGTTCATGAGAACCCCCAACAGCCCAACTCCAGTCTCCCAGTATCCCCAACAGCCCAACTCCAGTCCTCCAGTACCTCCAACAGCCCAACTCCAGTTCTTGAGTACCCCCAACAGCCCAACTCCAGTCCTCCAGTATCCCAACAGCCCAACTCCAGTTCTTGAGTACCCCCAACAGCCCAACTCCAGTTCTTGAGTATCCCCAACAGCCCAACTCCAGTCCTCCAGTATCCCAACAGCCCAACTCCAGTTCTTGAGTACCCCCAACAGCCCAACTCCAGTTCTTGAGTATCCCCAACAGCCCATCTCCAGTTCTTGAGTATCCCCAAGAGCCCAACTCCAGTCCACCAGTATCCCCAACAGCCCAACTCCAGTTCTTGAGTACCCCCATCAGCCCAACTCCAGTTCTTGAGTATCCCCAACAGCCCAACTCCAGTCCTCCAGTAGCCCCAACAGCCCAACTCCAGTCCTCCAGTACCCCCAACAGCCCAACTCCAGTCCTCCAGTATCCCCAACAGCCCAACTCCAGTCCTCCAGTATCCCCAACAGCCCAACTCCAGTCCTCCAGTACCTCCAACAGCCCAACTCCAGTTCTTGAGTACCCCCAACAGCCCAACTCCAGTCCTCCAGTATCCCAACAGCCCAACTCCAGTTCTTGAGTACCCCCAACAGCCCAACTCCAGTTCTTGAGTATCCCCAACAGCCCATTTCCAGTTCTTGAGTATCCCCAAGAGCCCAACTCCAGTCCACCAGTATCCCCAACAGCCCAACTCCAGTTCTTGAGTACCCCCAACAGCCCAACTCCAGTTCTTGAGTATCCCCAACAGCCCAACTCCAGTTCTTGAGTATCCCCAACAGCCCAACTCCAGTCCTCCAGTAGCCCCAACAGCCCAACTCCAGTCCCCCAGTATCTCCAACAGCCCAACTCCAGTTCTTGAGTACCCACAACAGCCCAACTCCAGTCGTCCAGTATCCCCAACAGCCCAACTCCAGTTCTTGAGTGTCACCAACAGCCCAACTCCAGTCCTCCAGTATCCCCAACAGCCCAACTCCAGTCCTCCAGTATCCCCAACAGCCAAACTCCAGTTCTTGAGTACCCCCAACAGCCCAACTCCAGTTCTTGAGTACCCCCAACAGCCCAACTCCAGTCCTCCAGTATCCCCAACAGCCCAACTCCAGTCCTCCAGTACCCCCAGCAGCCCAACTCCAGTTCTTGAGTACCCCCAACAGCCCAACTCCAGTCCTCCAGTATCCCCAACAGCCCAACTCCAGTTCTTGAGTATCCCCAACAGCCCAACTCTAGTCCTCCAGTATCCACAACAGCCCAACTCCAGTCCTCCAGTATCCCCAACAGCCCAACTCCAGTTCTTGAGTATCCCCAACAGCCCAACTCCAGTTCTTGAGTACCCCCAACAGCAAAACTCCAGTTCATGAGAACCCCCAACAGCCGAACTCCAGTCCTCCAGTATCCCCAACAGCCCAACTCCAGTCCTCCAGTATCCCCAACAGCCCAACTCCAGTCCTCCAGTACCCCCAACATTCCAACTCCAGTTCTTGAGTACCCCCAACAGCCCAACTCCAGTCCTCCAGTATCCCCAACAGCCCAACTCCAGTTCTTGAGTACCCCCAACAGCCCAACTCCAGTCCTCCAGTATCCCCAACAGCCCAACTCCAGTTCTTGAGTATCCCCAACAGCTCAACTCCAGTTCTTGAGTACCCCCAACAGCCCAACTCCAGTCCTCCAGTATCCCCAACAGCCCAACTCCAGTCCTCCAGTATTCCCAACAGCCCAACACCAGTCCTCCAGTATCCCCAACAGCCCAACTCCAGTTCTTGAGTATCACCAACAGCCCAACTCCAGTTCTTGAGTATCCCCAACAGCCCAGCTCCTGTCCTCCAGGACTGGAGCCAACAGCCCAACTCCAGTTCTTGAGTATCCCCAAGAGCCCAACTCCAGTCCACAAGTATCCCCAACAGCCCAACTCCAGTTCTTGAGTACCCCCAACAGCCCAACTCCAGTTCTTGAGTATCCCCAACAGCCCAACTCCAGTCCTCCAGTATCCCCAACAGCCCAACTCCAGTCCCCCAGTATCCCCAACAGCCCAACTCCAGTTCTTGAGTACCCACAACAGCCCAACTCCAGTCGTCCAGTATCCCCAACAGCCCAACTCCAGTTCTTGAGTATCACCAACAGCCCAACTCCAGTCCTCCAGTATCCCCAACAGCCCAACTCCAGTCCTCCAGTATCCCCAACAGCCAAACTCCAGTTCTTGAGTACCCCCAACAGCCCAACTCCAGTTCTTGAGTACCCCCAACTCCAGTCCTCCAGTATCCCCAACAGCCCAACTCCAGTCCTCCAGTACCCCCAACAGCCAAACTCCAGTTCTTGAGTACCCCCAACAGCCCTCCAGTCCTCCAGTATCCCCAACAGCCCAACTCCAGTTCTTGAGTATCCCCAACAGCCCAACTCTAGTCCTCCAGTATCCACAAAAGCCCAACTCCAGTCCTCCAGTATCCCCAACAGCCCAACTCCAGTCCTCCAGTATCCCCAACAGCCCAACTCCAGTCCTCCAGTACCTCCAACAGCCCAACTCCAGTTCTTGAGTACCCCCAACAGCCCAACTCCAGTCCTCCAGTATCCCAACAGCCCAACTCCAGTTCTTGAGTACCCCCAACAGCCCAACTCCAGTTCTTGAGTATCCCCAACAGCCCATCTCCGGTTCTTGAGTATCCCCAAGAGCCCAACTCCAGTCCACCAGTATCCCCAACAGCCCAACTCCAGTTCTTGAGTACCCCCAACAGCCCAACTCCAGTTCTTGAGTATCCCCAACAGCCCAACTCCAGTCCTCCAGTATCCCCAACAGCCAAACTCCAGTTCTTGAGTACCCCCAACAGCCCAACTCCAGTTCTTGAGTACCCCCAACTCCAGTTCTCCAGTATCCCCAACAGCCCAACTCCAGTCCTCCAGTACCCCCAACAGCCCAACTCCAGTTCTTGAGTACCCCCAACAGCCCAACTCCAGTCCTCCAGTATCCCCAACAGCCCAACTCCAGTTCTTGAGTATCCCCAACAGCCCAACTCTAGTCCTCCAGTATCCACAACAGCCCAACTCCAGTCCTCCAGTATCCCCAACAGCCCAACTCCAGTTCTTGAGTATCCCCAACAGCCCAACTCCAGTTCTTGAGTACCCCCAACAGCCAAACTCCAGTTCATGAGAACCCCCAACAGCCCAACTCCAGTCTCCCAGTATCCCCAACAGCCCAACTCCAGTCCTCCAGTACCCCCAACAGCCCAACTCCAGTCCTCCAGTATCCCCAACAGCCCAACTCCAGTCCTCCAGTATCCCCAACAGCCCAACTCCAGTCCTCCAGTACCTCCAACAGCCCAACTCCAGTTCTTGAGTACCCCCAACAGTCCAACTCCAGTCCTCCAGTATCCCAACAGCCCAACTCCAGTTCTTGAGTACCCCCAACAGCCCAACTCCAGTTCTTGAGTATCCCCAACAGCCCATCTCCAGTTCTTGAGTATCCCCAAGAGCCCAACTCCAGTCCACCAGTATCCCCAACAGCCCAACTCCAGTTCTTGAGTACCCCCATCAGCCCAACTCCAGTTCTTGAGTATCCCCAACAGCCCAACTCCAGTCCTCCAGTAGCCCCAACAGCCCAACTCCAGTCCTCCAGTACCCCCAACAGCCCAACTCCAGTCCTCCAGTATCCCCAACAGCCCAACTCCAGTCCTCCAGTATCCCCAACAGCCCAACTCCAGTCCTCCAGTACCTCCAACAGCCCAACTCCAGTTCTTGAGTACCCCCAACAGCCCAACTCCAGTCCTCCAGTATCCCAACAGCCCAACTCCAGTTCTTGAGTACCCCCAACAGCCCAACTCCAGTTCTTGAGTACCCCCAACAGCCCAACTCCAGTTCTTGAGTATCCCCAACAGCCCATCTCCAGTTCTTGAGTATCCCCAAGAGCCCAACTCCAGTCCACCAGTATCCCCAACAGCCCAACTCCAGTTCTTGAGTACCCCCATCAGCCCAACTCCAGTTCTTGAGTATCCCCAACAGCCCAACTCCAGTCCTCCAGTAGCCCCAACAGCCCAACTCCAGTCCTCCAGTACCCCCAACAGCCCAACTCCAGTCCTCCAGTATCCCCAACAGCCCAACTCCAGTCCTCCAGTATCCCCAACAGCCCAACTCCAGTCCTCCAGTACCTCCAACAGCCCAACTCCAGTTCTTGAGTACCCCCAACAGCCCAACTCCAGTCCTCCAGTATCCCAACAGCCCAACTCCAGTTCTTGAGTACCCCCAACAGCCCAACTCCAGTTCTTGAGTATCCCCAACAGCCCATCTCCAGTTCTTGAGTATCCCCAAGAGCCCAACTCCAGTCCACCAGTATCCCCAACAGCCCAACTCCAGTTCTTGAGTACCCCCAACAGCCCAACTCCAGTTCTTGAGTATCCCCAACAGCCCAACTCCAGTTCTTGAGTATCCCCAACAGCCCAACTCCAGTCCTCCAGTAGCCCCAACAGCCCAACTCCAGTCCCCCAGTATCTCCAACAGCCCAACTCCAGTTCTTGAGTACCCACAACAGCCCAACTCCAGTCGTCCAGTATCCCCAACAGCCCAACTCCAGTTCTTGAGTGTCACCAACAGCCCAACTCCAGTCCTCCAGTATCCCCAACAGCCCAACTCCAGTCCTCCAGTATCCCCAACAGCCAAACTCCAGTTCTTGAGTACCCCCAACAGCCGAACTCCAGTTCTTGAGTACCCCCAACTCCAGTCCTCCAGTATCCCCAACAGCCCAACTCCAGTCCTCCAGTACCCCCAACAGCCAAACTCCAGTTCTTGAGTACCCCCAACAGCCCAACTCCAGTCCTCCAGTATCCCCAACAGCCCAACTCCAGTTCTTGAGTATCCCCAACAGCCCAACTCTAGTCCTCCAGTATCCACAAAAGCCCAACTCCAGTCCTCCAGTATCCCCAACAGCCCAACTCCAGTCCTCCAGTATCCCCAACAGCCCAACTCCAGTCCTCCAGTACCTCCAACAGCCCAACTCCAGTTCTTGAGTACCCCCAACAGCCCAACTCCAGTCCTCCAGTATCCCAACAGCCCAACTCCAGTTCTTGAGTACCCCCAACAGCCCAACTCCAGTTCTTGAGTATCCCCAACAGCCCATCTCCAGTTCTTGAGTATCCCCAAGAGCCCAACTCCAGTCCACCAGTATCCCCAACAGCCCAACTCCAGTTCTTGAGTACCCCCAACAGCCCAACTCCAGTTCTTGAGTATCCCCAACAGCCCAACTCCAGTCCTCCAGTGTCCCCAACAGCCAAACTCCAGTTCTTGAGTACCCCAACAGCCCAACTCCAGTTCTTGAGTACCCCCAACTCCAGTTCTCCAGTATCCCCAACAGCCCAACTCCAGTCCTCCAGTACCCCCAACAGCCCAACTCCAGTTCTTGAGTACCCCCAACAGCCCAACTCCAGTCCTCCAGTATCCCCAACAGCCCAACTCCAGTTCTTGAGTATCCCCAACAGCCCAACTCTAGTCCTCCAGTATCCACAACAGCCCAACTCCAGTCCTCCAGTATCCCCAACAGCCCAACTCCAGTTCTTGAGTATCCCCAACAGCCCAACTCCAGTTCTTGAGTACCCCCAACAGCCAAACTCCAGTTCATGAGAACCCCCAACAGCCCAACTCCAGTCTCCCAGTATCCCCAACAGCCCAACTCCAGTCCTCCAGTACCCCCAACAGCCCAATTCCAGTCCTCCAGTATCCCCAACAGCCCAACTCCAGTCCTCCAGTATCCCCAACAGCCCAACTCCAGTCCTCCAGTACCTCCAACAGCCCAACTCCAGTTCTTGAGTACCCCCAACAGCCCAACTCCAGTCCTCCAGTATCCCAACAGCCCAACTCCAGTTCTTGAGTACCCCCAACAGCCCAACTCCAGTTCTTGAGTATCCCCAACAGCCCATCTCCAGTTCTTGAGTATCCCCAAGAGCCCAACTCCAGTCCACCAGTATCCCCAACAGCCCAACTCCAGTTCTTGAGTACCCCCAACAGCCCAACTCCAGTTCTTGAGTATCCCCAACAGCCCAACTCCAGTCCTCCAGTAGCCCCAACAGCCCAACTCCAGTCCTCCAGTACCCCCAACAGCCCAACTCCAGTCCTCCAGTATCCCCAACAGCCCAACTCCAGTCCTCCAGTATCCCCAACAGCCCAACTCCAGTCCTCCAGTACCTCCAACAGCCCAACTCCAGTTCTTGAGTACCCCCAACAGCCCAACTCCAGTCCTCCAGTATCCCAACAGCCCAACTCCAGTTCTTGAGTACCCCCAACAGCCCAACTCCAGTTCTTGAGTATCCCCAACAGCCCATCTCCAGTTCTTGAGTATCCCCAAGAGCCCAACTCCAGTCCACCAGTATCCCCAACAGCCCAACTCCAGTTCTTGAGTACCCCCAACAGCCCAACTCCAGTTCTTGAGTATCCCCAACAGCCCAACTCCAGTTCTTGAGTATCCCCAACAGCCCAACTCCAGTCCTCCAGTAGCCCCAACAGCCCAACTCCAGTCCCCCAGTATCCCCAACAGCCCAACTCCAGTTCTTGAGTACCCACAACAGCCCAACTCCAGTCGTCCAGTATCCCCAACAGCCCAACTCCAGTTCTTGAGTGTCACCAACAGCCCAACTCCAGTCCTCCAGTATCCCCAACAGCCCAACTCCAGTCCTCCAGTATCCCCAACAGCCAAACTCCAGTTCTTGAGTACCCCCAACAGCCCAACTCCAGTTCTTGAGTACCCCCAACAGCCCAACTCCAGTCCTCCAGTATCCCCAACAGCCCAACTCCAGTCCTCCAGTACCCCCAGCAGCCCAACTCCAGTTCTTGAGTACCCCCAACAGCCCAACTCCAGTCCTCCAGTATCCCCAACAGCCCAACTCCAGTTCTTGAGTATCCCCAACAGCCCAACTCTAGTCCTCCAGTATCCACAACAGCCCAACTCCAGTCCTCCAGTATCCCCAACAGCCCAACTCCAGTTCTTGAGTACCCCCAACAGCCCAACTCCAGTCCTCCAGTATTCCCAACAGCCCAACTCCAGTTCTTGAGTATCCCCAACACCCCTACTCTAGTCCTCCAGTATCCACAACAGCCCAACTCCAGTCCTCCAGTATCCCCAACAGCCAAACTCCAGTTCTTGAGTACCCCCAACAGCCCAACTCCAGTTCTTGAGTACCCCCAACTCCAGTTCTCCAGTATCCCCAACAGCCCAACTCCAGTCCTCCAGTACCCCCAACAGCCCAACTCCAGTTCTTGAGTACCCCCAACAGCCCAACTCCAGTCCTCCAGTATCCCCAACAGCCCAACTCCAGTTCTTGAGTATCCCCAACAGCCCAACTCTAGTCCTCCAGTATCCACAACAGCCCAACTCCAGTCCTCCAGTATCCCCAACAGCCCAACTCCAGTTCTTGAGTATCCCCAACAGCCCAACTCCAGTTCTTGAGTACCCCCAACAGCCAAACTCCAGTTCATGAGAACCCCCAACAGCCCAACTCCAGTCTCCCAGTATCCCCAACAGCCCAACTCCAGTCCTCCAGTACCCCCAACAGCCCAACTCCAGTCCTCCAGTATCCCCAACAGCCCAACTCCAGTCCTCCAGTATCCCCAACAGCCCAACTCCAGTCCTCCAGTACCTCCAACAGCCCAACTCCAGTTCTTGAGTACCCCCAACAGCCCAACTCCAGTCCTCCAGTATCCCAACAGCCCAACTCCAGTTCTTGAGTACCCCCAACAGCCCAACTCCAGTTCTTGAGTATCCCCAACAGCCCATCTCCAGTTCTTGAGTATCCCCAAGAGCCCAACTCCAGTCCACCAGTATCCCCAACAGCCCAACTCCAGTTCTTGAGTACCCCCAACAGCCCAACTCCAGTTCTTGAGTATCCCCAACAGCCCAACTCCAGTCCTCCAGTAGCCCCAACAGCCCAACTCCAGTCCTCCAGTACCCCCAACAGCCCAACTCCAGTCCTCCAGTATCCCCAACAGCCCAACTCCAGTCCTCCAGTATCCCCAACAGCCCAACTCCAGTCCTCCAGTACCTCCAACAGCCCAACTCCAGTTCTTGAGTACCCCCAACAGCCCAACTCCAGTCCTCCAGTATCCCAACAGCCCAACTCCAGTTCTTGAGTACCCCCAACAGCCCAACTCCAGTTCTTGAGTACCCCCAACAGCCCAACTCCAGTTCTTGAGTATCCCCAACAGCCCATCTCCAGTTCTTGAGTATCCCCAAGAGCCCAACTCCAGTCCACCAGTATCCCCAACAGCCCAACTCCAGTTCTTGAGTACCCCCAACAGCCCAACTCCAGTTCTTGAGTATCCCCAACAGCCCAACTCCAGTTCTTGAGTATCCCCAACAGCCCAACTCCAGTCCTCCAGTAGCCCCAACAGCCCAACTCCAGTCCCCCAGTATCTCCAACAGCCCAACTCCAGTTCTTGAGTACCCACAACAGCCCAACTCCAGTCGTCCAGTATCCCCAACAGCCCAACTCCAGTTCTTGAGTGTCACCAACAGCCCAACTCCAGTCCTCCAGTATCCCCAACAGCCCAACTCCAGTCCTCCAGTATCCCCAACAGCCAAACTCCAGTTCTTGAGTACCCCCAACAGCCGAACTCCAGTTCTTGAGTACCCCCAACTCCAGTCCTCCAGTATCCCCAACAGCCCAACTCCAGTCCTCCAGTACCCCCAACAGCCAAACTCCAGTTCTTGAGTACCCCCAACAGCCCAACTCCAGTCCTCCAGTATCCCCAACAGCCCAACTCCAGTTCTTGAGTATCCCCAACAGCCCAACTCTAGTCCTCCAGTATCCACAAAAGCCCAACTCCAGTCCTCCAGTATCCCCAACAGCCCAACTCCAGTCCTCCAGTATCCCCAACAGCCCAACTCCAGTCCTCCAGTACCTCCAACAGCCCAACTCCAGTTCTTGAGTACCCCCAACAGCCCAACTCCAGTCCTCCAGTATCCCAACAGCCCAACTCCAGTTCTTGAGTACCCCCAACAGCCCAACTCCAGTTCTTGAGTATCCCCAACAGCCCATCTCCAGTTCTTGAGTATCCCCAAGAGCCCAACTCCAGTCCACCAGTATCCCCAACAGCCCAACTCCAGTTCTTGAGTACCCCCAACAGCCCAACTCCAGTTCTTGAGTATCCCCAACAGCCCAACTCCAGTCCTCCAGTGTCCCCAACAGCCAAACTCCAGTTCTTGAGTACCCCCAACAGCCCAACTCCAGTTCTTGAGTACCCCCAACTCCAGTTCTCCAGTATCCCCAACAGCCCAACTCCAGTCCTCCAGTACCCCCAACAGCCCAACTCCAGTTCTTGAGTACCCCCAACAGCCCAACTCCAGTCCTCCAGTATCCCCAACAGCCCAACTCCAGTTCTTGAGTATCCCCAACAGCCCAACTCTAGTCCTCCAGTATCCACAACAGCCCAACTCCAGTCCTCCAGTATCCCCAACAGCCCAACTCCAGTTCTTGAGTATCCCCAACAGCCCAACTCCAGTTCTTGAGTACCCCCAACAGCCAAACTCCAGTTCATGAGAACCCCCAACAGCCCAACTCCAGTCTCCCAGTATCCCCAACAGCCCAACTCCAGTCCTCCAGTACCCCCAACAGCCCAATTCCAGTCCTCCAGTATCCCCAACAGCCCAACTCCAGTCCTCCAGTATCCCCAACAGCCCAACTCCAGTCCTCCAGTACCTCCAACAGCCCAACTCCAGTTCTTGAGTACCCCCAACAGCCCAACTCCAGTCCTCCAGTATCCCAACAGCCCAACTCCAGTTCTTGAGTACCCCCAACAGCCCAACTCCAGTTCTTGAGTATCCCCAACAGCCCATCTCCAGTTCTTGAGTATCCCCAAGAGCCCAACTCCAGTCCACCAGTATCCCCAACAGCCCAACTCCAGTTCTTGAGTACCCCCAACAGCCCAACTCCAGTTCTTGAGTATCCCCAACAGCCCAACTCCAGTCCTCCAGTAGCCCCAACAGCCCAACTCCAGTCCTCCAGTACCCCCAACAGCCCAACTCCAGTCCTCCAGTATCCCCAACAGCCCAACTCCAGTCCTCCAGTATCCCCAACAGCCCAACTCCAGTCCTCCAGTACCTCCAACAGCCCAACTCCAGTTCTTGAGTACCCCCAACAGCCCAACTCCAGTCCTCCAGTATCCCAACAGCCCAACTCCAGTTCTTGAGTACCCCCAACAGCCCAACTCCAGTTCTTGAGTATCCCCAACAGCCCATCTCCAGTTCTTGAGTATCCCCAAGAGCCCAACTCCAGTCCACCAGTATCCCCAACAGCCCAACTCCAGTTCTTGAGTACCCCCAACAGCCCAACTCCAGTTCTTGAGTATCCCCAACAGCCCAACTCCAGTTCTTGAGTATCCCCAACAGCCCAACTCCAGTCCTCCAGTAGCCCCAACAGCCCAACTCCAGTCCCCCAGTATCCCCAACAGCCCAACTCCAGTTCTTGAGTACCCACAACAGCCCAACTCCAGTCGTCCAGTATCCCCAACAGCCCAACACCAGTTCTTGAGTGTCACCAACAGCCCAACTCCAGTCCTCCAGTATCCCCAACAGCCCAACTCCAGTCCTCCAGTATCCCCAACAGCCAAACTCCAGTTCTTGAGTACCCCCAACAGCAAAACTCCAGTTCTTGAGTACCCCCAACAGCCCAACTCCAGTCCTCCAGTATCCCCAACAGCCCAACTCCAGTCCTCCAGTACCCCCAGCAGCCCAACTCCAGTTCTTGAGTACCCCCAACAGCCCAACTCCAGTCCTCCAGTATCCCCAACAGCCCAACTCCAGTTCTTGAGTATCCCCATCAGCCCAACTCTAGTCCTCCAGTATCCACAACAGCCCAACTCCAGTCCTCCAGTATCCCCAACAGCCCAACTCCAGTTCTTGAGTACCCCCAACAGCCCAACTCCAGTCCTCCAGTATTCCCAACAGCCCAACTCCAGTTCTTGAGTATCCCCAACACCCCTACTCTAGTCCTCCAGTATCCACAACAGCCCAACTCCAGTCCTCCAGTATCCCCAACAGCCAAACTCCAGTTCTTGAGTACCCCCAACAGCCCAACTCCAGTTCTTGAGTACCCCCAACTCCAGTTCTCCAGTATCCCCAACAGCCCAACTCCAGTCCTCCAGTACCCCCAACAGCCCAACTCCAGTTCTTGAGTACCCCCAACAGCCCAACTCCAGTCCTCCAGTATCCCCAACAGCCCAACTCCAGTTCTTGAGTATCCCCAACAGCCCAACTCTAGTCCTCCAGTATCCACAACAGCCCAACTCCAGTCCTCCAGTATCCCCAACAGCCCAACTCCAGTTCTTGAGTATCCCCAACAGCCCAACTCCAGTTCTTGAGTACCCCCAACAGCCAAACTCCAGTTCATGAGAACCCCCAACAGCCCAACTCCAGTCTCCCAGTATCCCCAACAGCCCAACTCCAGTCCTCCAGTACCCCCAACAGCCCAACTCCAGTCCTCCAGTATCCCCAACAGCCCAACTCCAGTCCTCCAGTATCCCCAACAGCCCAACTCCAGTCCTCCAGTACCTCCAACAGCCCAACTCCAGTTCTTGAGTACCCCCAACAGCCCAACTCCAGTCCTCCAGTATCCCAACAGCCCAACTCCAGTTCTTGAGTACCCCCAACAGCCCAACTCCAGTTCTTGAGTATCCCCAACAGCCCATCTCCAGTTCTTGAGTATCCCCAAGAGCCCAACTCCAGTCCGCCAGTATCCCCAACAGCCCAACTCCAGTTCTTGAGTACCCCCAACAGCCCAACTCCAGTTCTTGAGTATCCCCAACAGCCCAACTCCAGTCCTCCAGTAGCCCCAACAGCCCAACTCCAGTCCTCCAGTACCCCCAACAGCCCAACTCCAGTCCTCCAGTATCCCCAACAGCCCAACTCCAGTCCTCCAGTATCCCCAACAGCCCAACTCCAGTCCTCCAGTACCTCCAACAGCCCAACTCCAGTTCTTGAGTACCCCCAACAGCCCAACTCCAGTCCTCCAGTATCCCAACAGCCCAACTCCAGTCCCCCAGTATCCCCAACAGCCCAACTCCAGTTCTTGAGTACCCACAACAGCCCAACTCCAGTCGTCCAGTATCCCCAACAGCCCAACTCCAGTTCTTGAGTGTCACCAACAGCCCAACTCCAGTCCTCCAGTATCCCCAACAGCCCAACTCCAGTCCTCCAGTATCCCCAACAGCCAAACTCCAGTTCTTGAGTACCCCCAACAGCCCAACTCCAGTTCTTGAGTACCCCCAACAGCCCAACTCCAGTCCTCCAGTATCCCCAACAGCCCAACTCCAGTCCTCCAGTACCCCCAGCAGCCCAACTCCAGTTCTTGAGTACCCCCAACAGCCCAACTCCAGTCCTCCAGTATCCCCAACAGCCCAACTCCAGTTCTTGAGTATCCCCAACAGCCCAACTCTAGTCCTCCAGTATCCACAACAGCCCAACTCCAGTCCTCCAGTATCCCCAACAGCCCAACTCCAGTTCTTGAGTACCCCCAACAGCCCAACTCCAGTCCTCCAGTATTCCCAACAGCCCAACTCCAGTTCTTGAGTATCCCCAACACCCCTACTCTAGTCCTCCAGTATCCACAACAGCCCAACTCCAGTCCTCCAGTATCCCCAACAGCCAAACTCCAGTTCTTGAGTACCCCCAACAGCCCAACTCCAGTTCTTGAGTACCCCCAACTCCAGTTCTCCAGTATCCCCAACAGCCCAACTCCAGTCCTCCAGTACCCCCAACAGCCCAACTCCAGTTCTTGAGTACCCCCAACAGCCCAACTCCAGTCCTCCAGTATCCCCAACAGCCCAACTCCAGTTCTTGAGTATCCCCAACAGCCCAACTCTAGTCCTCCAGTATCCACAACAGCCCAACTCCAGTCCTCCAGTATCCCCAACAGCCCAACTCCAGTTCTTGAGTATCCCCAACAGCCCAACTCCAGTTCTTGAGTACCCCCAACAGCCAAACTCCAGTTCATGAGAACCCCCAACAGCCCAACTCCAGTCTCCCAGTATCCCCAACAGCCCAACTCCAGTCCTCCAGTACCCCCAACAGCCCAACTCCAGTCCTCCAGTATCCCCAACAGCCCAACTCCAGTCCTCCAGTATCCCCAACAGCCCAACTCCAGCCCTCCAGTACCTCCAACAGCCCAACTCCAGTTCTTGAGTACCCCCAACAGCCCAACTCCAGTCCTCCAGTATCCCAACAGCCCAACTCCAGTTCTTGAGTACCCCCAACAGCCCAACTCCAGTTCTTGAGTATCCCCAACAGCCCATCTCCAGTTCTTGAGTATCCCCAAGAGCCCAACTCCAGTCCACCAGTATCCCCAACAGCCCAACTCCAGTTCTTGAGTACCCCCAACAGCCCAACTCCAGTTCTTGAGTATCCCCAACAGCCCAACTCCAGTCCTCCAGTAGCCCCAACAGCCCAACTCCAGTCCTCCAGTACCCCCAACAGCCCAACTCCAGTCCTCCAGTATCCCCAACAGCCCAACTCCAGTCCTCCAGTATCCCCAACAGCCCAACTCCAGTCCTCCAGTACCTCCAACAGCCCAACTCCAGTTCTTGAGTACCCCCAACAGCCCAACTCCAGTCCTCCAGTATCCCAACAGCCCAACTCCAGTTCTTGAGTACCCCCAACAGCCCAACTCCAGTTCTTGAGTATCCCCAACAGCCCATCTCCAGTTCTTGAGTATCCCCAAGAGCCCAACTCCAGTCCACCAGTATCCCCAACAGCCCAACTCCAGTTCTTGAGTACCCCCAACAGCCCAACTCCAGTTCTTGAGTATCCCCAACAGCCCAACTCCAGTTCTTGAGTATCCCCAACAGCCCAACTCCAGTCCTCCAGTAGCCCCAACAGCCCAACTCCAGTCCCCCAGTATCCCCAACAGCCCAACTCCAGTTCTTGAGTACCCACAACAGCCCAACTCCAGTCGTCCAGTATCCCCAACAGCCCAACTCCAGTTCTTGAGTGTCACCAACAGCCCAACTCCAGTCCTCCAGTATCCCCAACAGCCCAACTCCAGTCCTCCAGTATCCCCAACAGCCAAACTCCAGTTCTTGAGTACCCCCAACAGCCCAACTCCAGTTCTTGAGTACCCCCAACAGCCCAACTCCAGTCCTCCAGTATCCCCAACAGCCCAACTCCAGTCCTCCAGTACCCCCAACAGCCCAACTCCAGTTCTTGAGTACCCCCAACAGCCCAACTCCAGTCCTCCAGTATCCCCAACAGCCCAACTCCAGTTCTTGAGTATCCCCAACAGCCCAACTCTAGTCCTCCAGTATCCACAACAGCCCAACTCCAGTCCTCCAGTATCCCCAACAGCCCAACTCCAGTTCTTGAGTATCCCCAACAGCCCAACTCCAGTTCTTGAGTACCCCCAACAGCAAAACTCCAGTTCATGAGAACCCCCAACAGCCGAACTCCAGTCCTCCAGTATCCCCAACAGCCCAACTCCAGTCCTCCAGTATCCCCAACAGCCCAACTCCAGTCCTCCAGTACCCCCAACAGCCCAACTCCAGTTCTTGAGTACCCCCAACAGCCCAACTCCAGTCCTCCAGTATCCCCAACAGCCCAACTCCAGTTCTTGAGTATCCCCAACACCCCTACTCTAGTCCTCCAGTATCCACAACAGCCCAACTCCAGTCCTCCAGTATCCCCAACAGCCCAACTCCAGTTCTTGAGTATCCCCAACAGCCAAACTCCAGTTCATGAGAACCCCCAACAGCCCAACTCCAGTCTCCCAGTATCCCCAACAGCCCAACTCCAGTCCTCCAGTACCCTCAACAGCCCAAATCCAGTTCTTGAGTACCCCCAACAGCCCAACTCCAGTCTTCCAGTATCCCCAACAGCCCAACTCCAGTCCTCCAGTATCCCAACTGCCCAACTCCAGTTCTTGAGTATCCCCAACAGCCCAACTCCAGTTCTTGAGTATCCCCAAGAGCCCAACTCCAGTCCACCAGTATCCCCAACAGCCCAACTCCAGTTCTTGAGTACCCCCAACAGCCCAACTCCAGTTCTTGAGTATCCCCAACAGCCCAACTCCAGTTCTTGAGTATCCCCAACAGCCCAACTCCAGTCCTCCAGTATCCCCAACAGCCCAACTCCAGTCCCCCAGTATCCCCAACAGCCCAACTCCAGTTCTTGAGTACCCACAACAGCCCAACTCCAGTCGTCCAGTATCCCCAACAGCCCAACTCCAGTTCTTGAGTATCCCCAACAGCCCAACTCCAGTTCTTGAGTATCCCCAAGAGCCCAACTCCAGTCCACCAGTATCCCCAACAGCCCAACTCCAGTTCTTGAGTACCCCCAACAGCCCAACTCCAGTTCTTGAGTATCCCCAACAGCCCAACTCCAGTTCTTGAGTATCCCCAACAGCCCAACTCCAGTCCTCCAGTATCCCCAACAGCCCAACTCCACTCCCCCAGTATCCCCAACAGCCCAACTCCAGTTCTTGAGTACCCACAACAGCCCAACTCCAGTCGTCCAGTATCCCCAACAGCCCAACTCCAGTTCTTGAGTATCCCCAACAGCCCAACTCCAGTTCTTGAGTATCCCCAAGAGCCCAACTCCAGTCCACCAGTATCCCCAACAGCCCAACTCCAGTTCTTGAGTACCCCCAACAGCCCAACTCCAGTTCTTGAGTATCCCCAACAGCCCAACTCCAGTTCTTGAGTATCCCCAACAGCCCAACTCCAGTCCTCCAGTATCCCCAACAGCCCAACTCCAGTCCTCCAGTATCCCCAACAGCCCAACTCCAGTTCTTGAGTACCCACAACAGCCCAACTCCAGTCGTCCAGTATCCCCAACAGCCCAACTCCAGTTCTTGAGTATCACCAACAGCCCAACTCCAGTCCTCCAGTATCCCCAACAGCCCAATTCCAGTCCTCCAGTATCCCCAACAGCCAAACTCCAGTTCTTGAGTACCCCCAACAGCCCAACTCCAGTTCTTGAGTACCCCCAACTCCAGTCCTCCAGTATCCCCAACAGCCCAACTCTAGTCCTCCAGTATCCACAACAGCCCAACTCCAGTCCTCCAGTATCCCCAACAGCCCAACTCCAGTTCTTGAGTATCCCCAACAGCCCAACTCCAGTTCTTGAGTACCCCCAACAGCAAAACTCCAGTTCATGAGAACCCCCAACAGCCGAACTCCAGTCCTCCAGTATCCCCAACAGCCCAACTCCAGTCCTCCAGTATCCCCAACAGCCCAACTCCAGTCCTCCAGTACCCCCAACAGCCCAACTCCAGTTCTTGAGTACCCCCAACAGCCCAACTCCAGTCCTCCAGTATCCCCAACAGCCCAACTCCAGTTCTTGAGTATCCCCAACACCCCTACTCTAGTCCTCCAGTATCCACAACAGCCCAACTCCAGTCCTCCAGTATCCCCAACAGCCCAACTCCAGTTCTTGAGTATCCCCAACAGCCAAACTCCAGTTCATGAGAACCCCCAACAGCCCAACTCCAGTCTCCCAGTATCCCCAACAGCCCAACTCCAGTCCTCCAGTACCCTCAACAGCCCAAATCCAGTTCTTGAGTACCCCCAACAGCCCAACTCCAGTCTTCCAGTATCCCCAACAGCCCAACTCCAGTCCTCCAGTATCCCAACTGCCCAACTCCAGTTCTTGAGTATCCCCAACAGCCCAACTCCAGTTCTTGAGTATCCCCAAGAGCCCAACTCCAGTCCACCAGTATCCCCAACAGCCCAACTCCAGTTCTTGAGTACCCCCAACAGCCCAACTCCAGTTCTTGAGTATCCCCAACAGCCCAACTCCAGTTCTTGAGTATCCCCAACAGCCCAACTCCAGTCCTCCAGTATCCCCAACAGCCCAACTCCAGTCCCCCAGTATCCCCAACAGCCCAACTCCAGTTCTTGAGTACCCACAACAGCCCAACTCCAGTCGTCCAGTATCCCCAACAGCCCAACTCCAGTTCTTGAGTATCCCCAACAGCCCAACTCCAGTTCTTGAGTATCCCCAAGAGCCCAACTCCAGTCCACCAGTATCCCCAACAGCCCAACTCCAGTTCTTGAGTACCCCCAACAGCCCAACTCCAGTTCTTGAGTACCCCCAACTCCAGTCCTCCAGTATCCCCAACAGCCCAACTCTAGTCCTCCAGTATCAACAACAGCCCAACTCCAGTCCTCCAGTATCCCCAACAGCCCAACTCCAGTTCTTGAGTATCCCCAACAGCCCAACTCCAGTTCTTGAGTACCCCCAACAGCAAAACTCCAGTTCATGAGAACCCCCAACAGCCGAACTCCAGTCCTCCAGTATCCCCAACAGCCCAACTCCAGTCCTCCAGTATCCCCAACAGCCCAACTCCAGTCCTCCAGTACCCCCAACAGCCCAACTCCAGTTCTTGAGTACCCCCAACAGCCCAACTCCAGTCCTCCAGTATCCCCAACAGCCCAACTCCAGTTCTTGAGTATCCCCAACACCCCTACTCTAGTCCTCCAGTATCCACAACAGCCCAACTCCAGTCCTCCAGTATCCCCAACAGCCCAACTCCAGTTCTTGAGTATCCCCAACAGCCAAACTCCAGTTCATGAGAACCCCCAACAGCCCAACTCCAGTCTCCCAGTATCCCCAACAGCCCAACTCCAGTCCTCCAGTACCCTCAACAGCCCAAATCCAGTTCTTGAGTACCCCCAACAGCCCAACTCCAGTCTTCCAGTATCCCCAACAGCCCAACTCCAGTCCTCCAGTATCCCAACTGCCCAACTCCAGTTCTTGAGTATCCCCAACAGCCCAACTCCAGTTCTTGAGTATCCCCAAGAGCCCAACTCCAGTCCACCAGTATCCCCAACAGCCCAACTCCAGTTCTTGAGTACCCCCAACAGCCCAACTCCAGTTCTTGAGTATCCCCAACAGCCCAACTCCAGTTCTTGAGTATCCCCAACAGCCCAACTCCAGTCCTCCAGTATCCCCAACAGCCCAACTCCAGTCCCCCAGTATCCCCAACAGCCCAACTCCAGTTCTTGAGTACCCACAACAGCCCAACTCCAGTCGTCCAGTATCCCCAACAGCCCAACTCCAGTTCTTGAGTATCCCCAACAGCCCAACTCCAGTTCTTGAGTATCCCCAAGAGCCCAACTCCAGTCCACCAGTATCCCCAACAGCCCAACTCCAGTTCTTGAGTACCCCCAACAGCCCAACTCCAGTCCTCCAGTATCCCAACAGCCCAACTCCAGTTCTTGAGTACCCCCAACAGCCCAACTCCAGTTCTTGAGTATCCCCAACAGCCCATCTCCAGTTCTTGAGTATCCCCAAGAGCCCAACTCCAGTCCACCAGTATCCCCAACAGCCCAACTCCAGTTCTTGAGTACCCCCAACAGCCCAACTCCAGTTCTTGAGTATCCCCAACAGCCCAACTCCAGTTCTTGAGTATCCCCAACAGCCCAACTCCAGTCCTCCAGTAGCCCCAACAGCCCAACTCCAGTCCCCCAGTATCCCCAACAGCCCAACTCCAGTTCTTGAGTACCCACAACAGCCCAACTCCAGTCGTCCAGTATCCCCAACAGCCCAACTCCAGTTCTTGAGTGTCACCAACAGCCCAACTCCAGTCCTCCAGTATCCCCAACAGCCCAACTCCAGTCCTCCAGTATCCCCAACAGCCAAACTCCAGTTCTTGAGTACCCCCAACAGCCCAACTCCAGTTCTTGAGTACCCCCAACAGCCCAACTCCAGTCCTCCAGTATCCCCAACAGCCCAACTCCAGTCCTCCAGTACCCCCAGCAGCCCAACTCCAGTTCTTGAGTACCCCCAACAGCCCAACTCCAGTCCTCCAGTATCCCCAACAGCCCAACTCCAGTTCTTGAGTATCCCCAACAGCCCAACTCTAGTCCTCCAGTATCCACAACAGCCCAACTCCAGTCCTCCAGTATCCCCAACAGCCCAACTCCAGTTCTTGAGTACCCCCAACAGCCCAACTCCAGTCCTCCAGTATCCACAACAGCCAAACTCCAGTTCTTGAGTACCCCCAACAGCCCAACTCCAGTTCTTGAGTACCCCCAACTCCAGTTCTCCAGTATCCCCAACAGCCCAACTCCAGTCCTCCAGTACCCCCAACAGCCCAACTCCAGTTCTTGAGTACCCCCAACAGCCCAACTCCAGTCCTCCAGTATCCCCAACAGCCCAACTCCAGTTCTTGAGTATCCCCAACAGCCCAACTCTAGTCCTCCAGTATCCACAACAGCCCAACTCCAGTCCTCCAGTATCCCCAACAGCCCAACTCCAGTTCTTGAGTATCCCCAACAGCCCAACTCCAGTTCTTGAGTACCCCCAACAGCCAAACTCCAGTTCATGAGAACCCCCAACAGCCCAACTCCAGTCTCCCAGTATCCCCAACAGCCCAACTCCAGTCCTCCAGTACCCCCAACAGCCCAACTCCAGTCCTCCAGTATCCCCAACAGCCCAACTCCAGTCCTCCAGTATCCCCAACAGCCCAACTCCAGTCCTCCAGTACCTCCAACAGCCCAACTCCAGTTCTTGAGTACCCCCAACAGCCCAACTCCAGTCCTCCAGTATCCCAACAGCCCAACTCCAGTTCTTGAGTACCCCCAACAGCCCAACTCCAGTTCTTGAGTATCCCCAACAGCCCATCTCCAGTTCTTGAGTATCCCCAAGAGCCCAACTCCAGTCCACCAGTATCCCCAACAGCCCAACTCCAGTTCTTGAGTACCCCCAACAGCCCAACTCCAGTTCTTGAGTATCCCCAACAGCCCAACTCCAGTCCTCCAGTAGCCCCAACAGCCCAACTCCAGTCCTCCAGTACCCCCAACAGCCCAACTCCAGTCCTCCAGTATCCCCAACAGCCCAACTCCAGTCCTCCAGTATCCCCAACAGCCCAACTCCAGTCCTCCAGTACCTCCAACAGCCCAACTCCAGTTCTTGAGTACCCCCAACAGCCCAACTCCAGTCCTCCAGTATCCCAACAGCCCAACTCCAGTTCTTGAGTACCCCCAACAGCCCAACTCCAGTTCTTGAGTATCCCCAACAGCCCATCTCCAGTTCTTGAGTATCCCCAAGAGCCCAACTCCAGTCCACCAGTATCCCCAACAGCCCAACTCCAGTTCTTGAGTACCCCCAACAGCCCAACTCCAGTTCTTGAGTATCCCCAACAGCCCAACTCCAGTTCTTGAGTATCCCCAACAGCCCAACTCCAGTCCTCCAGTAGCCCCAACAGCCCAACTCCAGTCCCCCAGTATCCCCAACAGCCCAACTCCAGTTCTTGAGTACCCACAACAGCCCAACTCCAGTCGTCCAGTATCCCCAACAGCCCAACTCCAGTTCTTGAGTGTCACCAACAGCCCAACTCCAGTCCTCCAGTATCCCCAACAGCCCAACTCCAGTCCTCCAGTATCCCCAACAGCCAAACTCCAGTTCTTGAGTACCCCCAACAGCCCAACTCCAGTTCTTGAGTACCCCCAACAGCCCAACTCCAGTCCTCCAGTATCCCCAACAGCCCAACTCCAGTCCTCCAGTACCCCCAACAGCCCAACTCCAGTTCTTGAGTACCCCCAACAGCCCAACTCCAGTCCTCCAGTATCCCCAACAGCCCAACTCCAGTTCTTGAGTATCCCCAACAGCCCAACTCTAGTCCTCCAGTATCCACAACAGCCCAACTCCAGTCCTCCAGTATCCCCAACAGCCCAACTCCAGTTCTTGAGTATCCCCAACAGCCCAACTCCAGTTCTTGAGTACCCCCAACAGCAAAACTCCAGTTCATGAGAACCCCCAACAGCCGAACTCCAGTCCTCCAGTATCCCCAACAGCCCAACTCCAGTCCTCCAGTATCCCCAACAGCCCAACTCCAGTCCTCCAGTACCCCCAACAGCCCAACTCCAGTTCTTGAGTACCCCCAACAGCCCAACTCCAGTCCTCCAGTATCCCCAACAGCCCAACTCCAGTTCTTGAGTATCCCCAACACCCCTACTCTAGTCCTCCAGTATCCACAACAGCCCAACTCCAGTCCTCCAGTATCCCCAACAGCCCAACTCCAGTTCTTGAGTATCCCCAACAGCCAAACTCCAGTTCATGAGAACCCCCAACAGCCCAACTCCAGTCTCCCAGTATCCCCAACAGCCCAACTCCAGTCCTCCAGTACCCTCAACAGCCCAAATCCAGTTCTTGAGTACCCCCAACAGCCCAACTCCAGTCTTCCAGTATCCCCAACAGCCCAACTCCAGTCCTCCAGTATCCCAACTGCCCAACTCCAGTTCTTGAGTATCCCCAACAGCCCAACTCCAGTTCTTGAGTATCCCCAAGAGCCCAACTCCAGTCCACCAGTATCCCCAACAGCCCAACTCCAGTTCTTGAGTACCCCCAACAGCCCAACTCCAGTTCTTGAGTATCCCCAACAGCCCAACTCCAGTTCTTGAGTATCCCCAACAGCCCAACTCCAGTCCTCCAGTATCCCCAACAGCCCAACTCCAGTCCCCCAGTATCCCCAACAGCCCAACTCCAGTTCTTGAGTACCCACAACAGCCCAACTCCAGTCGTCCAGTATCCCCAACAGCCCAACTCCAGTTCTTGAGTATCCCCAACAGCCCAACTCCAGTTCTTGAGTATCCCCAAGAGCCCAACTCCAGTCCACCAGTATCCCCAACAGCCCAACTCCAGTTCTTGAGTACCCCCAACAGCCCAACTCCAGTTCTTGAGTATCCCCAACAGCCCAACTCCAGTTCTTGAGTATCCCCAACAGCCCAACTCCAGTCCTCCAGTATCCCCAACAGCCCAACTCCAGTCCCCCAGTATCCCCAACAGCCCAACTCCAGTTCTTGAGTACCCACAACAGCCCAACTCCAGTCGTCCAGTATCCCCAACAGCCCAACTCCAGTTCTTGAGTATCACCAACAGCCCAACTCCAGTCCTCCAGTATCCCCAACAGCCCAATTCCAGTCCTCCAGTATCCCCAACAGCCAAACTCCAGTTCTTGAGTACCCCCAACAGCCCAACTCCAGTTCTTGAGTACCCCCAACTCCAGTCCTCCAGTATCCCCAACAGCCCAACTCTAGTCCTCCAGTATCCACAACAGCCCAACTCCAGTCCTCCAGTATCCCCAACAGCCCAACTCCAGTTCTTGAGTATCCCCAACAGCCCAACTCCAGTTCTTGAGTACCCCCAACAGCAAAACTCCAGTTCATGAGAACCCCCAACAGCCGAACTCCAGTCCTCCAGTATCCCCAACAGCCCAACTCCAGTCCTCCAGTATCCCCAACAGCCCAACTCCAGTCCTCCAGTACCCCCAACAGCCCAACTCCAGTTCTTGAGTACCCCCAACAGCCCAACTCCAGTCCTCCAGTATCCCCAACAGCCCAACTCCAGTTCTTGAGTATCCCCAACACCCCTACTCTAGTCCTCCAGTATCCACAACAGCCCAACTCCAGTCCTCCAGTATCCCCAACAGCCCAACTCCAGTTCTTGAGTATCCCCAACAGCCAAACTCCAGTTCATGAGAACCCCCAACAGCCCAACTCCAGTCTCCCAGTATCCCCAACAGCCCAACTCCAGTCCTCCAGTACCCTCAACAGCCCAAATCCAGTTCTTGAGTACCCCCAACAGCCCAACTCCAGTCTTCCAGTATCCCCAACAGCCCAACTCCAGTCCTCCAGTATCCCAACTGCCCAACTCCAGTTCTTGAGTATCCCCAACAGCCCAACTCCAGTTCTTGAGTATCCCCAAGAGCCCAACTCCAGTCCACCAGTATCCCCAACAGCCCAACTCCAGTTCTTGAGTACCCCCAACAGCCCAACTCCAGTTCTTGAGTATCCCCAACAGCCCAACTCCAGTTCTTGAGTATCCCCAACAGCCCAACTCCAGTCCTCCAGTATCCCCAACAGCCCAACTCCAGTCCCCCAGTATCCCCAACAGCCCAACTCCAGTTCTTGAGTACCCACAACAGCCCAACTCCAGTCGTCCAGTATCCCCAACAGCCCAACTCCAGTTCTTGAGTATCCCCAACAGCCCAACTCCAGTTCTTGAGTATCCCCAAGAGCCCAACTCCAGTCCACCAGTATCCCCAACAGCCCAACTCCAGTTCTTGAGTACCCCCAACAGCCCAACTCCAGTTCTTGAGTATCCCCAACAGCCCAACTCCAGTTCTTGAGTATCCCCAACAGCCCAACTCCAGTCCTCCAGTATCCCCAACAGCCCAACTCCAGTCCCCCAGTATCCCCAACAGCCCAACTCCAGTTCTTGAGTACCCACAACAGCCCAACTCCAGTCGTCCAGTATCCCCAACAGCCCAACTCCAGTTCTTGAGTATCACCAACAGCCCAACTCCAGTCCTCCAGTATCCCCAACAGCCCAATTCCAGTCCTCCAGTATCCCCAACAGCCAAACTCCAGTTCTTGAGTACCCCCAACAGCCCAACTCCAGTTCTTGAGTACCCCCAACTCCAGTCCTCCAGTATCCCCAACAGCCCAACTCTAGTCCTCCAGTATCCACAACAGCCCAACTCCAGTCCTCCAGTATCCCCAACAGCCCAACTCCAGTTCTTGAGTATCCCCAACAGCCCAACTCCAGTTCTTGAGTACCCCCAACAGCAAAACTCCAGTTCATGAGAACCCCCAACAGCCGAACTCCAGTCCTCCAGTATCCCCAACAGCCCAACTCCAGTCCTCCAGTATCCCCAACAGCCCAACTCCAGTCCTCCAGTACCCCCAACAGCCCAACTCCAGTTCTTGAGTACCCCCAACAGCCCAACTCCAGTCCTCCAGTATCCCCAACAGCCCAACTCCAGTTCTTGAGTATCCCCAACACCCCTACTCTAGTCCTCCAGTATCCACAACAGCCCAACTCCAGTCCTCCAGTATCCCCAACAGCCCAACTCCAGTTCTTGAGTATCCCCAACAGCCAAACTCCAGTTCATGAGAACCCCCAACAGCCCAACTCCAGTCTCCCAGTATCCCCAACAGCCCAACTCCAGTCCTCCAGTACCCTCAACAGCCCAAATCCAGTTCTTGAGTACCCCCAACAGCCCAACTCCAGTCTTCCAGTATCCCCAACAGCCCAACTCCAGTCCTCCAGTATCCCAACTGCCCAACTCCAGTTCTTGAGTATCCCCAACAGCCCAACTCCAGTTCTTGAGTATCCCCAAGAGCCCAACTCCAGTCCACCAGTATCCCCAACAGCCCAACTCCAGTTCTTGAGTACCCCCAACAGCCCAACTCCAGTTCTTGAGTATCCCCAACAGCCCAACTCCAGTTCTTGAGTATCCCCAACAGCCCAACTCCAGTCCTCCAGTATCCCCAACAGCCCAACTCCAGTCCCCCAGTATCCCCAACAGACCAACTCCAGTTCTTGAGTACCCACAACAGCCCAACTCCAGTCGTCCAGTATCCCCAACAGCCCAACTCCAGTTCTTGAGTATCCCCAACAGCCCAACTCCAGTTCTTGAGTATCCCCAAGGGCCCAACTCCAGTCCACCAGTATCCCCAACAGCCCAACTCCAGTTCTTGAGTACCCCCAACAGCCCAACTCCAGTTCTTGAGTACCCCCAACTCCAGTCCTCCAGTATCCCCAACAGCCCAACTCTAGTCCTCCAGTATCCACAACAGCCCAACTCCAGTCCTCCAGTATCCCCAACAGCCCAACTCCAGTTCTTGAGTATCCCCAACAGCCCAACTCCAGTTCTTGAGTACCCCCAACAGCAAAACTCCAGTTCATGAGAACCCCCAACAGCCGAACTCCAGTCCTCCAGTATCCCCAACAGCCCAACTCCAGTCCTCCAGTATCCCCAACAGCCCAACTCCAGTCCTCCAGTACCCCCAACAGCCCAACTCCAGTTCTTGAGTACCCCCAACAGCCCAACTCCAGTCCTCCAGTATCCCCAACAGCCCAACTCCAGTTCTTGAGTATCCCCAACACCCCTACTCTAGTCCTCCAGTATCCACAACAGCCCAACTCCAGTCCTCCAGTATCCCCAACAGCCCAACTCCAGTTCTTGAGTATCCCCAACAGCCAAACTCCAGTTCATGAGAACCCCCAACAGCCCAACTCCAGTCTCCCAGTATCCCCAACAGCCCAACTCCAGTCCTCCAGTACCCTCAACAGCCCAAATCCAGTTCTTGAGTACCCCCAACAGCCCAACTCCAGTCTTCCAGTATCCCCAACAGCCCAACTCCAGTCCTCCAGTATCCCAACTGCCCAACTCCAGTTCTTGAGTATCCCCAACAGCCCAACTCCAGTTCTTGAGTATCCCCAAGAGCCCAACTCCAGTCCACCAGTATCCCCAACAGCCCAACTCCAGTTCTTGAGTACCCCCAACAGCCCAACTCCAGTTCTTGAGTATCCCCAACAGCCCAACTCCAGTTCTTGAGTATCCCCAACAGCCCAACTCCAGTCCTCCAGTATCCCCAACAGCCCAACTCCAGTCCCCCAGTATCCCCAACAGCCCAACTCCAGTTCTTGAGTACCCACAACAGCCCAACTCCAGTCGTCCAGTATCCCCAACAGCCCAACTCCAGTTCTTGAGTATCCCCAACAGCCCAACTCCAGTTCTTGAGTATCCACAAGAGCCCAACTCCAGTCCACCAGTATCCCCAACAGCCCAACTCCAGTTCTTGAGTACCCCCAACAGCCCAACTCCAGTTCTTGAGTATCCCCAACAGCCCAACTCCAGTTCTTGAGTATCCCCAACAGCCCAACTCCAGTCCTCCAGTATCCCCAACAGCCCAACTCCAGTCCCCCAGTATCCCCAACAGCCCAACTCCAGTTCTTGAGTACCCACAACAGCCCAACTCCAGTCGTCCAGTATCCCCAACAGCCCAACTCCAGTTCTTGAGTATCACCAACAGCCCAACTCCAGTCCTCCAGTATCCCCAACAGCCCAATTCCAGTCCTCCAGTATCCCCAACAGCCAAACTCCAGTTCTTGAGTACCCCCAACAGCCCAACTCCAGTTCTTGAGTACCCCCAACTCCAGTCCTCCAGTATCCCCAACAGCCCAACTCCAGTCCTCCAGTACCCCCAACAGCCCAACTCCAGTTCTTGAGTACCCCCAACAGCCCAACTCCAGTCCTCCAGTATCCCCAACAGCCCAACTCCAGTTCTTGAGTATCCCCAACAGCCCAACTCTAGTCCTCCAGTATCCACAAAAGCCCAACTCCAGTCCTCCAGTATCCCCAACAGCCCAACTCCAGTCCTCCAGTATCCCCAACAGCCCAACTCCAGTCCTCCAGTACCTCCAACAGCCCAACTCCAGTTCTTGAGTACCCCCAACAGCCCAACTCCAGTCCACCAGTATCCCCAACAGCCCAACTCCAGTTCTTGAGTACCCCCAACAGCCCAACTCCAGTTCTTGAGTATCCCCAACAGCCCAACTCCAGTTCTTGAGTATCCCCAACAGCCCAACTCCAGTCCTCCAGTAGCCCCAACAGCCCAACTCCAGTCCCCCAGTATCCCCAACAGCCCAACTCCAGTTCTTGAGTACCCACAACAGCCCAACTCCAGTCGTCCAGTATCCCCAACAGCCCAACTCCAGGTCTTGAGTGTCACCAACAGCCCAACTCCAGTCCTCCAGTATCCCCAACAGCCCAACTCCAGTCCTCCAGTATCCCCAACAGCCAAACTCCAGTTCTTGAGTACCCCCAACAGCCCAACTCCAGTTCTTGAGTACCCCCAACAGCCCAACTCCAGTCCTCCAGTATCCCCAACAGCCCAACTCCAGTCCTCCAGTACGCCCAACAGCCCAACTCAAGTTTTTGAGTACCCCCAACAGCCCAACTCCAGTCCTCCAGTAACCCCAACAGCCCAACTCCAGTTCTTGAGTATCCCCAACAGCCCAACTCTAGTCCTCCAGTATCCACAACAGCCCAACTCCAGTCCTCCAGTATCCCCAACAGCCCAACTCCAGTTCTTGAGTATCCCCAACAGCCCAACTCCAGTTCTTGAGTACCCCCAACAGCAAAACTCCAGTTCATGAGAACCCCCAACAGCCGAACTCCAGTCCTCCAGTATCCCCAACAGCCCAACTCCAGTCCTCCAGTATCCCCAAAAGCCCAACTCCAGTCCTCCAGTACCCCCAACAGCCCAACTCCAGTTCTTGAGTACCCCCAACAGCCCAACTCCAGTCCTCCAGTATCCCCAACAGCCCAACTCCAGTTCTTGAGTATCCCCAACAGCCCAACTCTAGTCCTCCAGTATCCACAACAGCCCAACTCCAGTCCTCCAGTATCCCCAACAGCCCAACTCCAGTTCTTGAGTATCCCCAACAGCCAAACTCCAGTTCATGAGAACCCCCAACAGCCCAACAGCCCAACTCCAGTCTCCCAGTATCCCCAACAGCCCAACTCCAGTCCTCCAGTAGCCTCAACAGCCCAACTCCAGTTCTTGAGTACCCCCAACAGCCCAACTCCAGTCTTCCAGTATCCCCAACAGCCCAACTCCAGTCCTCCAGTATCCCCAACAGCCCAACTCCAGTCCTCCAGTACCTCCAACAGCCCAACTCCAGTTCTTGAGTACCCCCAACAGCCCAACTCCAGTCCTCCAGTATCCCAACAGCCCAACTCCAGTTCTTGAGTACCCCCAACAGCCCAACTCCAGTTCTTGAGTATCCCCAACAGCCCAACTCCAGTTCTTGAGTATCCCCAAGAGCCCAACTCCAGTCCACCAGTATCCCCAACAGCCCAACTCCAGTTCTTGAGTACCCCCAACAGCCCAACTCCAGTTCTTGAGTATCCCCAACAGCCCAACTCCAGTTCTTGAGTATCCCCAACAGCCCAACTCCAGTCCTCCAGTATCCCCAACAGCCCAACTCCAGTCCCCCAGTATCCCCAACAGCCCAACTCCAGTTCTTGAGTACCCACAACAGCCCAACTCCAGTCGTCCAGTATCCCCAACAGCCCAACTCCAGTTCTTGAGTATCACCAACAGCCCAACTCCAGTCCTCCAGTATCCCCAACAGCCCAACTCCAGTCCTCCAACAGCCCAACTCCAGTTCTTGAGTACCCCCAACAGCCCAACTCCAGTTCTTGAGTATCCCCAACAGCCCAACTCCAGTTCTTGAGTATCCCCAACAGCCCAACTCCAGTCTTCCAGTATCCCCAACAGCCCAACTCCAGTCCCCCAGTATCCCCAACAGCCAAACTCCAGTTCTTGAGTACCCCCAACAGCCCAACTCCAGTTCTTGAGTACCCCCAACTCCAGTCCTCCAGTATCCCCAACAGCCCAACTCCAGTCCTCCAGTACCCCCAACAGCCCAACTCCAGTTCTTGAGTACCCCCAACAGCCCAACTCCAGTCCTCCAGTATCCCCAACAGCCCAACTCCAGTTCTTGAGTATCTCCAACAGCCCAACTCTAGTCCTCCAGTATCCACAACAGCCCAACTCCAGTCCTCCAGTATCCCCAACAGCCCAACTCCAGTTCTTGAGTATCCCCAACAGCCCAACTCCAGTTCTTGAGTACCCCCAACAGCCAAACTCCAGTTCATGAGAACCCCCAACAGCCCAACTCCAGTCTCCCAGTATCCCCAACAGCCCAACTCCAGTCCTCCAGTATCCCCAACAGCCCAACTCCAGTCCTCCAGTACCTCCAACAGCCCAACTCCAGTTCTCGACTACCCCCAACAGCCCAACTCCAGTCAACCAGTATCCCAACAGCCCAACTCCAGTTCTTGAGTACCCCCAACAGCCCAACTCCAGTTCTTGAGTACCCCCAACAGCCCAACTCCAGTCCTCCAGTATCCCCAACAGCCCAACTCCAGTCCTCCAGTACCCCCAACAGCCCAACTCCAGTTCTTGAGTACCCCCAACAGCCCAACTCCAGTCCTCCAGTATCCCCAACAGCCCAACTCCAGTTCATGAGAACCCCCAACAGCCGAACTCCAGTCCTCCAGTATCCCCAACAGCCCAACTCCAGTCCTCCAGTATCCCCAACAGCCCAACTCCAGTCCTCCAGTACCCCCAACAGCCCAACTCCAGTTCTTGAGTACCCCCAACAGCCCAACTCCAGTCCTCCAGTATCCCCAACAGCCCAACTCCAGTTCTTGAGTATCCCCAACACCCCTACTCTAGTCCTCCAGTATCCACAACAGCCCAACTCCAGTCCTCCAGTATCCCCAACAGCCCAACTCCAGTTCTTGAGTATCCCCAACAGCCAAACTCCAGTTCATGAGAACCCCCAACAGCCCAACTCCAGTCTCCCAGTATCCCCAACAGCCCAACTCCAGTCCTCCAGTACCCTCAACAGCCCAACTCCAGTTCTTGAGTGCCCCCAACAGCCCAACTCCAGTCTTCCAGTATCCCCAACAGCCCAACTCCAGTCCTCCAGTATCCCAACAGCCCAACTCCAGTTCTTGAGTACCCCCAACAGCCCAACTCCAGTTCTTGAGTATCCCCAACAGCCCAACTCCAGTTCTTGAGTATCCCCAAGAGCCCAACTCCAGTCCACCAGTATCCCCAACAGCCCAACTCCAGTTCTTGAGTACCCCCAACAGCCCAACTCCAGTTCTTGAGTATCCCCAACAGCCCAACTCCAGTTCTTGAGTATCACCAACAGCCCAACTCCAGTCCTCCAGTATCCCCAACAGCCCAACTCCAGTCCCCCAGTATCCCCAACAGCCCAACTCCAGTTCTTGAGTACCCACAACAGCCCAACTCCAGTCGTCCAGTATCCCCAACAGCCCAACTCCCGTTCTTGAGTATCACCAACAGCCCAACTCCAGTCCTCCAGTATCCCCAACAGCCCAATTCCAGTCCTCCAGTATCCCCAACAGCCAAACTCCAGTTCTTGAGTACCCCCAACAGCCCAACTCCAGTTCTTGAGTACCCCCAACTCCAGTCCTCCAGTATCCCCAACAGCCCAACTCCAGTCCTCCAGTACCCCCAACAGCCCAACTCCAGTTCTTGAGTACCCCCAACAGCCCAACTCCAGTCCTCCAGTATCCCCAACAGCCCAACTCCAGTTCTTGAGTATCCCCAACAGCCCAACTCTAGTCCTCCAGTATCCACAAAAGCCCAACTCCAGTCCTCCAGTATCCCCAACAGCCCAACTCCAGTCCTCCAGTATCCCCAACAGCCCAACTCCAGTCCTCCAGTACCTCCAAAAGCCCAACTCCAGTTCTTGAGTACCCCCAACAGCCCAACTCCAGTCCTCCAGTATCCCAACAGCCCAACTCCAGTTCTTGAGTACCCCCAACAGCCCAACTCCAGTTCTTGAGTATTCCCAACAGCCCATCTCCAGTTCTTGAGTATCCCCAAGAGCCCAACTCCAGTCCACCAGTATCCCCAACAGCCCAACTCCAGTTCTTGAGTACCCCCAACAGCCCAACTCCAGTTCTTGAGTATCCCCAACAGCCCAACTCCAGTTCTTGAGTATCCCCAACAGCCCAACTCCAGTCCTCCAGTAGCCCCAACAGCCCAACTCCAGTCCCCCAGTATCCCCAACAGCCCAACTCCAGTTCTTGAGTACCCACAACAGCCCAACTCCAGTCGTCCAGTATCCCCAACAGCCCAACTCCAGTTCTTGAGTGTCACCAACAGCCCAACTCCAGTCCTCCAGTATCCCCAACAGCCCAACTCCAGTCCTCCAGTATCCCCAACAGCCAAACTCCAGTTCTTGAGTACCCCCAACAGCCCAAATCCAGTTCTTGAGTACCCCCAACAGCCCAACTCCAGTCCTCCAGTATCCCCAACAGCCCAACTCCAGTCCTCCAGTACGCCCAACAGCCCAACTCAAGTTTTTGAGTACCCCCAACAGCCCAACTCCAGTCCTCCAGTAACCCCAACAGCCCAACTCCAGTTCTTGAGTATCCCCAACAGCCCAACTCTAGTCCTCCAGTATCCACAACAGCCCAACTCCAGTCCTCCAGTATCCCCAACAGCCCAACTCCAGTTCTTGAGTACCCCCAACAGCAAAACTCCAGTTCATGAGAACCCCCAACAGCCGAACTCCAGTCCTCCAGTATCCCCAACAGCCCAACTCCAGTTCTTGAGCATCCCCAACAGCCCAACTCTAGTCCTCCAGTATCCACAACAGCCCAACTCCAGTCCTCCAGTATCCCCAACAGCCCAACTCCAGTTCTTGAGTATCCCCAACAGCCAAACTCCAGTTCATGAGAACCCCCAACAGCCCAACTCCAGTCTCCCAGTATCCCCAACAGCCCAACTCCAGTCCTCCAGTAGCCTCAACAGCCCAACTCCAGTTCTTGAGTTCCCCCAACAGCCCAACTCCAGTCTTCCAGTATCCCCAACAGCCCAACTCCAGTCCTCCAGTATCCCCAACAGCCCAACTCCAGTCATCCAGTACCTCCAACAGCCCAACTCCAGTTCTTGAGTTCCCCCAACAGCCCAACTCCAGTTCTTGAGTACCCCCAACAGCCCAACTCCAGTCCTCCAGTATCCCCAACAGCCCAACTCCAGTCCTCCAGTACCCCCAACAGCCCAACTCCAGTTCTTGAGTACCCCCAACAGCCCAACTCCAGTCCTCCAGTATCCCCAACAGCCCAACTCCAGTTCATGAGAACCCCCAACAGCCGAACTCCAGTCCTCCAGTATCCCCAACAGCCCAACTCCAGTCCTCCAGTATCCCCAACAGCCCAACTCCAGTCCTCCAGTACCCCCAACAGCCCAACTCCAGTTCTTGAGTACCCCCAACAGCCCAACTCCAGTCCTCCAGTATCCCCAACAGCCCAACTCCAGTTCTTGAGTATCCCCAACACCCCTACTCTAGTCCTCCAGTATCCACAACAGCCCAACTCCACTCCTCCAGTATCCCCAACAGCCCAACTCCAGTTCTTGAGTATCCCCAACAGCCAAACTCCAGTTCATGAGAACCCCCAACAGCCCAACTCCAGTCTCCCAGTATCCCCAACAGCCCAACTCCAGTCCTCCAGTACCCTCAACAGCCCAACTCCAGTTCTTGAGTACCCCCAACAGCCCAACTCCAGTCTTCCAGTATCCCCAACAGCCCAACTCCAGTCCTCCAGTATCCCAACAGCCCAACTCCAGTTCTTGAGTACCCCCAACAGCCCAACTCCAGTTCTTGAGTATCCCCAACAGCCCAACTCCAGTTCTTGAGTATCCCCAAGAGCCCAACTCCAGTCCACCAGTATCCCCAACAGCCCAACTCCAGTTCTTGAGTACCCCCAACAGCCCAACTCCAGTTCTTGAGTATCCCCAACAGCCCAACTCCAGTTCTTGAGTATCCCCAACAGCCCAACTCCAGTCCTCCAGTATCCCCAACAGCCCAACTCCAGTCCCCCAGTATCCCCAACAGCCCAACTCCAGTTCTTGAGTACCCACAACAGCCCAACTCCAGTCGTCCAGTATCCCCAACAGCCCAACTCCAGTTCTTGAGTATCACCAACAGCCCAACTCCAGTCCTCCAGTATCCCCAACAGCCCAATTCCAGTCCTCCAGTATCCCCAACAGCCAAACTCCAGTTCTTGAGTACCCCCAACAGCCCAACTCCAGTTCTTGAGTACCCCCAACTCCAGTCCTCCAGTATCCCCAACAGCCCAACTCCAGTCCTCCAGTACCCCCAACAGCCCAACTCCAGTTCTTGAGTACCCCCAACAGCCCAACTCCAGTCCTCCAGTATCCCCAACAGCCCAACTCCAGTTCTTGAGTATCCCCAACAGCCCAACTCCAGTCCTCCAGTATCCCCAACAGCCCAACTCCAGTCCTCCAGTATCCCCAACAGCCCAACTCCAGTCCTCCAGTACCTCCAACAGCCCAACTCCAGTTCTTGAGTACCCCCAACAGCCCAACTCCAGTCCTCCAGTATCCCAACAGCCCAACTCCAGTTCTTGAGTACCCCCAACAGCCCAACTCCAGTTCTTGAGTATTCCCAACAGCCCATCTCCAGTTCTTGAGTATCCCCAAGAGCCCAACTCCAGTCCACCAGTATCCCCAACAGCCCAACTCCAGTTCTTGAGTACCCCCAACAGCCCAACTCCAGTTCTTGAGTATCCCCAACAGCCCAACTCCAGTTCTTGAGTATCCCCAACAGCCCAACTCCAGTTCTCCAGTAGCCCCAACAGCCCAACTCCAGTCCCCCAGTATCCCCAACAGCCCAACTCCAGTTCTTGAGTACCCACAACAGCCCAACTCCAGTCGTCCAGTATCCCCAACAGCCCAACTCCAGTTCTTGAGTGTCACCAACAGCCCAACTCCAGTCCTCCAGTATCCCCAACAGCCCAACTCCAGTCCTCCAGTATCCCCAACAGCCAAACTCCAGTTCTTGAGTACCCCCAACAGCCCAAATCCAGTTCTTGAGTACCCCCAACAGCCCAACTCCAGTCCTCCAGTATCCCCAACAGCCCAACTCCAGTCCTCCAGTACGCCCAACAGCCCAACTCAAGTTTTTGAGTACCCCCAACAGCCCAACTCCAGTCCTCCAGTAACCCCAACAGCCCAACTCCAGTTCTTGAGTATCCCCAACAGCCCAACTCTAGTCCTCCAGTATCCACAACAGCCCAACTCCAGTCCTCCAGTATCCCCAACAGCCCAACTCCAGTTCTTGAGTATCCCCAACAGCCCAACTCCAGTTCTTGAGTACCCCCAACAGCAAAACTCCAGTTCATGAGAACCCCCAACAGCCGAACTCCAGTCCTCCAGTATCCCCAACAGCCCAACTCCAGTTCTTGAGTATCCCCAACAGCCCAACTCTAGTCCTCCAGTATCCACAACAGCCCAACTCCAGTCCTCCAGTATCCCCAACAGCCCAACTCCAGTTCTTGAGTATCCCCAACAGCCAAACTCCAGTTCATGAGAACCCCCAACAGCCCAACTCCAGTCTCCCAGTATCCCCAACAGCCCAACTCCAGTCCTCCAGTAGCCTCAACAGCCCAACTCCAGTTCTTGAGTACCCCCAACAGCCCAACTCCAGTCTTCCAGTATCCCCAACAGCCCAACTCCAGTCCTCCAGTATCCCCAACAGCCCAACTCCAGTCCTCCAGTACCTCCAACAGCCCAACTCCAGTTGTTGAGTACCCCCAACAGCCCAACTCCAGTCCTCCAGTATCCCAACAGCCCAACTCCAGTTCTAGAGTACCCCCAACAGCCCAACTCCAGTTCTTGAGTATCCCCAACAGCCCAACTCCAGTTCTTGAGTATCCCCAAGAGCCCAACTCCAGTCCACCAGTATCCCCAACAGCCCAACTCCAGTTCTTGAGTACCCCCAACAGCCCAACTCCAGTTCTTGAGTATCCCCAACAGCCCAACTCCAGTCCTCCAGTATCCCCAACAGCCCAACTCCAGTTCTTGAGTACCCACAACAGCCCAACTCCAGTCGTCCAGTATCCCCAACAGCCCAACTCCAGTTCTTGAGTATCACCAACAGCCCAACTCCAGTTCTTGAGTATCACCAACAGCCCAACTCCAGTCCTCCAGTATCCCCAACAGCCCAACTCCAGTCCTCCAACAGCCCAACTCCAGTTCTTGAGTACCCCCAACAGCCCAACTCCAGTTCTCGAGTATCCCCAACAGCCCAACTCCAGTTCTTGAGTACCCCCAACAGCCCAACTCCAGTCTTCCAGTATCCCCAACAGCCCAACTCCAGTCCTCCAGTATCCCAACAGCCCAACTCCAGTTCTTGAGTACCCCCAACAGCCCAACTCCAGTCCTCCAGTATCCCCAACAGCCCAACTCCAGTCCTCCAGTATCCCCAACAGCCCAACTCCAGTCCTCCAGTACCTCCAACAGCCCAACTCCAGTTCTTGAGTACCCCCAACAGCCCAACTCCAGTCCTCCAGTATCCCAACAGCCCAACTCCAGTTCTTGAGTACCCCCAACAGCCCAACTCCAGTTCTTGAGTATTCCCAACAGCCCATCTCCAGTTCTTGAGTATCCCCAAGAGCCCAACTCCATTCCACCAGTATCCCCAACAGCCCAACTCCAGTTCTTGAGTACCCCCAACAGCCCAACTCCAGTTCTTGAGTATCCCCAACAGCCCAACTCCAGTTCTTGAGTATCCCCAACAGCCCAACTCCAGTCCTCCAGTAGCCCCAACAGCCCAACTCCAGTCCCCCAGTATCCCCAACAGCCCAACTCCAGTTCTTGAGTACCCACAACAGCCCAACTCCAGTCGTCCAGTATCCCCAACAGCCCAACTCCAGTTCTTGAGTGTCACCAACAGCCCAACTCCAGTCCTCCAGTATCCCCAACAGCCCAACTCCAGTCCTCCAGTATCCCCAACAGCCAAACTCCAGTTCTTGAGTACCCCCAACAGCCCAAATCCAGTTCTTGAGTACCCCCAACAGCCCAACTCCAGTCCTCCAGTATCCCCAACAGCCCAACTCCAGTCCTCCAGTACGCCCAACAGCCCAACTCAAGTTTTTGAGTACCCCCAACAGCCCAACTCCAGTCCTCCAGTAACCCCAACAGCCCAACTCCAGTTCTTGAGTATCCCCAACAGCCCAACTCTAGTCCTCCAGTATCCACAACAGCCCAACTCCAGTCCTCCAGTATCCCCAACAGCCCAACTCCAGTTCTTGAGTATCCCCAACAGCCCAACTCCAGTTCTTGAGTACCCCCAACAGCAAAACTCCAGTTCATGAGAACCCCCAACAGCCGAACTCCAGTCCTCCAGTATCCCCAACAGCCCAACTCCAGTTCTTGAGTATCCCCAACAGCCCAACTCTAGTCCTCCAGTATCCACAACAGCCCAACTCCAGTCCTCCAGTATCCCCAACAGCCCAACTCCAGTTCTTGAGTATCCCCAACAGCCAAACTCCAGTTCATGAGAACCCCCAACAGCCCAACTCCAGTCTCCCAGTATCCCCAACAGCCCAACTCCAGTCCTCCAGTAGCCTCAACAGCCCAACTCCAGTTCTTGAGTACCCCCAACAGCCCAACTCCAGTCTTCCAGTATCCCCAACAGCCCAACTCCAGTCCTCCAGTATCCCCAACAGCCCAACTCCAGTCCTCCAGTACCTCCAACAGCCCAACTCCAGTTCTTGAGTACCCCCAACAGCCCAACTCCAGTCCTCCAGTATCCCAACAGCCCAACTCCAGTTCTAGAGTACCCCCAACAGCCCAACTCCAGTTCTTGAGTATCCCCAACAGCCCAACTCCAGTTCTTGAGTATCCCCAAGAGCCCAACTCCAGTCCACCAGTATCCCCAACAGCCCAACTCCAGTTCTTGAGTACCCCCAACAGCCCAACTCCAGTTCTTGAGTATCCCCAACAGCCCAACTCCAGTTCTTGAGTATCCCCAACAGCCCAACTCCAGTCCTCCAGTATCCCCAACAGCCCAACTCCAGTCCCCCAGTATCCCCAACAGCCCAACTCCAGTTCTTGAGTACCCACAACAGCCCAACTCCAGTCGTCCAGTATCCCCAACAGCCCAACTCCAGTTCTTGAGTATCACCAACAGCCCAACTCCAGTCCTCCAGTATCCCCAACAGCCCAACTCCAGTCCTCCAACAGCCCAACTCCAGTTCTTGAGTACCCCCAACAGCCCAACTCCAGTTCTTGAGTATCCCCAACAGCCCAACTCCAGTTCTTGAGTACCCCCAACAGCCCAACTCCAGTCTTCCAGTATCCCCAACAGCCCAACTCCAGTCCTCCAGTATCCCAACAGCCCAACTCCAGTTCTTGAGTACCCCCAACAGCCCAACTCCAGTTCTTGAGTATCCCCAACAGCCCAACTCCAGTTCTTGAGTATCCCCAAGAGCCCAACTCCAGTCCACCAGTATCCCCAACAGCCCAACTCCAGTTCTTGAGTACCCCCAACAGCCCAACTCCAGTTCTTGAGTATCCCCAACAGCCCAACTCCAGTTCTTGAGTATCCCCAACAGCCCAACTCCAGTCCTCCAGTATCCCCAACAGCCCAACTCCAGTCCCCCAGTATCCCCAACAGCCCAACTCCAGTTCTTGAGTACCCACAACAGCCCAACTCCAGTCGTCCAGTATCCCCAACAGCCCAACTCCAGTTCTTGAGTATCACCAACAGCCCAACTCCAGTCCTCCAGTATCCCCAACAGCCCAATTCCAGTCCTCCAGTATCCCCAACAGCCAAACTCCAGTTCTTGAGTACCCCCAACAGCCCAACTCCAGTTCTTGAGTACCCCCAACTCCAGTCCTCCAGTATCCCCAACAGCCCAACTCCAGTCCTCCAGTACCCCCAACAGCCCAACTCCAGTTCTTGAGTACCCCCAACAGCCCAACTCCAGTCCTCCAGTATCCCCAACAGCCCAACTCCAGTTCTTGAGTATCCCCAACAGCCCAACTCTAGTCCTCCAATATCCACAAAAGCCCAACTCCAGTCCTCCAGTATCCCCAACAGCCCAACTCCAGTCCTCCAGTATCCCCAACAGCCCAACTCCAGTCCTCCAGTACCTCCAACAGCCCAACTCCAGTTCTTGAGTACCCCCAACAGCCCAACTCCAGTCCTCCAGTATCCCAACAGCCCAACTCCAGTTCTTGAGTACCCCCAACAGCCCAACTCCAGTTCTTGAGTATTCCCAACAGCCCATCTCCAGTTCTTGAGTATCCCCAAGAGCCCAACTCCAGTCCACCAGTATCCCCAACAGCCCAACTCCAGTTCTTGAGTACCCCCAACAGCCCAACTCCAGTTCTTGAGTATCCCCAACAGCCCAACTCCAGTTCTTGAGTATCCCCAACAGCCCAACTCCAGTCCTCCAGTAGCCCCAACAGCCCAACTCCAGTCCCCCAGTATCCCCAACAGCCCAACTCCAGTTCTTGAGTACCCACAACAGCCCAACTCCAGTCGTCCAGTATCCCCAACAGCCCAACTCCAGTTCTTGAGTACCCCCAACAGCCCAACTCCAGTCTTCCAGTATCCCCAACAGCCCAACTCCAGTCCTCCAGTATCCCAACAGCCCAACTCCAGTTCTTGAGTACCCCCAACAGCCCAACTCCAGTTCTTGAGTATCCCCAACAGCCCAACTCCAGTTCTTGAGTATCCCCAAGAGCCCAACTCCAGTCCACCAGTATCATCAACAGCCCAACTCCAGTTCTTGAGTACCCCCAACAGCCCAACTCCAGTTCTTGAGTATCCCCAACAGCCCAACTCCAGTTCTTGAGTATCCCCAACAGCCCAACTCCAGTCCTCCAGTATCCCCAACAGCCCAACTCCAGTCCCCCAGTATCCCCAACAGCCCAACTCCAGTTCTTGAGTACCCACAACAGCCCAACTCCAGTCGTCCAGTATCCCCAACAGCCCAACTCCAGTTCTTGAGTATCACCAACAGCCCAACTCCAGTCCTCCAGTATCCCCAACAGCCCAATTCCAGTCCTCCAGTATCCCCAACAGCCAAACTCCAGTTCTTGAGTACCCCCAACAGCCCAACTCCAGTTCTTGAGTACCCCCAACTCCAGTCCTCCAGTATCCCCAACAGCCCAACTCCAGTCCTCCAGTACCCCCAACAGCCCAACTCCAGTTCTTGAGTACCCCCAACAGCCCAACTCCAGTCCTCCAGTATCCCCAACAGCCCAACTCCAGTTCTTGAGTATCCCCAACAGCCCAACTCTAGTCCTCCAATATCCACAAAAGCCCAACTCCAGTCCTCCAGTATCCCCAACAGCCCAACTCCAGTCCTCCAGTATCCCCAACAGCCCAACTCCAGTCCTCCAGTACCTCCAACAGCCCAACTCCAGTTCTTGAGTACCCCCAACAGCCCAACTCCAGTCCTCCAGTATCCCAACAGCCCAACTCCAGTTCTTGAGTACCCCCAACAGCCCAACTCCAGTTCTTGAGTATTCCCAACAGCCCATCTCCAGTTCTTGAGTATCCCCAAGAGCCCAACTCCAGTCCACCAGTATCCCCAACAGCCCAACTCCAGTTCTTGAGTACCCCCAACAGCCCAACTCCAGTTCTTGAGTATCCCCAACAGCCCAACTCCAGTTCTTGAGTATCCCCAACAGCCCAACTCCAGTCCTCCAGTAGCCCCAACAGCCCAACTCCAGTCCCCCAGTATCCCCAACAGCCCAACTCCAGTTCTTGAGTACCCACAACAGCCCAACTCCAGTCGTCCAGTATCCCCAACAGCCCAACTCCAGTTCTTGAGTGTCACCAACAGCCCAACTCCAGTCCTCCAGTATCCCCAACAGCCCAACTCCAGTCCTCCAGTATCCCCAACAGCCAAACTCCAGTTCTTGAGTACCCCCAACAGCCCAACTCCAGTTCTTGAGTACCCCCAACAGCCCAACTCCAGTCCTCCAGTATCCCCAACAGCCCAACTCCAGTCCTCCAGTACGCCCAACAGCCCAACTCAAGTTTTTGAGTACCCCCAACAGCCCAACTCCAGTCCTCCAGTAACCCCAACAGCCCAACTCCAGTTCTTGAGTATCCCCAACAGCCCAACTCTATTCCTCCAGTATCCACAACAGCCCAACTCCAGTCCTCCACTATCCCCAACAGCCCAACTCCAGTTCTTGAGTATCCCCAACATCCCAACTCCAGTTCTTGAGTACCCCCAAAAGCAAAACTCCAGTTCATGAGAACCCCCAACAGCCGAACTCCAGTCCTCCAGTATCCCCAACAGCCCAACTCCAGTTCTCTAGTATCCCCAACAGCCCAACTCCAGTCCTCCAGTACCCCCAACAGCCCAACTCCAGTTCTTGAGTACCCCCAACAGCCCAACTCCAGTCCTCCAGTATCCCCAACAGCCCAACTCCAGTTCTTGAGTATCCCCAACAGCCCAACTCTAGTCCTCCAGTATCCACAACAGCCCAACTCCAGTCCTCCAGTATCCCCAACAGCCCAACTCCAGTTCTTGAGTATCCCCAACAGCCAAACTCCAGTTCATGAGAACCCCCAACAGCCCAACTCCAGTCTCCCAGTATCCCCAACAGCCCAACTCCAGTCCTCCAGTAGCCTCAACAGCCCAACTCCAGTTCTTGAGTACCCCCAACAGCCCAACTCCAGTCTTCCAGTATCCCCAACAGCCCAACTCCAGTCCTCCAGTATCCCCAACAGCCCAACTCCAGTCCTCCAGTACCTCCAACAGCCCAACTCCAGTTCTTGAGTACCCCCAACAGCCCAACTCCAGTCCTCCAGTATCCCAACAGCCCAACTCCAGTTCTTGAGTACCCCCAACAGCCCAACTCCAGTTCTTGAGTATCCCCAACAGCCCAACTCCAGTTCTTGAGTATCCCCAAGAGCCCAACTCCAGTCCACCAGTATCCCCAACAGCCCAACTCCAGTTCTTGAGTACTCCCAACAGCCCAACTCCAGTTCTTGAGTATCCCCAACAGCCCAACTCCAGTTCTTGAGTATCCCCAACAGCCCAACTCCAGTCCTCCAGTATCCCCAACAGCCCAACTCCAGTCCCCCAGTATCCCCAACAGCCCAACTCCAGTTCTTGAGTACCCACAACAGCCCAACTCCAGTCGTCCAGTATCCCCAACAGCCCAACTCCAGTTCTTGAGTATCACCAACAGCCCAACTCCAGTCCTCCAGTATCCCCAACAGCCCAACTCCAGTCCTCCAACAGCCCAACTCCAGTTCTTGAGTACCCCCAACAGCCCAACTCCAGTTCTTGAGTATCCCCAACAGCCCAACTCCAGTTCTTGAGTATCCCCAACAGCCCAACTCCAGTCCTCCAGTATCCCCAACAGCCCAACTCCAGTCCCCCAGTATCCCCAACAGCCAAACTCCAGTTCTTGAGTACCCCCAACAGCCCAACTCCAGTTCTTGAGTACCCCCAACTCCAGTCCTCCAGTATCCCCAACAGCCCAACTCCAGTCCTCCAGTACCCCCAACAGCCCAACTCCAGTTCTTGAGTACCCCCAACAGCCCAACTCCAGTCCTCCAGTATCCCCAACAGCCCAACTCCAGTTCTTGAGTATCTCCAACAGCCCAACTCTAGTCCTCCAGTATCCACAACAGCCCAACTCCAGTCCTCCAGTATCCCCAACAGCCCAACTCCAGTTCTTGAGTATCCCCAACAGCCCAACTCCAGTTCTTGAGTACCCCCAACAGCCAAACTCCAGTTCATGAGAACCCCCAACAGCCCAACTCCAGTCTCCCAGTATCCCCAACAGCCCAACTCCAGTCCTCCAGTATCCCCAACAGCCCAACTCCAGTCCTCCAGTACCTCCAACAGCCCAACTCCAGTTCTCGACTACCCCCAACAGCCCAACTCCAGTCAACCAGTATCCCAACAGCCCAACTCCAGTTCTTGAGTACCCCCAACAGCCCAACTCCAGTTCTTGAGTACCCCCAACAGCCCAACTCCAGTCCTCCAGTATCCCCAACAGCCCAACTCCAGTCCTCCAGTACCCCCAACAGCCCAACTCCAGTTCTTGAGTACCCCCAACAGCCCAACTCCAGTCCTCCAGTATCCCCAACAGCCCAACTCCAGTTCTTGAGTATCCCCAACAGCCCAGCACTAGTCCTCCAGTATCCACAACAGCCCAACTCCAGTCCTCCAGTATCCCCAACAGCCCAACTCCAGTTCTTGAGTATCCCCAACAGCCCAACTCCAGTTCTTGAGTATCACCAACAGCCCAACTCCAGTCCTCCAGTATCCCCAACAGCCCAACTCCAGTCCTCCAACAGCCCAACTCCAGTTCTTGAGTACCCCCAACAGCCCAACTCCAGTTCTTGAGTATCCCCAACAGCCCAACTCCAGTTCTTGAGTATCCCCAACAGCCCAACTCCAGTCCTCCAGTATCCCCAACAGCCCAACTCCAGTCCCCCAGTATCCCCAACAGCCCAACTCCAGTTCTTGAGTACCCACAACAGCCCAACTCCAGTCGTCCAGTATCCCCAACAGCCCAACTCCAGTTCTTGAGTATCACCAACAGCCCAACTCCAGTCCTCCAGTATCCCCAACAGCCCAACTCCAGTCCTCCAACAGCCCAACTCCAGTTCTTGAGTACCCCCAACAGCCCAACTCCAGTTCTTGAGTATCCCCAACAGCCCAACTCCAGTTCTTGAGTATCCCCAACAGCCCAACTCCAGTCCTCCAGTATCCCCAACAGCCCAACTCCAGTCCCCCAGTATCCCCAACAGCCAAACTCCAGTTCTTGAGTACCCCCAACAGCCCAACTCCAGTTCTTGAGTACCCCCAACTCCAGTCCTCCAGTATCCCCAACAGCCCAACTCCAGTCCTCCAGTACCCCCAACAGCCCAACTCCAGTTCTTGAGTACCCCCAACAGCCCAACTCCAGTCCTCCAGTATCCCCAACAGCCCAACTCCAGTTCTTGAGTATCTCCAACAGCCCAACTCTAGTCCTCCAGTATCCACAACAGCCCAACTCCAGTCCTCCAGTATCCCCAACAGCCCAACTCCAGTTCTTGAGTATCCCCAACAGCCCAACTCCAGTTCTTGAGTACCCCCAACAGCCAAACTCCAGTTCATGAGAACCCCCAACAGCCCAACTCCAGTCTCCCAGTATCCCCAACAGCCCAACTCCAGTCCTCCAGTATCCCCAACAGCCCAACTCCAGTCCTCCAGTACCTCCAACAGCCCAACTCCAGTTCTCGACTACCCCCAACAGCCCAACTCCAGTCAACCAGTATCCCAACAGCCCAACTCCAGTTCTTGAGTACCCCCAACAGCCCAACTCCAGTTCTTGAGTACCCCCAACAGCCCAACTCCAGTCCTCCAGTATCCCCAACAGCCCAACTCCAGTCCTCCAGTACCCCCAACAGCCCAACTCCAGTTCTTGAGTACCCCCAACAGCCCAACTCCAGTCCTCCAGTATCCCCAACAGCCCAACTCCAGTTCTTGAGTATCCCCAACAGCCCAGCACTAGTCCTCCAGTATCCACAACAGCCCAACTCCAGTCCTCCAGTATCCCCAACAGCCCAACTCCAGTTCTTGAGTATCCCCAACAGCCCAACTCCAGTTCTTGAGTATCACCAACAGCCCAACTCCAGTCCTCCAGTATCCCCAACAGCCCAACTCCAGTCCTCCAACAGCCCAACTCCAGTTCTTGAGTACCCCCAACAGCCCAACTCCAGTTCTTGAGTATCCCCAACAGCCCAACTCCAGTTCTTGAGTATCCCCAACAGCCCAACTCCAGTCCTCCAGTATCCCCAACAGCCCAACTCCAGTCCCCCAGTATCCCCAACAGCCCAACTCCAGTTCTTGAGTACCCACAACAGCCCAACTCCAGTCGTCCAGTATCCCCAACAGCCCAACTCCAGTTCTTGAGTATCACCAACAGCCCAACTCCAGTCCTCCAGTATCCCCAACAGCCCAACTCCAGTCCTCCAACAGCCCAACTCCAGTTCTTGAGTACCCCCAACAGCCCAACTCCAGTTCTTGAGTATCCCCAACAGCCCAACTCCAGTTCTTGAGTATCCCCAACAGCCCAACTCCAGTCCTCCAGTATCCCCAACAGCCCAACTCCAGTCCCCCAGTATCCCCAACAGCCAAACTCCAGTTCTTGAGTACCCCCAACAGCCCAACTCCAGTTCTTGAGTACCCCCAACTCCAGTCCTCCAGTATCCCCAACAGCCCAACTCCAGTCCTCCAGTACCCCCAACAGCCCAACTCCAGTTCTTGAGTACCCCCAACAGCCCAACTCCAGTCCTCCAGTATCCCCAACAGCCCAACTCCAGTTCTTGAGTATCTCCAACAGCCCAACTCTAGTCCTCCAGTATCCACAACAGCCCAACTCCAGTCCTCCAGTATCCCCAACAGCCCAACTCCAGTTCTTGAGTATCCCCAACAGCCCAACTCCAGTTCTTGAGTACCCCCAACAGCCAAACTCCAGTTCATGAGAACCCCCAACAGCCCAACTCCAGTCTCCCAGTATCCCCAACAGCCCAACTCCAGTCCTCCAGTATCCCCAACAGCCCAACTCCAGTCCTCCAGTACCTCCAACAGCCCAACTCCAGTTCTCGACTACCCCCAACAGCCCAACTCCAGTCAACCAGTATCCCAACAGCCCAACTCCAGTTCTTGAGTACCCCCAACAGCCCAACTCCAGTTCTTGAGTACCCCCAACAGCCCAACTCCAGTCCTCCAGTATCCCCAACAGCCCAACTCCAGTCCTCCAGTACCCCCAACAGCCCAACTCCAGTTCTTGAGTACCCCCAACAGCCCAACTCCAGTCCTCCAGTATCCCCAACAGCCCAACTCCAGTTCTTGAGTATCCCCAACAGCCCAGCACTAGTCCTCCAG